>NC_041390.1:285832019-285957436 GCF_002162155.2 Triticum dicoccoides
TCGCTCGCCTTCGAGCTCCTCTATGCTCCTTCACCCCGCTGTTGCAAGGAAACGATGGTCTCCTGTCCTGCTCTCGTCTTCAGCTACAGGCGCATCCTCTTCGTCGGGTTCGAGGAGATGAACGCCTCGCCAGTAGGTCCCGTCGATGCGCCGCTATTCTTTTTTCCTTCTCCTGTATCTCTCTCTTTTAACTCTCTCGCTATCTTTGTTCTACCCCGTGGGCAACCACCAGAGCACCCCGGAGATCGCCGCCACCGGGAAACGCTAGGTCCGACGACCCCTCGATCCGCCGGGATTCGCTCGCCATCTCGCTGACCCGCTGTTTCCCGTGCCTACCGGCCCCGTCGCAAGCCCCTGGCGGCGCCTCCATGCTTCCCCGGGATGCCTTGTTTCCTCTTCTGTTCGGCCACAAGTGCATCGACCATCATACAGAGCACCGGGGCACTGGTTGCTTTTGTTTGCGGGTGCTTCATTTGTTGCTTCATGGAAACATCGCCAAGTACCTCTATGATCGCTGTATCGCCAAGACCGTCTCGGAATATGACAAGTACCGCTACACCTGGAGATGTAACGAGTACCTCTACGGAAGACCCGAATGTCTACGAACCGTGTATGACGACCGTTGCCAAAGACCCTCGAGTGAACGTCTACCCATGCCATGTTTTTTTGACCAAGTTCGACGACGACCTCCGAAGAACTCGGATTCACCAAGTTCCACTACCGTCACCTCCGAAAGCCTCGGATGCGTCAAGTACCTCTTTAAAAACAAACGTGTACCACTACCGGCGAGGACCGATAGTACCACTACTTCTACTACCATCGCGGAACGACTACTTCCTCTACTTCCCTCGACAAACTCGTTCCGCCCTGGAAAACGCACGCTTCGAAGGTATAACCACCAAGTCGAACCGTGGATGAATGCATGTGTGATGTATGCGATGCTCGTGCTTGCACCGTGCTCGAATTGTCGATTGCACGTTGTTCCATGTTTGCCATGCCGTCGATCCATGGGAAACCGGTATCCGGGAGCACCCCACCGTTCATCGCATGACACACTCCCGTCACACTTTCTTTTGCACCGGCACCTTAATCGAGTTACCGGAACTGGAATGTTGTCGTGGCACCATTTCTGTTGTCATCGCCGTGGCACCCTTTCTTTCCACCATGGTCACAAATGCTTCATAATGTGCTCATGTCAACATTTTCATAAAACTTGCACATGTCATCCGCATCATGATAATAACATTTAAAATGTTTAAAATTGTTGGTTGCTTTAAATTGCTAAATGCACATGAGGGTTTACCGGAATTGTTGTTTGATGTTTCCGGCCTCATTTAAAATGCCTAACTGTGTAATTTACTCATGTTTCACCTCTTGCCATGTTAAGAACATTTAATATTGTTGAGTACCTAAATGGGAGAGAACTAAATAATTAAATGTGGTGTTTCTTCAATATGCAACTTGTTATATATTGAGCTCCACTTAACTTGTAGTTTTGCTTGTGCATTTTGCCATGCCATGCCTCATTAAACCGGACATGCATCATACTTGGTTGTGCATAATGACATGTTTATGTGATGGTTCTTTACTATGTTATTTGCTTCTTTCTGGGTTGCTTCTCTCGTTAGCTTCGGTTTCGTTCCGGAGTTGTGAGGATTCATTCGACTACGTCCGTTTGTCTTCTTCTTGGACTCGTTCTTCTTCCTTGCGGTATCTCAGGCAAGATGACCATACCCTCAAAATCACTTCTATCTTTGCTTGCTAGTTTCTCTCTCTATTGATATGTCGGGCTACCTACCACTTGCTATATCTTGCTTCCCACATTGCCATGTCAAGCCCCTAACCCACCTTTCCTAGCAAACCGTTGTTTGGCTATGTTACCACTTTTGCTTAGCCCCTCTAATAGCGTTGTTAGTTGCAGGTGAAGATGAAGTTTGTTCCATGTTGGAACATGGATATTGTTGGGATATCACTATATATATTGTTTAATTAATGCATCTATATACTTGGTAAAGGGTGGAAGGCTCGGCCTTATGCCTGGTGTTTTGTTCCACTCTTGCCGCCCTAGTTTCCGTCATACCGGTGTTATGTTCCTTGATTTTGCATTCCTTACGCGGTTGGGTGTTATGGGAACCCCTTGACAGTTCGCTTTGAATAAAACTCCTCCAGCAAGGTCCAACCTTGGTTTTACCTTTTGCCTCACCACCACCTACTTTTCCCTTGGGAGTCGCGCTCCCGAGGGTCATCTTTATTTTAAACCCCCACCCCCCCGGCTAGTGCTTCTCTAAGTGTTGGTCCAACCTGAGCGATGTCCGGCGCCCCCTGGGCAACCAGGGTCTATGCCAACCCGGCGTCTGGCTCATCCAGTGTGCCCTGAGAATGAGATATGTGCAGCTCCTATCGGGACTTGTCGGCACATCCGGGCGGCTTTGCTGGTCTTGTTTTACCATTGTCGAAATGTCTTGTAACCGGGATTCCGAGTCTGATCGGGTCTTCCTGGGAGAAGGAATATCCTTCGTTGATAGTGAGAGCTTGTGATGGGCTAAGTTGGGACACCCCTGCAGGGTTTTGAACTTTCGAAAGCCGTGCCCGCGGTTATGGGCAGATGGGAATTTGTTAATATCCGGTTGTAGAGAACTTCACTTAACTTAATTAAAATGAATCAACCGCATGTGTAGCCGTGATGGTCTCTTTCCGGCGGAGTCCGGGAAGTGAACACGGTTCTTGTGTTATGCTTGAACGTAAGTAGTTTCAGGATCACTTCTAGCTTCTCGACCGTGCGCTGCTTCTCTTCTCGCTCTCATTTGCATATGTTAGCCACCATATATGCTTAGTGCTTGCTGCAGATCCACCTCACTACCTTCTCCTACCCATAAGCTTAAATAGTCTTGATCTCGTGGATGTGAGATTGCTGAGTCCCCGTGACTCACAGATACTTCCAAATAGTTGCAGGTGTCGACGAAACCAGTGCAGGTGACGCAACCTAGCTTAAGTGGGAGCTCGATGAAGATCTTGTTTGTTGTGTTATGTCTTTTCTGGTTGATCAGTAGTGGAGCCGAGTTGGGACGATCGGGGATCTAGCATTTGGGGTTGTCTTCTTTTATTTTGGTTCCGTAGTCGGACCTTGATTGTATTCTGGATGATGTATGTTTAACTTGTATTTGTGTGAAGTGGCAATTGTAATTCAACTCTTTATCCCTTTCTTATTCAGTACATGGGATTGTGTGAAGATTACCCCTCTTGCGACAAACCTACCATGCGGCTATGCCTCTAAGTCGTGCCCCGACACGTGGGAGATATAGCCGCATTGTGGGTGTTACACGACGCCTATGGGGTCACTAGGATCCCTTCTACGGTTGGCGGGTGCGGGGTTGTGCAAAGAGAGGGTCTGGCGATCAGCACGCAAATCATTTACCCAGGTTCGGGCCGTGGAGACACGTAAAACCCTAGTCCCGCTTTGATGTATATTTGAGTGTTCTTGTGTTCTTGAACTAGCTGCGATGTCTCTCAAGTCCAAAAGATCCGAATCCCTCTCCGGTACGCCTCGGGCCTCCTTTTGTAGACAAAAGGGGTCGCCACAGTGGCACACAGGAGGTGGAAAGGTGTAAAGTGGCCGAGTCTATCCTCTGGCATCATCGGACAAACGCATTTAATGCGCTGCCGACGTGCCCCTTGCTTTATTGGGGACGGCAAAGAAGCTCATCCCAGCTGTCGTCGCCTCGCCTTGCTCCGAGGCGCGTCCAAGTTGAAGAGGCATTGTAGCGCCACGTTGGCTGGCTGCTGGGCTGGCGCGGTGGTGGAGCCTTCACGGAGATCTGCATGCCACCACGCAGGTGCTTGCTGAGTTGGTGTGGAGGCCATGCGCTACCACGCAGATGCCTGCCCAGCTGGTCGAGCTGGCAGCTGCATGGGAGCGGCGGTGGAGTCTTGGCAGGCATGGGCCTGGCTGCGGCCCTGTAGGTGTCTTCAGCATGGGCCTTGCCGGGGGCCCGACAAGGGTCTTGCCACGGTACCGCGGTCATCCTCGGCAAGGATCTTGCCGGGGGTCTCGTGGACTTCCTTGGAAGGATCTCGCTAAGGATTGTCGTCTTCTGGTTCTCGTCTGATCTTGTGTATTTATGATCTCTACAAAGATTTGCATGCCACCACAGAGGTGCCTCCCGAGCCTTGGTTCCAATGTGGTTGATGGTGTTGGAACCCCTTGGGCTCAAGGGTGGCGCGCTCTGCTGGCGTCAGGAAATTTGCCCCGGCAAGGATCGTGCCGGGGCTGCAGAAGCCGCACCGGCATGGGTCTTACCCAGGGAGTCCACCTTGCCCTCTTGCTCTCTTTGCGCCCCTGGTCTTGACGTTGCTCTGGTTGTCTTGCGCTCCGGTATCCCTTCTCTGCCCTGCTCAGTGCGGCCGTAGGCGCGGCTCTGACTGCCCGTGCACAAGTAAAGGGGTGTAAAAGGAGAGCCCCTGCTTTCTTACACCGACACCCGCCCTCTAGCATTTTAAATGTATACTTTTGTACAGTAGTAGTATCGATGGATTGCGCCATGGAACAAAAGTAACAAGATGAAATTAAAGAAAAAAGTTGGTACATATAAGAGCGTTCGTCCCCAAACTATGCATATAATACAATTAAAAAGGCTAGTATGTTCTTAAATGGGGTGCTAAATTCTATTAAAGAAATTAGCATACCTATTTAATTCTTGGGTTCTTATTATTTATGCCACTATTTGTGTATCACTACTCACTTTTGCCATTAGAAGTTACAACTACTCAAAAATACCATCGATCCGTGAGATGCTTGCTCAAAAATGCAATTAGATATCTCAAAAATGCCATCATTCTGTTAGATGTTTGCTCAAAAATGCCATTAGACATTGTTATTTTCACATCAAACCTGTTGACCATGTTATATGACAAAAATAAGCTGATTCTCACAATGATAAGTGTGGCCCCGCTTGTCAGGAGTAACCAAGCGAATAATTTTATAGGAAAATAAGAACGTTGTTGGGATCAAGTAGGCCCCACACTTTATTGTATTGTAGTGAGATAGAGGGAGAGTTGGCATGTTGGTCCATGGGTATTTATGTCATTATAACATGGCAAAAGAGATTTGAGTCACAATAATGGTGTCCAGCACAACACACCCCTCAAATAAAACTAAGCACCCTGAAATTCTTTGACAACTAAATTGCTGGCTATATGATGTTGGCCATATATATTGTACATATATAATGTGAAGAAATGAGTGGTAGTACTACCAACTAAAAGATGAACTTAAGAAATACTAGGATGTACGTACTGCAGAGTTAAAGTAACGGGAAGGAACATATCATAATTCTGTTGGTGGCTCAGCACAACACACCCCTCAAATAAAACTAAGCACCCCTAAAATTAAACTAAGCAACTAATCTGGTAGACACTGCATTAGAACCACCATGAGCAACGACACTGCCACCTTACTCGGACTCCTCATCCACATGCTTGACTTCGTCCTTGTCCATCTTCCTCTTGGCTGATACTTCTTTGCTTGAACCGCACACTTGGCTCTTGCTCTTCATCCAACCCTTGTAGATATTGAAACAAAGGTAGGCATCCATTGTAGCATACTGGATGTGGTCTATATCTAGTACATTCCACTGCCATGCATGACGATGAAACTTGAGCGGAGATTTCTTCAGTTTACGGTACGAAGGATGAACCATGGCTCCTGCCAGGGTCAGCATTGAAGGCTGATCACGGGAGCACACCAGCCCATTCTTCTGGAGGTCAAAGGGCTTGCCTACAACAAGGCCTATCCAATCTAGGACTGTTTTGTCATTCGTAAAGTCTACAGTAACGAATTTGACTAGGCTTCCCGCGAGGAAGTTCTTAAATTCCTCGCACTCAATGTCAGCATGGCATATGTGGTAGACCAAGCACAAGTTATGCATGAAACCTGGATCACGGCGAGCTTCATCTTCTCTTCCTCCTTTAGATTCTTCTCTTTGTCCAGGGCTGTGGTGTACTCAACATCTAGCCCAGCAACCCACTCATCATTTGACTTTTCGAACATGCGACTGAAGCGAGCAAGGCATCCTTTCACTGTCGCGGAAGAATGGGTGTAGATGACATCGAACTCATCACCGGTGATGGTTCTAACCTTGTACTCACCGCCGATCATGGAGATTTGGGACGCCATGGATTTGGGAGGAGGGTTAGGATTTAGTGGAACTGTTGTAATGTGAAAGGACTGGACGACTAGGAGCAAACTGTCGTAATGTTAAAGGACGTCCTGGGATGAGTAGTTGCAAACTGCTAGCGGTTTTTCGATTGTAAAAATGCTGAGTGGGGCATGCGAACGGCAGGGTAGTGGCTTGCCTGGTGCATAAATGGATTCGTGCACAGTACTATGGGGACCCAATTAGATGTCATGTCTACTAGACGCCCAATTAAATGTCTTCATGCATCTGTGTGTTCGCACGTCAAGCATCTTGAAAATTACAGGTGATACGAAGCTTTCCATGCTCCCATGATACGGGCTTCCGAGAGCCCTTGGATCTGAGATCGAACGGTTGCATGGCGTGATTCTAGACCTATGGGTGAATATCCTATCTTGGAGGGTTATTCTGCAAAGTTTTAGCAACTTAGCATGCGACCGTTTGATCTCAGATCCAAGGGCTGTTAGCAGCCCGTATCATGGTCGCGCCTACCATGTTCGTCTCCTCGCTCGCGCGGTCATGCCCTTGGAGATTTCAGATGGCTATGAATGAGCATTTTTATTGCCTACTTCGGATGCATGAAACTACTTCCTTCGTCCAAGTGCGTTAGGCTATCTGATGTTGGCATGTCATACATAGTCATAACTTAGTCAGTCATACAACAAGGTTAGCTATAAGGTTGGCTATAAGAGTATTTTTTTTAATTCTATTTATCTCTTTCTTCGTAGTATTTATTGTATTTGCCAAGGAGTGACCTCTTCCAATGAAATGGTGCTTAGACTAGCCATAATGGGGAGTAACTTAGACTAGTAACGTGCATATGTTACTAGTCTATGTTACTACCTCCATAATGGGGAGTAACATATGTGTGGTATCATGCAACACTTCATTTATTATGCTATAGAGTCATCTTATCTTGGTATGTGTGATGTTACTCATACTAGTAGTAACTAGCTATGTTACCACATGCCTTTCTTTCTTCATTTATTACATGTCACATCATCTATTTTGTCTAGATATGTGTGATGTTACCACCTATGTTACTCCCATTGTGGGTAGTCTTAGATGAGGTGCTAAGGGCATTAAATGGCTTAGCAACTCAAGTCCCCAATGCATAGGCGGTGCTTAGTTTTTTGTTGCTAAGCTTGCTTCATTTAATTAGCTATAGACTCAAAATTGTCTTTTCACCTAGGTACACGCGCTTGGCACCGTTTCTTCCTGGGGTCACCAAACTAGTCTCTCTCTTCTTAATTAACTTGTCACATCAGACTTTATGCCTATGTGGCAGGCTTAGCACCTGTACGAGCAAGTACAATAGTGGGCTATAAGCCTGCTTACATGGCATTTTTGCATATGTGGAGGAGAGAGGCAAGGAAAAAGTGGAGGAGTGGGCTCTCATGCAAGAGCCAGCCTCTACACGTCCTCCTAGACAAAAGCATTTAATACAAGTAGAGAGATAGAGAGAAAGTGAGAAAAAGTTGTAACCTTATAGTCAACCATATAGCCAACCCTATTGTATGACTAATAAATAATACTACTAACTTTTGATGACATGGCATGTTTATATAGCCATCAGCTCGCTATACTATTAACCATGCTCTACATGGTGGAGCATTGGGAGAGGCACATGTATACCATGGAGGTGGTCAGGAATCCAGAGAATCGCGCCAGTCGTAGCGCCGTAGTTGAAATGATAATGGCAAGTCAAATCACAGGGCCCCACCTGTCCAGCAGTAACTCGCTGTCAAATCCCGAATACGCTATTATATGTTTGCACTTCTTTTTGTTGTTTTTGATGCGGAAACCGTCTTTCTATACGCTTGGGCAATGAGTTTTGACGTATTGGGTGTGCTCCTTTATCTTAAAAGAATGGACTAACAGGGTCAGCACAGCCCTACATTTGCAGCAGCCTACTCCCTCATCCTCTCGCCTTTCTATCGAACCGACTAGGTGGAACTGCCCCGCCTACCGTGAGGGAAAAGCCCCGCCCTCAACTTTTAAATATAATTTTGTATCCATGGATTGCGCCATGGAGCAAAGCCTCAAGAAAACGGTGGTACACATGTACGGAGTATACAGCACGCCCATCGCGTTCGCGTCGCACCCCAGACGGTCGGTCGGTCTGGCACGCTGCTCTCCGAATGGAATGCGCGTCATTGCGTTTGCACACACATGTGAGACCACAATTGAGAACCGACCATAGGCACACTCCCCGGCCCCGCAAGTCGGGTGAGTTAATAGAAGAGAGAGATGAGGGATGGTACTGGAGCAGTGTTGTACAGACGTCGGTGCCTGGACAATCCCTGCATGACATGGAAGATCAGTTCATCCATGCATGTGACCAGACTCCAACAGACATGGCTGGATTATCTATCGTCTACATATCATGCAGGCTATGTTGCACAAGGCTGTAGTTCTGATGAGAAATATAAAAAAAGGTTTCTTGTCATCTCGCAATATTAGGTATCATGTGCTTCAGATCACTGTGAGGGTTAAACAGCGACAACCGAGTTCCTCCAAGGCGCTGGTCATTTGGGGCACATGCACAAAGACTACTCGGCTGCCATCTAGGTCAAGTCAGCTATGTTAATTAGGACATCTATCGATGGACCCCTTTTCTACGAGTTTATCTTTAATTTGAGCTTTGATCCCTGTCTAGTTTGTTTGTCGGGATTCATGTTGTCTCCTTGGGGCAGTGAGGTTATGGTTTCTTGTCATGTGGCATTTTTTCGTGTTATATGTTAAGCCGGTGCTTCAGATCAAAATGATGACAACTGCACCTCTGGGGCACGTGCAATAAGACTTCTCAATAGCCATTGACGAGGTCAAGCCGGCTTTGGTAGATAAAATAAAACTACTCCACTATATAGGCAGGAGCCTCCACGCTTGCTTGCTAGTGTTGCTCTCTTCACACTGTCTCGTCCTCTCTAGATCTAAACATGACAGTGATGGTCACACTCTCTCTCTGCTCACCGTTGGTCATAGATCCAGCCGGATCCTCTCTGTCGGGGAAGATGAGAAGGTGCAACATTCACGCGGCCGTCCTCGGCAATGGCTCTTACCCACTGTCGGCGCATCCCGATCAGCGTGCCTTGTCGTTCTCTCCCATGCACCGCCAGCTAGGGAAGGCTTCCGACCCCTTCTTCCTTGTTGCCATAGTGTGGGCAGATCCGGCCTCCTGCCGCCCACCTAGCGACATCCCGGCAACCCTTAGGTATAACTTCCTTCGAAACCGGCCTTGCTCTACTTCCCTAGCTCCTGACATCACTGCATTTGTATCTTTTAGTATTTCTCAGGCCCCCTCGTAGATAGGATTGATTGAGTGTTCGAAAAGCCACCTAATTTTATACTGTTAAGAGGTAAAACTAGTTCATTCACTCGAATCTAGTACTACTTGATTCAAACAAGGAAGAAATGGGGTGGGGTGGGGGAAGATTTGTTACCTGAATCTAGGACTTGGTCAAAAGAGGAAATAATGGAGGCTAAAAGTAGAAGAGACTGGCTATCCAACTGGTCTCTTGGACTAATAGGGAAATAAAGGGAAACGCGGTACAAACTCAATATAAACCGATCTATTGGTTGAAAAAGGAAAGCAAGTGGGGACTGGGGGACAAGTCAACATAATATGTCCAGCACTAGATTTGCTAGCCTCACACGGTATAAGGTGGCTATACCGAACAAAAATGGGACCAACCCAGATATCCTATTCTAATGTTTGTTGCCCCGAGATCCTCTTATGTAATGCCACTGGTAAAATGTAGCAGTCGCACTGTTAAAAGTAAGGACACGTTAAACCAATGTTGTTTTCAATGTAATGCCTCCATTAATATGAATCAATGGCACTGTTTTTCATGTCCTGCTAAATTTCCAATTAAGACAAGTTGCTTCTTTTTGTTAGAAATGCAACTGTCCTGGTCCGCCTACTCTCCCGTGCCCAAATACCAACTCTGTAGCAGTTGTTAATGTAATGTTGCTGGTAAAATGAAGCAATGGCGCCATTAAAGTAATGTCATATTTAACGGTTGTCATAGTTATTCCTAATGCCCACACTAATATCTAGCAATGCCGCTGCTTTAGAAATTGCTACTATCCTTGTAGGATTGCCATTCAGATAAGGAACATGCTTCTTTTCATTTGATGTATGTTTCATCACTTGTTAGTCACCCTCCTTTCCACCTTTTTGTGCAAACAGAGATATACATTTCACGCTTGATCTTAGTTGAACTGCACAAATGATATCCAGATTATAGTTGAACATTCCACGAGCTTCACAACAAACCTTGATGTTGCTCAATTTTATTGCAACTAATGAAGAAGAAGCTGCTAGCTCATGGGGCATTGCTTCATTTTAGGTGAACTGCACAAAAAGGTCCCATGAATTGAATCATCCATGTTGGTGACTGGTGTCATCCCTTCTACGATGGTGTTGACTGCAGATATGGTTCCCATCATGGGGTATGTTCATTTTTGGGCCGACCATTTGTCAAAGATCCTACATGTTGAGTCTGCTCTTGTGCTACTGTTTTGGCACTGCCATGATAAAGCAGTAATGTGATTATTTTGCACCTTAATCTAGTGGCACTATTAATTTGAGGCAATGTTTTGGCACCGCTAGTGCCACTGATCTTTTTTATATATCAAAAGAGGGGGTTTCCTCCGATTTTATTAAAGAAACGCAACCACATAGAACCATTATCCGACAACATCTCAGTGTAAACAGGCAGCTATGCAACTAGTACTAGAACGGACTGAGTACTAACATGAGACAAGTTCGCCACATAAGCTAGGCTGTTAGGGGAACGCAGCACCAGCTCGACCAACTTTGGATTACAACCCAAATGCTACCACAGAAACATTAGGGCGGAGATAGGGACTGAAAGAGCCAGCTTCAGCATCCCAGTCTAAGCACCCCCGGCCTCCATCCTTGCGATGCACGGTACACCTCGCTTGCCACCTGCTCGACCCTAGTACCACTGATAAAATGAAGTAATAATACAGTTAAAATAAAGCGAGTGTCCTCTCTATAATTTCATTTCCAATGTAGATAAATAAAGTGCTTCTCTTTGTTAGTATATGTTTCATCAACTAGTCCCATTGATAATGTTTAAGCGTTTTTGCAAACTGGGGTGCTTAATTTTAGTTGATCTGCAAAAAAATAGAGATTGGAATGTCTCAAGGGCCCTCCTTGTACAACCGATGTACACTGATGTTCATCACTGGCAGAAGGTGTATCGGGGAGAATTGCGTCGATTTCCAGTATGATGCTTACCGTATGAGGTGTTGCAGGGCCCATCTCGCCCTCGCAGCATGGCATACTATGATACTATCGTAATATTTTCTTCTATTTATTAGTGTATGTTTCATCAACTAGTGCCACTATAATGTAATCACGCTTTTTCATTATCTGTGCAAACAGGGTTATTCAGCTGCGTTTTGGTGGAACTGCACAAATGTACTGAAGGAACCGGCATATATGCAGAGTGCGAGGTGTGCCAAGTAAAAATTACCGACACCAACCATGCTCCATGCAAGCATTAGCATCCACCACCACCAGTGGGATGTGTGGCACTCCCTATGGGCGAATCTATCTCGGCAGCAAATCCTCTAACCAAATACTAGTAGCTTATATTGGCAGTTTTCTAGGGAGTACTCTTTTCTGAAAGAAGCGCCAATCTATTTTTCTTTATTTGTACACAGTGTGAAAACTTTGTTTTTGGTCCAAAGCTATTTTAGGGTGATTGGCATAGTACTCGAAGACTGATTGTAAGCATGATTTTCATTAGCCGTCACACTGATTGTAAGCATGAGCAGATGGAAGATTAGGTTAGTGCGAAGCTTACCTTAAACCCTACCACTGTCGTTGAAACGAGGCGAGCATCGAGGGAACCATGGAGAACGGCAGGGAAGCGATGTCACACCATCCGGCCTCCTCTTGTGGTGGGAGAATGAATACTCCTATGGCTCCGGCTGGCTCTACACCCTCACGAATGGCACACCGTACTCGATCGATTCATTATCCTCTGGATGCTCGACCTTCAACCTGTACGCCCACCACCTCTGCCTGACTTTCGCCTCGAGGGGTGGTTTTGCAATGAAGAAGAGAGAGAGGCGATACGGTGTCTTGCAATGGAGAAGAGGGAGAGGTGAGATGGTGGTTTTGCAATGGAGAAGATGGAGAGGAGAGGGGTGGTTTTGCAATGGAGAAGAGGGAGAGGCGAGATAGTGATTTTGGAATGGACATGATGGAGAGGACAGGAGGTGATTTTGCAATGGAGAAGAGGGAGAGGAGCGTGCAGCAGCGATTTAGGATTGGACGAGAGGGCCGGCACGCTGTGACTGGATCAAAATCAAAATCAATTTACCCTTCAATTAAGAAAGCGACCCCACATTAACTAGTCTCCCTTTTATTAAGGGTCATAATTGACCATGATTTTCACAAATAAAATATATGTTATACGTTGCAAAAATAATATAATTTGAAAGTACATTCAGATACGAACCAAATGATACAATTTTTGGTGACATGCATTCACATTTTGCTTGTCAAATATAGTACGTGGTCAAACTTTGACCCAAAATACGCAAAATAAAAATAATTCCAAGACCAGAGCCGCTCCTCTCCTCTTAAACCATCACCGCTCCTCTCCTGTTCCAATCTAAATCCAGCGCCGCTCCTCTCCTCTTCCATTTCAAAACCACCGCCCCTCCTCTCCTGTTTCAATCCAAAACCAACGCCGCTCCTCTCCCGTTCTAATCCAAAAGCAGCGCCGCTCCTCTCCTCTTCCATTCAAAAACCACCACCGGCGAGTGAACGTGGTGTGGAGTAGATCGATGGAGGAGTACAATCGATACGTGAGGATCGCAGATGGCGACCCTGTGAAGCTAGCTAGGATGTTGGAGATACAGTCTTGGTTTGACAACAAGGACCAACTAGCGGTGACAGCGACATCCATGGCCAAATATCTGCAACAGAGCGAAAAGACGGTGATACTCCTGAAGGGAGTCGCGCCAGAGTACATAGAGCTGCTCCTCTGGGCCATGGAGCAAACAGATTCACCAAATCCGATCATGAGGCACCGGTGGTGGGAGTATCGATCCCAGATGGAGCATCCACTAGAGATTGAAGGATCGAGCATCTATAGGGTGTCATTTGTGAGGGTGTCATGCCAGAGCAAGCCGGTGGAGTCTTCGTCGACCGAACCCAACTACGAGAGGAGAAAAGCAGTTGGCCCGACGACGCTTCCCCGCCATCCTCTCCCTCACCGTTCACATCATCTCAAGGGGCGGTTGTCTGCCGCCGAGGAATAGGATGGGATTGCCCCCCAACCCAATAGTCGGGCAGGTTGTGAATTGTTAGGAGGAGCTTAGGGTTGTCAGTATTTGCAGGTTGTGAATTGTGTTTTGTGTTGTGTATTTTGAGAGTACTTTCAGACATGAATGTCTTTCGAATTTCAGATTTGCAGTATTGAGCATATGAATTTTATGAATTCTAGAGATCTATTTTTGGCACTTAAAAAATGTAGTTTCATAGGAGTATAAAAGTGCAGACAATGTGATTCTCAGAGAAGAAACTGCAAGTTTCAGTTTCAGATAAGAAACTGCAAGTTTCGGAGGCAGAGCATTTATATTAACATGCCCTTCTCAAATAGGGATAACACCATGTTGGAAGTTTTATTCATGGTCGAAAATGGAACTACCAGCCAGTTAACATCATGTTGATCAACATTCATGCATAGCACATCTTTATATGATGTACAGTCAAAAAGATATGCTATTTCCAAAATGCCCACACAATGTCGAGTGTGCGAAAAATAAAGAAAACGAGGGACGAAGTTTTGGCAAGTGTTGGACGTGGTGTGCGTAGATGACAATGGGGACCCACATGTCAATAATGGCATAGGCAAAAAAATGGAGATATTTTCCCTGCATCAGGTGGAATCGAACTCGGGCGGAACAACAGTCGGGTAGTGTCACTTGGCCACGAGGCCAGTTCAGTAGTTTTGTTACAAATAAGGCATTGTGCCTTTGTGATAGAGGCAAAGGTGTCCCGTCTTTCGATGAGATGGTGGATTTCGCTTTGGTGGAAGTCGACTTTGACGATCCGACTACGAACGTGCGAGGACGTCGCGCCTTAGCAATCGCTAAACCAACTCCGAGAGGTTATTGACCACGCCGGAGCACGATCAACCTGACCACGAGGGTCTGTTTCCTGCGAGCAAACGAAGAACAAGCAAGAAACTGAGATTGCAATCTGGATATTGCGAATATAAGATGAAAGCTTTATTGATCAAGGTGGGGTTCTGTGACGCCTTTGTCTGGTCGTTGAACACAAACGAAGTACGCGAAGTTGCAGCTATGGCGAACTTTTAATCTAAACAAAACCCAAAGTCTAAACGATGCCCTAAGGGCTGTATATATGGAGGAAGAGGGGGGAATTTCGTGGCCCTTGGGGGAGGGGTCCGAAATCAACCCTATCTCTTGTTTCCCCACACATACGGACTCTAAAAATAGCCTATACTTATGTATTTCGAAATTACATGGGCCTGGCCCAATAATAAGATGACGCAGCACCTAAAATAGCCTCGGGACGAAATTTATGAAGTGGCATCTTGTATATTTCGTCCAAGGCTTCATGCACCCATTATGGTGGCTTCAAAGTCCTGAAATCATCACTTGTAACTCCGTTCTTGTTCCCCTTGCGCATGCCATCATCTCCATGCTTGTTCTTGCTCCAATGTTCATCCTTCTCCAAGCTAGGCCCTTCATTTGTAAGCAAAACAAATGTATCCAATTTAGGCAGCATCATATTCTCATGAACATTAGAATCATTACCAAGAAACGAAAGTACCTGGTAATTTAGTTGGCGTGCACGAGCTCTAGTAATTGGTCCAGTATGTATAGCAGCAGGGGCTGTGGGTGTAACAATTGTATTGATGTCCTCATCAAAATCGGATTGGTGGTGGATATATGGTGGTGGTATATGGCAGCGGTGGTAGTATATGGATATGGATCGGTGGTGGTATATGGACACGGATTGGTGGTGGTATATGGATACGGATTCGGAGCGGTGGTGGTAGATGGCAGGGGCGATGATGATGGTGCGGCGGCGGCGTGACAACTTATGACCAAAACTCGAAACTCTAAAAGACTAGACTCTAAGACCAGTAACTAGAAACGACGATGCAACCGCAAATTCAACAAAGCAAAACCCTAAAAAGATTATGCAAAGGCTCAGATTGGTTCGGATATGATGAACTAACCCTAACTTTTTTTGTGGCTTTTTCGTGGACTATAGGTATGAAGACAGACTCGATCTAAACTACGAAAAACTGTAAAATCTCACCGAGCAACCTGGAAATCTGATACCACTTGATAGAGGCAAAGGTGTCCCGTCTTTCGATGAGATGATGGATATCACTTTGTTGGAAGTCGACTTTGACGATCCGACTACGAACGTGCGAGGACGTCGCGCCTTAGCAATCGCTAAACCAACTCCGAGAGGTTATTGACCACGCCGGAGCACGATCAACCTGACCACGAGGGTCTGTTTCCTGCGAGCAAACGAAGAACAAGCAAGAAACTGAGATTGCAATCTGGATATCGCGAATATAAGATGAAAGCTTTATTGATCAAGGTGGGGTTCTGTGACGCCTTTGTCTGGTCGTTGAACACAAACGAAGTACGCGAAGTTGCAGCTATGGCGAACTTTTAATCTAAACAAAACCCAAAGTCTAAACGATGCCCTAAGGGCTGTATATATGGAGGAAGAGGGGGGAATTTCGTGGCCCTTGGTGGAGGGGTCCGAAATCAACCCTATCTCTTGTTTCCCCACACATACGGACTCTAAAAATAGCCTATACTTATGTATTTCGAAATTACATGGGCCTGGCCCAATAATAAGGTGACGCAGCACCTAAAATAGCCTCGGGACGAAATTTATGAAGTGGCATCTTGTATATTTCGTCCAAGGCTTCATGCACCCATTATGGTGGCTTCAAAGTCCTGAAATCATCACTAGTAACTCCGTTCTTGTTCCCCTTGCGCAGGCCATCATCTCCATGCTTGTTCTTGCTCCAATGTTCATCCTTCTCCAAGCTAGGCCCTTCATTTGTAAGCAAAACAAATGTATCCAATTTAGGCAGCATCATATTCTCATGAACATTAGAATCATTACCAAGAAACGAAAGTACCTGGTAATTTAGTTGGCGTGCACGAGCTCTAGTAATTGGTCCAGTATGTATAGCAGCAGGGGCTGTGGGTGTAACAATTGTATTGATGTCCTCATCATCCTCCCCTTCTTGAAATGAAGTCGTCCTCGACGGAAGTTCATCTTCCTCACCCAAATAAGGCTTCAAATCTGCAATGTTAAAAGTGGGACTAACCCCAAAATCTGCAGGCAGCTCAAGTTTATATGCATTATCATTTATTTTCTCTAACACCTTAAAGGGACCATCAGCCCGTGGCATGAGCTTTGATTTGCGCAAATCAGGAAATCTATCCTTACGCAAATGTAACCAAACAAGATCTCCAGGTGCAAACACAACATGTTTTCTACCCTTATCTCCAGCAAGTTTATATTTGGCATTCATACGCTCAATGTTTTCCTTAGTTAACTCATGCATTTTTAAAATCAATTCAGCACGTTGTTTAGCATCAAAATTAACCTTCTCCGAAGATGGAAGAGGCAACAAATCAATAGGTGCACGAGGTAGGAAACCATACACAACTTCAAAAGGGCACATCTTAGTAGTAGAATGAAATGAACGATTATAAGCAAATTCAATATGAGGCAAGCATTCCTCCCACATTTTCTTATTACTCTTCAAAACAGCCCTAAGCATAGTAGACAATGTTCTATTGACTACTTCAATTTGTCCATCAGTTTGGGGGTGACAAGTAGTACTAAAAAGCAGTTTAGTCCCCAACTTAGCCCATAAACATCTCCAAAAGTGGCTAAGAAATTTAGTATCACGATCTGAAACAATAGTATTTGGCACACCATGCAAGCGAATAATTTCACGAAAGAACAAATCAGCAACATTAACAGCATCATCACTTTTATGACATGGTATAAAGTGTGCCATTTTCGAGAATCTATCCACGACAACAAATATGCTATCCCTCCCCTTCTTTGTTCGAGGTAAACCTAAAACAAAGTCCATAGATATATCCTCCCAAGGAACACTAGGTACAGGCAAAGGCATATATAAACCATGAGGATTGAGTCGTGACTTAGCTTTTTGACATGTCCTTTACAATTCTGCATTACATCTTTAAAATCAGCATCATGCACATATTGATCTTTGATGGTCTCCAAACCAAATATTTTGAAGTCAAGTTGTGAAAGCATAGTATAGCGGCGAGACAATGCATCAGCAATAACATTTTCTTTTCCCTTCTTGTGTTTAATGACATAAGGAAAAGTCTCAATGAATTCAACCCATTTAGCATGTCTATGATTCAGTTTAGCTTGACTTTTAATATGTTTCAAAGATTCATGATCAGAATGTATAACAAATTCTTTGGGCCATAAATAATGTTGCCATGTTTCTAAAGTCCGAACAAGAGCATATAATTCTTTATCATAAGTAGAATAATTCAGACTAGGCCCACTCAATTTTTCAGAAAAGTATGCAACAGGTTTGCCATCTTGTAATAACACACCTCCTAATCCAATTCCACTAGCATCACATTCAAGCTCAAAAGTCTTATTAAAATCAGGAAGTTGGAGTAAAGGAGCATGTGTCAACTTATCTTTCAATACCGTGAAGGCTTTTTCCTGTGCGGTACCCCAAACAAAAGGCACATCCTTCTTTGTAAGCTCGTTGAGAGGTGCAGCAATGGTGCTGAAATCTCTCACAAAACGCCTATAGAATCCAGCGAGACCAAGAAAACTCCTCACCTGTGTGACTGTTTTGGGCTGCGGCCAACTCTCAATAGCTTCAATCTTGGCTTTGTCAACTTCAATTCCCTGTGGAGTAACAACATAGCCAAGAAAAGATACTCGGTCGGTGCAAAAGGTGCACTTCCCAAGGTTACCAAACAAACGTGCATCACGTAGAGCAATAAAAACAGCACGTAAATGTTCCAAATGTTCTTCCAAAGATCTGCTATAAATCAGTATATCATCAAAATAGACTACCACAAATCGTCCAATGAAAGCACGTAAAACTTCGTTCATTAATCTCATGAAAGTACTAGGTGCATTAGTTAACCCAAAAGGCATGACTAACCACTCATATAATCCAAACTTAGTTTTAAATGCTGTTTTCCATTCATCTCCCAATTTCATACGAATTTGATGGTAGCCACTACACAAATCAACTTTGGAGAATATTGTAGAGCCACTCAATTCATCAAGCATATCATCTAGCCTAGGAATAGGATGACGATAACGAATAGTAATATTATTAATGCCTCTACAATCAACACACATACGTGATGTACCATCCTTTTTCGGCACTAGAATAATAGGAACAGCACAAGGACTAAGGGATTCGCGTATATAACCTTTGTCGAGAAGCTCTTGTACTTGACGCATAATCTCCTTCGTCTCCTCTGGATTGGTATGGTATGGTGCACGGTTTGGCAGTGAAGCACCGGGAATTAAGTCAATCTGATGCTCAATCCCTCGAATAGGCAGTAATCCCGGTGGCACGTCTTGTGGAAAAACGTCAGCGAACTCCTGCAAAATGTTAGTGACAGCAGGAGGCAAAGAGGAAGGCACGTCCTCGAATGAAAATAATGCCTCTTTGCACACAAAAGCATAGCAAACAGATTTGCTGAAATCTAGCTCATCAATATCAGATTTGGTGGCAAATAAACATGCACTTTTCAATTTAATTTCAGAAGCAACACTAGATGGTTTATTATTAGGCTTCATTTGTTGCTCAAATTCTTTTGCCACAATCTGATTTTCACTCTTATTCTTCTCCTGTTGTGCTTTATTAGCTCTATTAATATCATCTTTCAAAATGGAATCAGGAGTCATAGGAAGCAAAGTAATATTTTTATCCTTATGAACAAGAGTGTAGTGATTGTTTCTACCATGGTGTACAGAATTTTTATCAAATTGCCATGGTCTACCAAGTAATAAGGAACATGCTTGCATAGGTACCACATCACAATCAACATAATCAGCATAGGTAGAGATACTAAAATGCACACGAACAGTACGTGTTACCTTAACCTTGCCGCTGTTGTTGAACCATTGGATGTAGTAAGGATGTGGATGTGGTCTTGTGGTGAGAGAAAGCTTCTCCACCATCTCCATGCTAGCCAAGTTGTTGCAACTCCCTCCATCTATGATGACGCGCACAGAACGTTCCTTCACAACTCCCTTGGTATGGAACAAATTGTGCCTCTGATTTTGCTCAGCTTGTGTGACCTGCACACTCAAAACACGTTGAGCAACTAAACATTCATACCTGTCAGCGTCTTCAGGAGCCATGTATTGCGTCTCATGATCAGAATCATCTCCACCATGTTCTTCACGTGTAATAAGAGCCAATGTCTCCTCATCATAGTCACTAGCGGACTCATATCCACCATCCGCGGTAGCAATCATCACACGCGGAGATTTGCATTCCCTCGCATAATGACCTCCTCCCTTACAACGACGACAAATAATATCACTTGTGTGCCCTGTTGATGCCATGGAAGAAGAAGAACGCTGTGCAGGCCCCGCAGGTGCGCTCTTGGCAGATAATGGTGGTTGTGCCTGTTTTCTTGTATCACGGCTGGAGGTGGCACCGGATGGAGGTGCTGGTGCAGTTGAAGTAGAAGATGCACGTGGTGTCCATGATGAAGGTCGGCCTGCAGAAAAGTTAGTTTGCCCCAATGCTTGTCGATCCTGCACTTCACGTTCAGCTTTACAAGCAAGATGGAATAAACGAGTGATATTAGTATACTCCTTATAGTCTAAAATGGTCTGAATCTCTCTATTTAATCCACCCAGAAAACGTGCAAGCATAGCTTCATTCTCCTCAACAATACCACATCTAATCATGCCAGTTTGTAATTCCTGATAATATTCTTCTACAGAATTTTTCCCTTGTCTTAAACGCTGCAATTTTTGAAGCAATTCACGTTGATAATATGGTGGAACCCAACGCGTACGCATAGCAGTTTTCAAAGCAGCCCAAGTAGTTGGAATAGGATATAATCTACAATGTTCAGACCACCACACACATGCAAAACTAGTGAAAGCACAAACAGCAGCAGCAACTCGTCTCTCCTCAGGATATTGTAAACATGTAAATCGTTGTTCAGTTTCTAACTCCCAAGTAAGATATATATCTGGAACATATCTACCCTCAAATGGTGGAATATTCAATTTCAGTTTAGGAATATGGACATCATCGCGTACCTGAGGTGGTGGTGCAGGCCTACCATGACGAATATATACCTGAGGTCGACCTGCTGGTGGTGGTGCTGGTGGCTGCTCGTAGATCTGATTTTGATCAACCTCATCCTCATAATCACCCGCATACTCATCATCCTCCTGGGTACCAGCAGGAGCAGTAGCAGGAGCCAAAGAAGCACCAACAGCAGTAGCAGCGGCACCAGAAGTTTGTCCTGTCTCAATAGGAACACGCTGTGCTCGTCCATACTGATTCGGAAGGGGGCGTAGTTGTTGTTGTTGCAGAGGTGCGACAGGTGCAGCCGGTGGTGGAAGACGCGCAAGCAGTTCATTAAATCTGTTATCGAGCTTTGTTTCGAACGTCTTCTCAAGGCCAGTGATCTTCTCCATGGCCTCTTCAAAATTGTTCAGCACATCTTGTACCTGTTCAGTCATCATTTGCTGAAACTTATCATGAAGCTCCTTGTTTGATAAGTTCTCCCAGTCAATCTCGTCGGCTTGTGATCCTGGCATGGTTAGCAGTAATAGAAACACACAAGAATATGATCCTATAGACTACTAAGAAGTGGTGGTGGTGTATCACAAATCCGTCAAGCAAATCTCAAATTCTTACCAGTTCTTACCCAGCAGCAGGCGTTGATCGGCAACCGTTGTAGTCAAAAACTCTCAAAGCTTGGATAGAGCGATTACCAGGGAGAGTCGAACACACGACGTAGATGTATGTGGAGCTGGGAAGGCTTATAGTATGGTAGCAAAAAGGGTCAGCAATAATCAATTCAGAGATGCAAAGTTGAATAAACGCTCAACGACGGTACTGTGCTGGTCCTAGGCTAGACTGTGCTAGAGACGCGAGCCTAGAACACCAACAAAATCACGGCGCGGCACGTAAACAAGGGAAAAGCACACTCTGAAATTTTTCTTTTTGCTCTCTTTTTTTTTTGCGCTCTTTTTTTTGCGCTGCTTTTTTTTTTGCGAAAAAGCACTATAATGGCGAGTGTCTCAAAACTCTTCCTAGGTCAAACTGACAGGATGGGCACGAAATTTTTTTTTGTTCGATTTTTTTTTTCGACTGCCCGGACCCAAAAACTGGAAACGGGTCAAAAAAAACTTCCTATAATGGCACCTGTCTCAAAACACTCAGAAACACCTAAAAATAGGATAGCCAGAAAAATTTTCGAAAAATACGTTTTCGAAAAATTTTGGGCCTAAACGGAGCGTGGCTACCCGACTCTTTTTTTTTCCGAAACCTACTCCGGCAAGGAAACACGAATTGGAATCTAGATGGATCCCGAAAACAAACCTAATAAGCAAGGAACTCGGATTGGTGGTGGATATATGGTGGTGGTATATGGCAGCGGTGGTGGTAGCGGTGGTAGTATATGGATATGGATCGGTGGTGGTATATGGGCACGGATTGGTGGTGGTATATGGATACGAATTCGGAGCGGTGGTGGTAGATGGCAGGGGCGACGATGATGGTGCGGCGGCGGCGTGACAACTTATGACCAGAACTCGAAACTCTAAAAGACTAGACTCTAAGACCAGCAACTAGACCGACGATGCAACCGCAAATTCAACAAAGCAAAACCCTAAAAAGATTATGCAAAGGCTCAGATTGGTTCGGATATGATGAACTAACCCTAATTTTTTTGTGTGGCTTTTTCGTGGACTGTAGGTATGAAGAACAGACTCGATCTAAACTACGAAAAACTGTAAAATCTCACCGAGCAACCTGGAAATCTGATACCACTTGATAGAGGCAAAGGTGTCCCGTCTTTCGATGAGATGGTGGATTTCGCTTTGGTGGAAGTCGACTTTGACGATCCGACTACGAACGTGCGAGGACGTCGCGCCTTAGCAATCGCTAAACCAACTCCGAGAGGTTATTGACCACGCCGGAGCACGATCAACCTGACCTCGAGGGTCTGTTTCCTGCAAGCAAACGAAGAACAAGCAAGAAACTAAGATTGCAATCTGGATATTGCGAATATAAGATGAAAGCTTTATTGATCAAGGTGGGGTTCTGTGACGCCTTTGTCTGGTCGTTGAACACAAACGAAGTACGCGAAGTTGCAGCTATGGCGAACTTTTAATCTAAACAAAACCCAAAGTCTAAACGATGCCCTAAGGGCTGTATATATGGAGGAAGAGGGGGGAATTTCGTGGCCCTTGGTGGAGGGGTCCGAAATCAACCCTATCTCTTGTTTCCCCACACATACGGACTCTAAAAATAGCCTATACTTATGTATTTCGAAATTACATGGGCCTGGCCCAATAATAAGGTGACGCAGCACCTAAAATAGCCTCGGGACGAAATTTATGAAGTGGCATCTTGTATATTTCGTCCAAGGCTTCATGCACCCATTATGATTGCTTCAAAGTCCTGAAATCATCACTTGTCACTCCGTTCTTGTTTCCCTTGCGCATGCCATCATCTCCATGCTTGTTCTTGCTCCAATGTTCATCCTTCTCCAAGCTAGGCCCTTCATTTGTAAGCAAAACAAATGTATCCAATTTAGGCAGCATCATATTCTCATGAACATTAGAATCATTACCAAGAAACGAAAGTACCTGGTAATTTAATTGGCGTGCACGAGCTCTAGTAATTGGTCCAGTATGTATAGCAGCAGGGGCTGTGGGTGTAACAATTGTATTGATGTCCTCATCAACTATACTCTTGTTCATAAGGATAAAAATATTACTTTGCTTCCTATGACTCCTGATTCCATTTTGAAAGATGATATTAATAGAGCTAATAAAGCAAAACAGGAGACGAATAAGAGTGAAAATCAGATTGTGGCAAAAGAATTTGAGCAACAAATGAAGCCTAATAATAAACCATCTAGTGTTGCTTCTGAAATTAAATTGAAAAGTGCATGTTTATTTGCCACCAAATCTGATATTGATGAGCTAGATTTCAGCAAATCTGTTTGCTATGCTTTTGTGTGCAAAGAGGCATTATTTTCATTCGAGGACGTGCCTTCCTCTTTGCCTCCTGCTGTCACTAACATTTTGCAGGAGTTCGCTGACGTCTTTCCACAAGACGTGCCACCGGGATTACCGCCTATTCGAGGGATTGAGCATCAAATTGACTTAATTCCCGGTGCTTCACTGCCAAACCGTGCACCATACCGTACCAATCCAGAGGAGACGAAGGAGATTATGCGTCAAGTACAAGAGCTTCTCGACAAAGGTTATATACGCGAATTCCTTAGTCCTTGTGCTGTTCCTATTATTCTAGTGCCGAAAAAGGATGGTACATCACGTATGTGTGTTGATTGTAGAGGCATTAATAATATTACTATTCGTTATCGTCATCCTATTGCTAGGCTAGATGATATGCTTGATGAATTGAGTGGCTCTACAATATTCTCCAAAGTTGCTTTGCGTAGTGGCTACCATCAAATTCGTATGAAATTGGGAGATGAATGGAAAACAGCATTTAAAACTAAGTTTGGATTATATGAGTGGTTAGTCATGCCTTTTGGGTTAACTAATGCACCTAGTACTTTCATGAGATTAATGAACGAAGTTTTACGTGCTTTCATTGGACGATTTGTGGTAGTCTATTTTGATGATATACTGATTTATAGCAG
Source organism: Triticum dicoccoides (assembly GCF_002162155.2). NCBI lineage: Eukaryota > Viridiplantae > Streptophyta > Magnoliopsida > Poales > Poaceae > Triticum > Triticum dicoccoides. Next base: position 285,856,169 of record NC_041390.1, read on the forward strand.
ATCTTTGGAAGAACATTTGGAACATTTACGTGCTGTTTTTATTGCTCTACGTGATGCACGTTTGTTTGGTAACCTTGGGAAGTGCACCTTTTGCACCGACCGAGTATCTTTTCTTGGCTATGTTGTTACTCCACAGGGAATTGAAGTTGACAAAGCCAAGATTGAAGCTATTGAGAGTTGGCCGCAGCCCAAAACAGTCACACAGGTGAGGAGTTTTCTTGGTCTCGCTGGATTCTATAGGCGTTTTGTGAGAGATTTCAGCACCATTGCTGCACCTCTCAACGAGCTTACAAAGAAGGATGTGCCTTTTGTTTGGGGTACCGCACAGGAAAAAGCCTTCACGGTATTGAAAGATAAGTTGACACATGCTCCTTTACTCCAACTTCCTGATTTTAATAAGACTTTTGAGCTTGAATGTGATGCTAGTGGAATTGGATTAGGAGGTGTGTTATTACAAGATGGCAAACCTGTTGCATACTTTTCTGAAAAATTGAGTGGGCCTAGTCTGAATTATTCTACTTATGATAAAGAATTATATGCTCTTGTTCGGACTTTAGAAACATGGCAACATTATTTATGGCCCAAAGAATTTGTTATACATTCTGATCATGAATCTTTGAAACATATTAAAAGTCAAGCTAAACTGAATCGTAGACATGCTAAATGGGTTGAATTCATTGAGACTTTCCCTTATGTCATTAAACACAAGAAGGGAAAAGAAAATGTTATTGCTGATGCATTGTCTCGTCGCTATACTATGCTTTCACAACTTGACTTCAAAATATTTGATAGAGGCAAAGGTGTCCCGTCTTTCGATGAGATGGTGGATTTCGCTTTGGTGGAAGTCGACTTTGACGATCCGACTACGAACGTGCGAGGACGTCGCGCCTTAGCAATCGCTAAACCAACTCCGAGAGGTTATTGACCACGCCGGAGCACGATCAACCTGACCACGAGGGTCTGTTTCCTGCGAGCAAACGAAGAACAAGCAAGAAACTAAGATTGCAATCTGGATATTGCGAATATAAGATGAAAGCTTTATTGATCAAGGTGGGGTTCTGTGACGCCTTTGTCTGGTCGTTGAACACAAACGAAGTACGCGAAGTTGCAGCTATGGCGAACTTTTAATCTAAACAAAACCCAAAGTCTAAACGATGCCCTAAGGGCTGTATATATGGAGGAAGAGGGGGGAATTTCGTGGCCCTTGGTGGAGGGGTCCGAAATCAACCCTATCTCTTGTTTCCCCACACATACGGACTCTAAAAAGAGCCTATACTTATGTATTTCGAAATTACATGGGCCTGGCCCAATAATAAGGTGACGCAGCACCTAAAATAGCCTCGGGACGAAATTTATGAAGTGGCATCTTGTATATTTCGTCCAAGGCTTCATGCACCCATTATGGTGGCTTCAAAGTCCTGAAATCATCACTTGTAACTCCGTTCTTGTTCCCCTTGCGCATGCCATCATCTCCATGCTTGTTCTTGCTCCAATGTTCATCCTTCTCCAAGCTAGGCCCTTCATTTGTAAGCAAAACACATGTATCCAATTTAGGCAGCATCATATTCTCATGAACATTAGAATCATTACCAAGAAACGAAAGTACCTGGTAATTTAGTTGGCGTGCACGAGCTCTAGTAATTGGTCCAGTATGTATAGCAGCAGGGGCTGTGGGTGTAACAATTGTATTGATGGCAGAGCATTTATATTAACATGCCCTTCTCAAATAGGGATAACACCATGTTGGAAGTTTTATTCATGGTCGAAAATGGAACTACCAGCCAGTTAACATCATGTTGATCAACATTCATGCATAGCACATCTTTATATGATGTACAGTCAAAAAGATATGCTATTTCCAAAATGCCCACACAATGTCGAGTGTGCGAAAAATAAAGAAAACGAGGGACGAAGTTTTGGCAAGTGTTGGACGTGGTGTGCGTAGATGACAATGGGGACCCACATGTCAATAATGGCATAGGCAAAAAAAATGGAGATATTTTCCCTGCATCAGGTGGAATCGAACTCGGGCGGAACAACAGTCGGGTAGTGTCACTTGGCCACGAGGCCAGTTCAGTAGTTTTGTTACAAATAAGGCATTGTGCCTTTGTGCGCTCGCTGCGGCGCCGCTGTCTGCTGTTGTGAACATGCTCAACAAACAAGAGGAATCTGGAGAGGACTGTACGTGGAGAGGCGGACAGTCGGGACCCACCAGGTCTATGGCCGTACGCAAGCAAGTGCCTCATTGAAAAAATACTTCCTCCTAATGCTATATTGACGTTGGGGCCCACGGGTTTGTCAACATAGTTACATTTTTAGGTGCTTCAACGTAGTTACTAAAGGTGATAAATTTACAATGAAGTCGGGGAGCTGGCAGGTATCATTTATTATCAGTGGGCCAGCAAGTATCAGCTGGGTTGTGGGCTGCCCCGTCTAGGCTTTCTTTTTTAACATGCGCAGCCTACGACATGCCGGTTTTGTATTTTCATGAGGGTCGTCATGTATCGACCGGCCTATGGACCTCCTATCCTAGGTTTTATTTTCCTGAAACATCGGCAGCCCAACTTATGTATTTTTTTGAAGAAAACGCCAGGTCCAACTTATGTTTCCCTTCTAACTATATTATATATATTTATATTATTTTATATGTTAGTATATATTATTGTTATTGTCATCATATATTTAACAAATACTTACATATATAAGAAAACAACATCCCATGTCTTATTAACTTATAAAAATATTTTTTTAACAATAAAATCCTGGATTTTTTACATTAAGGCAACGAAGATCCTGGTGATTGTGTACAAAAGCTTGGTAAGATTTAAGGACCAATGTAATAATAAATCACTTATATTAAAATATATTTATAACAAAATGCTCAGCCCCTGTTGATTTTTTGATAACATTGTTGTGCCCAACCCAACATTATAATTAGAACCAGCCCAGCAAAATCATGTATTTTGAGGAAGTGCAAATGGGCTATAGTTTTTTAGGAAAAAACTAAATGGGCCGCATGGACGCTACATTATTTGTTCAGCCAGCCCAGCAAATTCGTGTATTTCGAGAAAGTGAAAATGGGTCGTAGTTTTTTAAAAAATGGGCCGCATGGACGCTACATTATTTGTTCACCCAGCCCAGCAAATGGACTATAATTCTAAAAAAAGATCAAATGGACTATAAATTCTAAAAAAATGGGTTGAATATGTGCCACATTTTTGGAGGTTGCAATGTGGGCCAATAGGTCAAAGCCAACGCAAGTTGTTGTCAACTTAATCAACAAATGATTCTAACATCGATAGTCGTTGGATTTACATCCAACAATAGACATCCATCTTCAATCTCTCGTCTTCTTCCTCCAGCGCCGCTGGGACCACCTGCTCCTGCTTCCTGCTGCTAGCAGCTCTGCTTAGCATGCTTCACTGTGAAGCGCTACCCCACCGCCGGCCGGGCCATCCCTCCACCCCTCCACACCTCCTACTCTTCTCCATCGATGCCGAACCACGCCGCACCAGAACCAGTTAACCCTCGTACACCTCTCTGTTTGCGACTCCACTCACGTGTCTTCCCATCTCTGGCTCATTGCTGTCCAGGGCCTCGCCGCCGTCCACCGCCTTGGATGCGCTCAGTGCGGCATGGTCAACACACAAGAAATAAATACTCCCCCTGCTAGCTGGGACACACCATAGTGGGAGGCTGATTTGTGGGCCTACTAAGTTGACACAGACAGGGGGCTTTGCCAACTTAGTCAATATGAACGATTTTAGCTCCAGTGATCGTACGATGTCCATCCAATGGTCGTAGTGCTTCTTCAACTTCTGGTCTTCTCGCTCCAGCTGCCCAAACTAGCACCGGTCGTGCCGCCTGCTCCTGCCTCCCGTGGGCGGCTGTGCTGCCGCGGAGGCCTCACCGCCAACTACTACTCCCATTGCTGGCTAGGTCATCCCTCTACTCACCCACACCCCCTGTTATTTTGCAGTGACAGTAGCCTCACACCGCAGCCGAACCAGTGAACCCTCATACTCCCCTCCGCGTGGGCATCCACTGTCGCGTCTTCCCTGGCTCCGCGTCGTCCCCTTCCTAGGCTTCGCCATCATCCACCGCCTTGGTGCTCTCGGCACGGCGTGGTCAATGTGGTCAAGGAATGACTTCCATCGGAAGAGTACTGTACTTGGAGAGGCTGACGGCTGGGTCCACGACCGCAGTAAGGAAGTGCCTCCTTATTACGCGCAAAATAATGATTCCTCCACCTGACAGCAGGGACCCACCGGACGGGCCACCGTATTTCATGAAAAAAATGTTTCCCCCTGACTGCTGGGACCCACCAGCTACATCTTCGCACGCAAGGAAGTGCCTCCTTATCCTCCCTAACAGTCGGGACCCACCCGATCGAAGCATATGTAGTGTTGTCATTCTGGTCACGAATGTGTACGTACATACTGGTCGATCGGTCTGTCTGCTGGCTACAGCGATGAACTGTGGCCGAGTAAGGAAGGGCGCGTGTCGTAGTAGAGGCGTGCACGTAGCATGTAAACGTACATACAACCAACGTGCAAGAAAATAAATACACCCACGTACATACATACGGGTGGGGTCTCGAACGCCTACTCGCGCATACGTACGTCCAGGGCTCGTGTACATGGAGAGGCAGCGACGGTGTCATGTTCATCAACAACTAACCGGCTGGGTCGGAATGGAGAAATTGCGTCGTCGTGTTCATCGGGAAGCAATGGAATATGTCGTGTTCATTGGGAGCCAACTGACTTGGACGGAACAGCCGAAACGAGGCCTGGCATACTGCAGAACGGAGGAAACGGCCTTGTGTTCGACCGCCTACGGTCGAAATGGGATCCTATTCATCGGGAGGGGTGTGGCGTACTGCAAAACGGAGGAAACGGACTTCTCTTCGACCTCCAACGGTCGAAACGGGGTCCTGTTGATCGGGAGGGGTGTGGCGTACCGCAAAATGGAGGAAACGGACTTGTGTTGGAGCGCTACGGTCAAAACAGGGATCATGTTCATCGGGAGGGGTGTGGCGTACCGCAAAACGGGACTCCACGAGCTACTGTTCATCTCCACCGTCGACCTCCTCCAGCCTCTACCTATGACTATTCATCCACGGCGTCTGCCTCCTGCCTCCACCAGCTACTGTTCATCCACAGGGTCCTGTTCATCCAGCCTCCACCACTCCTCCACCAGCTATTGTTCAACCAGCCCTCTCGATGGGGTCCTGTTCAACCACCCCTCCACGGGCTACTGTTCATCCAGCCCTCGACCAGCTATTGTTCAACTAGCCCTCCACGGGTTCCTATTCATCCAGCCCTCCACGGGGTCTTGTTCATCCACCCCCAACCGGCTCGATCGGGGTCATGTTCATCCAGCGGCAACGGCCTCTACTACCATGGGGTCTTGTTCATCCAACACCCCAAGAACACTCACCGTTCATCAAGAGGCAGTAGGTTCGATCGGCTTCAGTTAGCAGCAGTAGCGAAGGAATCGCTCGATCGGATTCATTTAACAGCCAGATCGATCGATCGCTCGGGTTTAGTAACGTGTAGCCTGTAGTGCAATCACTCGGGTTCAGTAGGCGAACGCCTCACTCGAGTTCAGTTAGAACCCAACGCCTCGCACCCACACGCGTACGTGTATGAGAGAAATGTGCATCGCTCGACCGCGACCACCCGCCTTAACTGGGAACTCCCTGATATTTTCCTTGCCCTCGCTTCTACCACTGTCTTTTCATCATGGACGACCCAAAGAATGTCATGAAGCCGCGTCTCTGGCCCGCCTAGGATGAAAAGCCCATTTTCTGTCATGATTTTTTGTCGTAGAAGTAGGATCCCACCACATCTATGATGGTACTGGGTTTTTTCACAATTATCGTCATAGAAGTGTCATAAGCATGACAATTTTTTTTTCATTCGACCCAAAATGTCACAGATGTGTCTTTTTTTGTAGTGGCATTCAGTGACTTCAGACTACTTAGCATAACATGCATTTGTCGATTCTCTACATGCAATGGTATTGATTGGCAAATAAACATCAAGTTCTCTCTTTTCCCCCACCTAGGTCATTGTATGGAAGGAGTATGAAAATGTTTCATATTTGGATGCTCCAACGCGTGTGCGTAATTATCACATTGAGAACTGCGCAACCCCGAGAATTTGGAGCGACTAGGTACAAATAATTGCATCTGATTATATCAGTATTCTAACCGCCTGCCAAGTAGTTAGATAATACGTCAATCCCCTTCTTCAATTGACTATTCCTCTTCTCTACATACCCCGCTCAAGTGTCCACCATCTTCATCGTTCCGGCCGGCCGCTCTACACACTTGCACACACTCTGTAATCTCACTTTCTTGTGGTTTGTATATGTACTGCAGCCATGTCGAGAGACAGCAAGGACGACAGTTCCACCAGCAGTCTGGCACCCAATGATAGGTCAACATCGGAATCATCCCGCTCATCTTCCATGAGTCTGGCATCGAGCCCAGACCTCCATTTTATCCGGATCATGGAAGGGACGCCACCTCCCAAGTTGTCAGACGACAACCATACGGACGAGGATCCCTCGAAGGATGAAGAAGAGGATGATGAAGAGGAGGAAGAATGGTCGAACGACGACGACAGCAACAACGATGACGACGACGGCGATGATGAAAAGCCAATGGTCAGCAGCAAGAAGCATCCTCGCTAAGACGATGTCGCGGGGCTGTCCAATAATAAGTGAGAAGAATAAGGACTAAATTAAGCAGACTGTATATATCTCTATTTCTGTTCCCTCGTATTAATTCATTATCTCTGTTTCCTCTATCAATATCATTGCAGACGGTTGTTACGTCTCCAATGTATCTATAATTTAAGAAGTATTCATGCCATGTTTCCAACAATTTTATATAATTCTAGTATGATTTGAATGTAACTAACCTGGACTAACGTTGTTTTCAGCCGAACTACCATGGTGTTGTTTTTGTGCATAAATCAAAGTTCTCCAAATGCAGCGAAACTTTTTGACGATTTTTTGGAACAAAAAAGGCACTAGAAGCTTCATGGGAGTACCAGAAGGGGGAGGAGGTGGCCACTAGGCACCAGGGCACGCCAACCCCCTCTAGCGTGCCCTGGTGGGTAGTGGGCCCCTGAGGCCCATCTTCGTGTGAAACTGACGCCAAAAAATCTTATTAATACAGAAACCCCCATAAATAACCTTAGATCGAAAGTTCCACCGTAGCAGGCCTCTATATCCATGAAAAACAAATCTGAACCCTGTTCGGGCACCCTGGCGGAGGGGGAAATCATCACCGAAGGCCATCTTCATCATCCCGGCGGCCACCATCATGAGGAGGGAGTAGTGACTCTTTGTGTTTAATCATCCCGGTAGCTATGTGTTTAATCTCTCTCTCTCTCTTGTGTTCTTGAGTTAGCACAATCTTGATGTATCGCGAGCTTTGTTAATATAGTTGGAACATATGGTGTTTACCCCTCTCTATCTTGTTGTGATGAATTGAGTTTTCCCTTTGAGATTTCGTTATTACCGGATTGAATACTTTTATGGATTTGAGAACACTTGATGTATGTATTGCTATGAACACATGTGATGACAATGGGGTATCATATTGATTCACTTGATGTATGTTTTGGCACACAACTCATGGATTCCCGAGGTGACATTGGGGTAATCTATGCATAGGGGTTAATGCAGGTTTTCGTATTTGTTTCTCCGGTAGAAATCTTGGGGCACTCTTTGAAGTTCTTTGTGTTGAGTTGAGTATTATGAATCTGAAGTTATTTTGGTGTTATTTTAGTATGAACTCTAGGGTTGTTTGTGGCACTTATAGGAATAGCTCAATGGATTGATCGGAAAGAATAGCTTTGAGGTGGTTTCGTATCCTACAAATTATTTCATCTTATGTTCTCTGCTAGATAAGAACTTTGGAGTGACTCTTTGTCGCACATTGAGGGAATTGTTATATGATCGAATTATGTTAGCATTGTTGAGAGAGTGCACTAGTGAAAGTATGAACCCTAGGCCTTGGTTTTAAGCATTTCAATTCCATTTGTGCTCCAATTTATCATTTCCTACCTTGCTGTTTTTATAATTTCATATTACAAAAACCTATATCTACTATCCATATTACACTTGTATCACCATATCTTCGCCGAACTTGTGCACCTATACAATTTACCATTGTATTTGGTGTGTTAGGTACACAAGAGACTCTTTGTTATTTGGTTGCAAGGTTGTTTGAGAAAGAATATCTTCATCCTATGCCTCCCACGGATTGATAAACCTTAGGTCATCCACTTGAGGGAAAATTTGCTACTTTCCTACAAAACTCTGTGATTGGAGGCACAACATGAGTCTACAAGAATAAAGTTCCATAGTAGACATCAAGCTCTTTTCTGGAGCCGTTGCCGAGGATGTGAGTGCTTGAAGGTATATCTTTAGTTCTTGCAATTGAATCTTTTAGTTTCTTGTTTTATCATTAGTTTGGTCTATGAAAGAAAACTACAAAAAATAGAATTGAGGTTGCCTTGTATTATTCGTCTTTATCATGTCTTTATTGAAAATGATGGAAAGGAAAACAGTGCTCAATTGATAGAAGAAGAATTCGATAAAATGCTTGGCACAAAATCTTTGAACGATGAGCATGATTGCAATGTTGCTAGTACGAATTCTTTGAATTTCCATGATGTTAATGATATGAAAAGCCATAAGCTCGGGGATGCTATGTTTGATGAAAATGGTATTTTTATTCCCCCAAGTTTTGATGAGAAAATTTATTGTGATGATTGCATGCACTGGTACAGCGAGGTCCTATACAAACGGTTTTTAACCCCTTTCCACAACGGCATTCTAAATCGGCGCCGAGTGAGTGTGTGCCATAGGGGGTCCTTCCCAGACAACCCAGAAACCGTCGGGGATAGGCCCTCCTGGCACACACGCTCGGCAAAATGAGGCCGTGTGCGACGGGCGAGGGATCAAATACGGTTATACATACAGCTGTGCTAAAAAATACAATTATACAGGCCAAATCATTTCCGGTCGCAAGTACATCCCACACAGTCAATCCCGGCTAAACATTTCCATCCGTATGTACATTCCATGTAGTCAATCCAAGGAATACATTTTAGTTAGTATGTACATCCCACACAGTTAATCCAAGAAGTACGTTTCCATTCATATATACATCCCACACAGTCACTCCAAGGAAAATGTTTCCGTTCGCAGGTACATCACACACAATTTTCCCCATTAAATAGTTTGTGATAGCATTGCCATTGCAGACGATATTAACAATTTTATCGTTTGCGTTATTAAATGCAGCACACACGATGCATAGAAGAAACTGTGTGGCAAAGGTTGTCCATGACACACACTTTTTATGTGGTAAACGTTTGCGCAAGGTGGTCTAATGCAAACAGTTTTCAAGAGGATGTCATGTGTGATTGTTCATTGGTCCAACACGTTTTATTCCTACAAACTGTGTGCGTTGCCTGAGGTCATCACCCACGGTGTTTTCTCAATAACCATTTGCAATAGAAAAACCCAATTAGCAGGCTAATTGTCCTATTATTAATAATCCATTTATTAATCTAATTGACATTTCATATTAAGCACACAATATATTTTATTTTCATATTAAGGAAGCAGGATTTCATAATTGGAATACATCAAAGTACACCATCATATAGCTTAAGCACTCAGCTGCCCCATTACACAATTGCACCAGCACCAAATTTCACATGCAACATCCATAACCTTTCAAAATTAGCATCATAGACGGTACATAGACAGATGAATCTCTTCTAGAAAACTGCTGAAGCGGAAGGCGAATATTGAGCCTTCATCGATGTTGAAGGTCTTTGCAACTTTAGGCCAGTGCATGTGGATGATTGACTGTCCATCCTTCATTCTCTTCAGGAACACTTCATGTTGTAGGGTGAAACCCTAAGATGGATCTTTTCACACTTGGTGGGGGGAAAAGGAGATGAACAACAAGAACACAAAGAGGAAAATCACTCCAACAATACCCAATTACACATCCACTAGAATAGAAAACACAAGATCCACAAGTTCACAAACACAATCAAAGGAAAGATACAATGATAAGGTTCTTCCCACTCCTAGGAGATGAGGTCTTGAAGGTACTCTTCTCCTTGTAGAGATCTTGAAATCCACAAGGATTCTTCCCTAAGGGGTCTTGATCCACAAGAGGGAAGGTAGAAGGAGCAAAGCTCACAAATATCTCGTCTAATACTTTGCTAACCCTAAACATAACCCTAGGTACAGAATATATAGGCTTGGGGTCGAAGTGGATAGAGAGGGGCTTGAATAGGTAATCACAGTCATCCATCCTGGAGAGCCCATGCGCACGGGGGTCCCATGGGCACGACACACACCCGTGCGCACGGGGTGCCCCAGCGCCAATTCCCTAGATAGTCTGTGGGCACGGGGTCTCAGGGGCCCGTGCGCACGGGGTCGCCTGGGACCTCCAGTGTTGTTGCTGTTGCGCTCCGTCTTGCTCCGCGTGGCCTTGGGGTGGTCGTCGTCCTTGGGGATGCTCCTGAGCTTCTTGGTGTTGTTCCTCTTTGTACCTAATGGGACATAGAGTATTTTGGTGAGGTAGCAACCAAGTTCTGTTTCTGTCCATATGCATGTCAAGTAGGAAGGAGTTCACCTCGGTTTCCATTGCATGTGCTCTAGCTCTTGTCCACGTGGGGCTTGATGTGTTGATGTAGAGTCCGTGGGGATGATGGGTCGCATCATCCCCCCCCCCTTGGGAGAGATCCGTCCACAGATCGTGATATTCGTCACCATGGTACTTGGTCAAGTCTTTGACGTTGAAGATGTCGCTTACATTGTACTTGTTGGGTGGGATGTCAATCTTGTAAGCGTTGTCGTTGTAGCGTGCTAGCACCTTGGAGGTCCATCGACGCATGGTAGCTTTGACTTGCGCTCATTGGGGAAGCAGTCTTTGCGAAGATGGAGCCATGCAAGATCGCCTGGTTGGAACACCATTGGTGTCTTGTTGATGTTGAGCTTGGTGGCGATGCGGTGTACTTGACGCTCGATTGTTGCCCTTGTATCCTCGTGCATCTTCTTGAGAAAACTTGCCCTTGCACTAGCATCCATGTTTGCGTGTTCTTGGAGCGGAAGAGGTAGAATGTCCAATGGGAACAATGGGTTGAAGCCGTAGACAACCTTGAAGGGGGACTTGCCGGTAGTAGTGTGTCGACCTCGATTGTAGGCATACTCGGCGATGGGTAAGCACTCCTCCCACTCCTTGATGTTCTTCTTGATCAACATACATGGGAGAGTAGATAGCGTCCGGTTGGTGACTGTCGTTCGGCTATCGGTTTGAGGATGATATGCCGTTGAGAATAGAAGCTTGATGCTGAGCTTGGCGCAAATGGTCTTCCAAAAGTAGCTTAAGAACTTGACGTCGCGGTCTAACACAATGGTCCTTGGCACTCCATGCAACCTCAAGATTTCCCTACAAAAAAGATTAGCAACATGTGAAGCATCGTCTATCTTGTTGCATGGTATGAAATGTGCTATTTTTGAGAATCGGTCCACAACAACAAAGATGGAATCCTTTCCATTGCGAGTTCTAGGCAAATCAAGCATGAAATCCATACTAATATCCTCCCATGGTTGATATGGAATTGGAAGGGGCATATGTAAACCATGAGATTGGGCTTTGGACTTAGCTTTGCGACATGTAGAGCATTTGTTGGTGAAGCGTGCCACGTCGCGGAACATCTTTGGCCAAAAGTACTTGAAGGAGAGTGCGGCGAAGGTCTTGTCACGTCCAAAATGTCCCAAGAGGAACATCTCTGTGAGCCTCTTGCAAAAGCAACAAACAAAGAGAAGACTCGGGTATACAAAGCTTGTTAGCGCGCATAAGGTAGCCATCTTTGAGATAAAAGTTCTCCCAACAAGTATGATGAGGACATCAATACCATTGTTACACCCATAGCCCCTGCTGCTGTACATACTGGACCAATTACTAGAGATCGCGCACGCCAATTGAATTATCAGGTACTTTCGTTTCTTGGTAACGATTCTAATGTTCATGAGAATATGATGTTGCCTAAATTGGATACATTTGTCTTTCTTACAAATGAAGGGCCTAGCTTGGACAAGAAAGATGAACCTTGGAACAAGTTCAAGCGTGGAGATGATGGCATGCGCAAGGGGATAAAGAACGGAGTTACAAGTGATGATTTCAGGACTTTGAAGCCACCATAAGGAGTGCCTGAAGCCTTGGACGAAATATACAAGATGTCACTTTATAAATTTCGTCCAGAGGCTATTCTAGGTGATGCGTCACCTTATTATTGGGCCAGGCCCATGTATTTTCGAAATACTTAAGTATAGGCTGTTTTTAGAGTCCGTATGTGTGGGGAAACAAGAGTTAGGGTTGGTTTCGGACCCCTTCTCCAAGGGCCACGAAATTCCCCCCTCTTCCTCCATATATACAGCCCTTAGGGCGTCGTTTAGACTTTGGGTTTTGTTTAGATTAAAAGTTCACCATAGCTGCAACTTCTCGTACTTCGTTTGTGTCCAACGACCAGACCAAGACGTCACAGAACCCCACCTTGATCAATAAAGCTTTCATCTTATATTCGCAATATCCAGATTGCAATGTCAGTTTCTTGCTTGTTCTTCGTTTTCTTGCAGGAAACAGACCCTCGTGGTCAGGTTGATCATGCTCCGGCGTGGTCAATAACCCCTCGGAAGTTGGTTTAGCGATTGCTAAGGCGCGACGTCTCGCACGTTCGTAGTCGGATCATCAAGGTCGACTCCCACAGAAACGATAGCCACCATCTCATCGAAACATCGGGACACCTTTGCCTCTATCAAGTGGTATCATATTTTCAGGTTGCTCCGTGAGATTTTCCAGTTTTTCATAGTTTAGATTGAGTCTGTTCTTCATACCTACAGTCCACGAAAAAAGCCAAAAAAAATTAGGGTTAGTTCATCATATCTGAACCAATCTGAGCCTTTGCATAGTCTCGTTAGTATTTTGCTTTGTTGAATTTGCGGTTGCATCGTCGTGTCTAGTTGCTGGTCTTAGAGTCTAGTCTTTTAGAGTTTCGAGTTCTGGCCATCAGTTGTCACGCCGCCGCCGCACCATCATCATCGCTCCTGCCATATACCACCACTGCTTATCCGCCATCGATCTGTATCCATATACCACCACCAATCCGTCATCGTATACCACCACCAATCCGTATCCATATACCACCACCGCTGCCATATCCTACCATCATATATCCACTACCAATTCGAGTTCCTTTCATATTAGGTTTGTTTTCGAGGTCCGTCTAATTTCTGATTCGTGTTTCCTTGCCTGAGTAGGTCTCGAAAAAAAAGAGTCTAGAGACCCCCGGGCAGTTTTTAGGCCAAAATTTTCATAGGCAAATTTTTTTCCTATCCTATTTTTAGGCTTTTAAGAGTCTTTTGAGCCACGTGCCATCATAGTGATTTTTTGTCGCACTTTTTCATCGTCGCTGCCCTGATTTCCGAAAAAAAGTCAAAAAAAATTCCGTGCCCATCCTATCAGTTTGACGAGGGAAGTGTTTTGAGACACTCGCCATTATAGCGATTTTTTGCAAAAAAAAAAAAGAGGAGCGCAAAAAAAGAGCGAAAAAAGAAGTTCCAGAGTGTGCTTTTCCCTTGTTTACGTGCAGCGCCGTGATTTTGTTAGTGTTCTAGGCTCGCGTCTCTAGCACGGTCTAGCCTAGGACTAGCACAGTACCGTCATTGAGCGTTTATTCAACTTTGCATCTCTGAATTGATTATTGCTGCCCCTTTTGCTACCATATTATAAGCCTTCCAAGCTCCACATACATCTACATCGTGCGTTTGACTCTCCCTGGTAATCGCTCTATCCAAGCTTTGAGAGTTTTGACTAGGACGGTTGCGGATCACCGCCTGCTGCTGGGTAAGAACTGGTAAGAATCTGAGATTTGCTTGACGGATTTGTGACACCACCACCACCTCTTGTTAGTATTCTGTAGGATCGTATTCTTATGTGTTTCTATTGTTGCTAGCCATGGCAGGATCACAAGCCGACGAGACTGACTGGGAGAACATGACGAATAAGGAGTTGCATGATAAATTTCAGCAAATGATGAGTGTACAGGTGCAAGATATGCTAAACAGATTTGAAGAGGCCATGGAGAAGATAGATGACATGGAGAAGACGTTCGAAACAAAGCTCGATAACAGGTTTAATGAATTGCTCGCGCGTCTTCCACCACCACCGGCTGCCCCTAACGCACCTCTACAACAACAACAACAACAACGTCGCTTTCCAAATCAAGTGGGACGAGCACATCGCATTTGTTGGTGCTTCTGCCGCTCCTGCTGCTACTGCAGAGGTGGAGGACCATTACGAGGATGAGGTTGACCAAAATTAGAACTACGCGCAACTTCCAGCACCACCACCACCAGGTCGTCCTCATGCATATCATCGCAACGGTAGGGATGCACCACCACCTGAAGTACATGACCATCTTCCTAAACTAAAATTGAATATTTCACCATTTGAGGGTAGATATGTTCCTGATATATATCTTACTTGGGAATTATAAACTGAACAACGATTTACATGTTTACAATATCCTGAGGAGAGACGTGTTCCTGCTGCTGTTTGTGCTTTCACTAGCTTTGCATGTGTTTGGTGGTCTGAACATTGTAGATTATATCCTATTCCAGCTACTTGGGCTGCTTTGAAAACTGCTATGCGTACTCGTTTGGTTCCACCATATTATCAACGTGAATTACTTCAAAAATTGCAGCGTTTAAGACAAGGAAAAAATTTTGTAGAAGAATATTATCAGGAATTAAAAACTGGCATGATTAGATGTGGTATTGTTGAGGAGAATGAAGCTATGCTTGCACGTTTTATGGGTGGATTAAATAGAGAGATTCAGACCATTCTAGAGTATAAGGAGTATACTAATATCACTCGTTTATTCCATCTTGCTTGTAAAGCTGAACGTGAAGTGCATGATCGACAGGCATTGGCGCGAACTAACTTTTCTACAGGTCGATCTTCATCATGGACACCACGTGCATCCTCTACTTCCACTCCACCAGCACCTCCATTAGGTGCCACCTCCAGCCGTGATACAAGAAAGCAGGCACAACCACCACTATCTGCCAAGAGCACACCTGCCGGACCTGCGCAGAGCTCTTCTTCTTCCATGGCATCAACAGGGCACACAAGTGATATTATTTGTCGTCGTTGTAAGGGAAGAGGACATTTTGCGAGAGAATGCCAATCTCAGCGTGTGATGATTGCTACTGAGGATGGTGGGTATGAGTCCGCTAGTGACTATGATGAGGAGACTTTGGCACTTATTACACATGAAGAACATGGTGGAGAGCATTCTGATCATGAAACACAATACATGGCTGTTTAAGATGCTGACATGTATGAATGTTTAGTTGCTCAACGTGTTTTGAGTGTGCAGGTTGCACAAGTTGAGCAAAATCAGAGGCATAATCTGTTCCATACAAAGGGAGTTGTGAAGGAACGTTCTGTTCGCGTCATCATAGATGGAGGGAGCTGCAATAACTTGGCTAGCATGGAGATGGTGGAGAAGCTATCTCTCACCACAAGACCACATCCACATCCTTACTACATCCAATGGTTCAACAAAAGCGGCAAGGTTAAGGTAACACGTATTGTTCGTGTGCATTTTAGTATCTCTACATATGTTGATTATGTTGATTGTGATGTGGTACCTATGCAAGCATGTTCCTTATTACTTGGTAGACCATGGAAATTTGATAAAAATTCTATACACCATGGTAGAAACAATCAGTATACTCTTGTTCATAAGGATAAAATATTACTTTGCTTCCTATGACTCCTGATTCCATTTTGAAAGATGATATTAATAGAGCTAATAAAGCAAAACAGGAGAAAAATAAAAGTGAAAATCAGATTGTGGCAAAAGAATTTGAGCAACAAATGCAGCCTAATAATAAACCATCTAGTGTTTCTTCTGAAATTAAATTGAAAAGTGCATGTTTACTTGCCACCAAATCTGATATTGATGATTTAGATTTTAGCAAATCTGTTTGCTATGCTTTTGTGTGCAAAGAGGCATTATTTTCATTCGAGGACGTGCCTTCCTCTTTGCCTCCTACTGTCACTAACATTTTGCAGGAGTTCACTGACGTCTTTCCACAAGACGTACCACCGGGATTACCACCTATTCGAGGGATTGAGCATCAAATTGACTTAATTCCCGGTGCATCATTACCCAACCGTGCCCCATATCGTACCAATCTAGAGGAGATGAAGGAGATTATGCGTCAAGTACAAGAACTGCTCGACAAAGGTTATATACGTGAATCCCTTAGTCCTTGTGTTGTTCCTATCATTTTAGTGCCAAAAAAGGATGGTACGTCGCGTATGTGTGTTAATTGTAGAGGCATTAATAATATTACTATTCGTTATCGTCATCCTATTCCTAGGCTAGACGACATGCTTGATGAATTGAGTGGCTCTACAATATTCTCCAAAGTTAATTTGCGTAGTGGATACCATCAAATTCATATGAAATTGGGAGATGAATGGAAAACGGCATTTAAAACTAAGTTTGGTTTATATGAGTGTTTAGTCATGCCTTTTGGGTTAACTAATGCACCTAGTACTTGCATGAGACTAATGAACGAAGTTTTACGTGCTTTCATTGGAAGATTTGTGGTAGTCTATTTTGATGATATACTGATTTATAGCAAATCTTTGGAGGAACATTTGGAACATTTACGTGTTGTTCTTATTGCTCTACGTGATGCATGTTTGTTTGGTAACCTTGGAAAGTGCACCTTTTGCACCGACCGAGTATCTTTTCTTGGATATGTTGTTACTCCACAGGAAATTGAAGTTGATAAAGCCAAGATTGAAGCTATTGAGAGTTGGACGCAGCCCAAAACGGTCACACAAGTGAGGAGTTTCCTTGGCCTCGCTGGTTTCTATAGGCGTTTTGTGAGAGATTTCAGCACCATTGCTGCACCTCTCAACGAGCTTACAAAGAAGGATGTGCCTTTTGTTTGGGGTACCGCACAGGAAGAAGCCTTCACGGTATTGAAAGATAAGTTGACACATGCTCCTTTACTCCAACTTCCTGATTTCAATAAGACTTTTGAGCTTGAATGTGATGCTAGTGGAATTGGATTAGGTGGTGTGTTATTACAAGATGGCAAACATGTTGCATACTTTTCTGAAAAATTGAGTGGGCCTAGTCTGAACTATTCTACTTATGATAAAGAATTATATGCTCTTGTTCGGACCTTAGACACATGGCAACATTATTTATGGCCAAAGGAATTTGTTATACATTCTGATCATGAATATTTGAAACACATTAAAAGTCAAGCAAAACTGAACCGTAGACATGCTAAATGGGTTGAATTCATTGAGACTTTTCCTTATGTCATTAAACACAAGAAGGGTAAAGAAAATGTTATTGCTGATGCATTGTCTTGTCGTTATACTATGCTTTCACAACTTGACTTAAATTTGGTTTGGAGACCATCAAAGATCAATACGTGCATGATGCTGAATTTAAAGATGTATTGCAGAATTGTACTAAATTTCTTAGCCACTTTTGGAGATGTTTATGGGCTAAGTTGGGGACTAAACTGCTTTTTAGTACTACTTGTCACCCCCAAACTGATGGACAAACTGAAGTAGTCAATAGAACATTGTCTACTATGCTTAGGGCTATTTTGAAGAATAACAAGAAAATGTGGGAAGAATGCTTGCCTCATATTGAATTTGCTTATAATCGTTCAATGCATTCTACTACTAAGATGTGCCCTTTTGACATTGTGTATGGTTTCCTACCTCGTGCACCTATTGATTTGTTGCCTCTTCCATCTTCGGAGAAGGTTAATTTTGATGCTAAAGAACGTGCTGAATTGATTTTAAAAATGCATGAGTTAACTAAGGAAAACATTGAGCATATGAATGCTAAATATAAACTTGCTGGAGATAAGGGTAGAAAACATGTTGTGTTTGCACCTGGAGGTCTTGTTTGGTTACATTTGCGTAAGGATAGATTTCCTAATTTGCGCAAATCAAAGCTAATGCCACGTGCTGATGGTCCTTTTAAGGTGTTAGAGAAAATAAATGATAATGCATATAAACTTGAGCTGCCTGCAGATTTTGGGGTTAGTCCCACTTTTAACATTGCAGATTTGAAGCCTTATTTGGGTAAGGACGATGAACTTTCGTCGAGTACGACTTCATTTCAAGAAGGGGAGGATGATGAGGACATCAATACCATTGTTACACCCACAGCCCCTGCTGCTATACATACTGGACCAATTACTAGAGTTCCTGCACGCCAATTGAATTATCAGGTACTTTCGTTTCTTGGTAACGATTCTAATGTTCATGAGAATATGATGCTGCCTAAATTGGATACATTTGTCTTGCTTACAAATGAAGGGCCTAGCTTGGACAAAAAAGATGAACCTTGGAACAAGTTCAAGTGTGGAGGTGATGGCATGCGCAAGGGGATAAAGAACGGAGTTACAAGTGATGATTTCAGGACTTTGAAGCCACCATAAGGAGTGCCTGAAGCCTTGGACGAAATATACAAGATGTCACTTCATAAATTTCGTCCAGAGACTATTCTAGGTGCTGCATCACCTTATTATTGGGCCAGGCCCATGTATTTTCGAAATACTTAAGTATAGGCTGTTTTTAGAGTCCGTATGTGTGGGGAAACAAGAGTTAGGGTTGGTTTCGGACCCCTCCTCCAAGGGCCACGAAATTCCCCCCTCTTCCTCCATATATACAGCCCTTAGGGCGTCGTTTAGACTTTGGGTTTTGTTTAGATTAAAAGTTCGCCATAGCTGCAACTTCTCGTACTTCGTTTGTGTCCAACGACCAGACCAAGACGTCACAGAACCCCACCTTGATCAATAAAGCTTTATCGTATATTCGCAATATCCAGATTGCAATCTCAGTTTCTTGCTTGTTCTTTGTTTGCTTGCAGGAAACAGACCCTCGTGGTCAGGTTGATCGTGCTCTGGCGTGGTCAATAACCCCTCGGAAGTTGGTTTAGCGATTGCTAAGGCGCGACGTCTCGCACGTTCGTAGTCGGATCGTCAAGGTCGACTCCCACAGAAACGATAGCCACCATCTCATCGAAACATCGGGACACCTTTGCCTCTATCAAAGTATGAGTAAGACATTTGGCATAAGGAAGTGCAAAAGAAGGATAATTCGCATAAAGATCTTTAATATGCTCAAAGCCAATAACATTCAACTCTAGATGAGTAACAAGCATGCATATGTGGGAAAGAGCATCTGCCACAACATTTTCTTTGCCCTTAATGTACTTGATCACATAAGGAAAAGATTCAATAAATTCACTCCATTTAGCATGTCGTTTATTCAACTTGGTTTGGCCTTTTAGATACTTAAGTGTCTCATGATCGGTATGTATGAAAAATTCATGTGGGCGAAGATAATGCTCCAAAACATGCAATACTCGCACTAAAGTATACAATTCTTTGTCATATATAGGATAGTTAAGTTGAGCACCGAAAAGTTTTTCGCTAAAATATGGAACGGCTCGCTTTTCTTACATCAAAACTCCACCAATACCATGACCGCTAGCATCACAATGAACCTCAAAAGTTTTGTTGAAATCGGGTAAAGCAAGAATTGGGGCATGTGTAAGAAAAGATTTGAGTTCATCAAAAGCGGTAGATTGAGTTGGTCCCCAAACAAAAGGTGCATTTTTCTTACTCAAGGCATGCAATGGTGTGGCAATAGTGCTAAATTCCTTCACAAAGCGACGATTAAAACTCGTTAGACCAAGAAAACTATGCACTTGTTGCAAATTAGTGGGTTGAGGCCAAGTTTTAATTGCTTCAATTTTAGACACATCTACATGAACTCCCTTGGAAGACACAACAAAGCCCAAGAAAACAATCTTGTCAACACCAAAAGTGCATTTATCCATATTAGCATAAATACGTTCTTTTCAAAGCATTTTCAAAACGGCCTTAATATGATTGACATGCTCTTTGAGGGATTTGCTAAACACAAGAATGTCGTCAAATTAGACTACAACAAACACATCAATGTAAGGGCGAAGCACATAATGCATGAGACACATGAAGGTACAGGGTGCTTCTGATAAACCCATAGGCATAACTAACCACTCATACAACCCAAACTTAGTTTTGAAAGTGTTTTTCCATTCATCACCCTCTTGTATGTGGATTTTATAGTAACCACTTTTTCGATCATTTTTCTAGAAAATTGTGGCACCGCTAAGCTCATCTAGCATATCATCAAGGCGTGGAATGGGATGCCTGTATCAAATGGTGACAGCATTGATAGGTCTACAATCGGAACACATGCGAAAGCTACCGTCTCGTTTTGGCACAAGAATGACCGGTACGGCACAAGGACTCAAACTTTCATGCACATGTCCATGGTCTATGAGGTGTTGGACTTGCCTTTGTATTTCTTTGGTTTCTTAGGGGTTGACGCGCTATGGTAATTTGTTAGGAAGGGGTGCGTCGGGGATGAGGTCGATCCGATGTTCGAGGCCACATAGAGGAGGAAGAACGAGAGGTAGCTCATCAGGAAAGACATGCTCGAAGTCCTACAACAAATTAGACAACACTATAGGAAGAGGATTAGGAGTGTTAGTCTTTGCCACCTCATCTTTGTATAGTAGGACATAATGGATGACACTCGATGGGTTCTCACACACTTCTCTTATCTCTCTCTTTGTGGCTAGGAGGATTAAGTTTTTCTCTCTTGGCGAAGCGTGGCTCAATTTTGGCTTGTGGCGCTCACTTTCTTTTTGGTGGTTCACTCTCTCACTAGGCTCCCCTTGGTGTGTGGTTGCTTGCTTGCCGGCGACCACTTGGCTTGGAGACATAGGTTGTAGCATGTACTCCGTTCCCTTCATCTTGAAGCTATAATGGTTTGTTCTCCCATTGTGGATGACACTGCGGTTGAATTGCTAAGGTCTTCCCAATAGGAGATGGCACACGGTCATGGGAAGTATGTCACACTCAATGGTGGCCTCGTAGGCGCCAATATTGAATGAAACGTGCATGGTGTGCTCCACTTGAATTGTGCCGAAGTCGCTTAGCCATTGAACTTTGTAGGGGTGAGGGTGCTTCTTCTTGACCAATTGAAGCTTGCAACATAGCTCTCCGCTTGCCAAGTTATGGCAACTTCCTCTGTTGATGTTGACTTTCACGGAGTGCCCATTGATGCCGACCTTGGTGTGGAAGATGTGACACCGTTGGTATTTGTCTTGTTGGTGTTGAAGCGTCAAGATCTTGGAGACCACAAGAGCAAGACTTGAATCGTTGTCACAATAGACTTGAGCATCTTCTTTGTCGTTCACTTGGCGGTGCATGGAGACGTGCTCGATAGCTTCCATCTCGTCTTCCCTCATGGAGTCGTACGTGCCATCAATCATTGGTGATAATGGTTTGCTTGTTGATGCATTGGAAAGACTTGTGTCCACGGCCACCACATCTGAAGCACTTAATTGAACTTGTCTTGGCGAGATCGTCTGGTGGTGCCGAAGAAGAAATCTTGTTCTTGTAGTTGCTTGCCGGAGGACGAGATGAGGAAGGGGTCGCTTGCTTGAAACTTGACTTGTCGTCGTTACTTGGTGATGCTCTAGTCGAGGTAGGAGGTGTCGAAGCCAAAGTAGGTGTAGCTTGGTTTTGGCAGTGTCGATGTTCTTGCACTAGAAGTTTCTCATGAGGATTGATGTCGTGAAGAGGATTGCGGTTTTCTTGTCGGTCTTGGCGCGCGGCTCGTCGAAGAGTGTTAGATGTCGGAGTACTTGAGCCGGAGATGGTGTCGTCAGAGTGTCGACTCGATCGACCCCGTCTTGAGTAGGACGACGAAGTAGAAGAGCGGTTGACCAACAAGGCACGAATCTCGTTCATTCTTGCATTGATCTCTTGTTTTTGTTCGTCGATCTTTTTGTTGAAGTAGTCTCTTGTACATTGCTCGGAGAGGCGTAAGTCGGCGGCGAGATGGTCGAGCGGTCGCTCATTTCTTGTTGTTCTTGATGTAAAGCTCGTTGTGCACTAAATAGGTGTTGCTTGGTGACGTAGGAGGTCATGTCGTCATCTTGCTCGATGAAGAGTGGGTTGGTAGAGGAACTCAGCCTATCCATCATGTGAAAGTTGTGGTGAGTAGGAAAATGAGAGAACAAAACCAAAGTTAGCTTTTCCGAAGATTGTGGATGTAACAAGTACTATCGCACATGATGATATAATAGGATAATTGGTACCGGGTATTGTTTCTCACACCTACAAGTAAAAGGCTTATGGAGGGAGTCCTAGATTAGGGGGTGTCCGGATGGCCGGACTATACCTTCGGCCGGACTCCTGGACTATGAAGATACAAGATTGAAGACATCGTCCCGTGTCCGGAAGGGACTTTCCTTGGCGTGGAAGGCAAGCTTGGCGATATGGATATGTAGATCTCCTACCGTTGCAACCGACTCTGTGTAACCCTAGCCCTCTCCGTGTCTATATAAACCAGAGAGTTTTAGTCCGTAGGACGAACAACAATCATACCATAGGCTAGCTTCTAGCGTTTAGCCTCTCTGATCTCGTGGTAGATCTACTCTTGTACTACCCGTATCATCAATATTAATCAAGCAGGACGTAGGGTTTTACCTCCATCAAGAGGGCCCGAACCTGGGTAAAACATCGTGTCCCCTGCCTCATGTTACCATCCATCCTAGACGCACAGTTCGGGACCCCCTACCCGAGATCCGCCGGTTTTGACACCGACATTGGTGCTTTCATTGAGAGTTCCTCTGTGTCGTCACTTTTAGGCCCGATGGCTTCTCCGATCATCAACAGCGATGCAATCCAGGTGAGACTTTTCTCCCCGGACAGATCTTCGTATTCGGCGGCTTTGCACTGCAGGCCAATTCGCTTGGTCATCTGGAGCAGATCGAAAGCTACGTCCCTGGCCATCAGGTCAGATTTGGAAGTTTGAACTACACGGCCGACATCCGCGGAGACTTGATCTTCGACGGATTCGAGCCACAGCCGAGCGCGCCGCACTGTCACGATGGGCATGATTTAGCTCTGACGCCGAACAGTGCCCTAGAGGCCGCACCTGTGTCCGCTCCGACCCCTAGCTCGGAGCCAATCACACCAATCGAGGATGGGTGGTTAGACACCACCTCGGGGGCTGCAATCTCTATGGTGATCGAGCCGAACACCAGCCCTATTCTCTGCGAAGCCCGTGACTCCAAGGAGCCAGACTCCTCTCCAGACTTCGAGCCCTCCGCGCCCCGACCGATCGAACCCGATTGGGCGCCGATCATGGAGTTCACCGCCGCGGACATCTTTCAGCACTCGCCCTTTGGCGATATTCTGAATTCACTAAAGTCTCTCTCTTTATCAGGAGAGCCTTGGTCGGACTATGGTCAACAAGGTTGGGATGCGGATGATGAAGAAATTCAAAGCCCACCCACCACCCACTTCGTAGCCACAGTCGATAATTTAAACGACATGCTCGACTTTGACTCCAAAGACATCGATGGTATGGACGACGATGTAGGAGATGAACATGAACCAACGCATATAAGGCACTGGATAGCCACCTCATCTCATGATGTATACATGGTGGACACACCCAAAGGAAGCGACGACGAGGAACACATGGATGCAACGAGGGATCGTTCACTCGAAAAGCAATCAAAGCGGTGACGTAAGCGCCACTCCAAGCCCCGCCTCGACAAAGACAGCAGCCATACAGACCCAGCCATAGAGCAGGACGAGCCGGCGGAAGACGAACATGCCTTCGAGCAAGCGTCCGAACAGGAAAACTTGGATAAACAAACCGAACACCCCGTCCCCGGCGAAAACAACAGTCCGGACGACCTTACGCCGGATAAACTCATGGAGCAGAAGAACCTCCACAAAAGGCTCGTCACCACTGTGCATAGCCTGAAAAAGCAGAAGCGGAAGCTCAAACTGCGGAAGATGCACTCAGAATCAGATGGAGCAAAGTACGCAACACCGCAAACAAATATGCCGGCAGTCGCCGCACAAAAAGCTATCCAAAGCGAAAGCTACTGCCTGAATTTGACGAGGAGGCCTTAGAGCCCCCACAGTCAAAAAATAGGAAAGCCATCCGGTCGGATGGACGACCACATGGCCAGCATGGAGCGGCAAGCGGCGCCGCACACAAGCCGGCACGCGATCCACCAAAGGATCCGCATCAAAAAGATGGCCCAGCCAGATCTATATACAGGCCAAGAAAGCAAGCTCTAGTAAGCAATGCAACACAACAAATATCTGAACATCACAGCACACCCAAATACAGGGGTGCCGCACACCCCCTATGTTTCACCGATGAGGTGCTGGACCATGAATTTCCAGCGGGATTCAAGCCCGTAAACATAGAGGCGTACGACGGAACAACAGACCCTGGGGTCTGGATCGAGGATTATATCCTCCACATACACATGGCCAGAGGAGATGACCTCCACGCCATAAAATACTTACCCCTCAAGCTTAAAGGGCCAGCCCGGCATTGGCTCAAAAGCCTTCCCGAAAACACCATTGGAAGTTGGGAAGAGCTTGAGGATGCTTTCCGGGCAAATTTTCAAGGGACCTATGTCCGCCCTCCGGATGCAGACAATCTCAGTCACATAACTCAACAGCCCGGAGAGTCAGCCCAGAAATTCTGGAACAGATTTCTTACTAAAACGAATCAGATAGTCGACTGTCCGGATGCCGAAGCCCTAGCAGCTTTTAAGCACAACGTTCAAGACGAATGGCTCGCCAGACACCTCGGCCAAGAAAAGCCAAGAACAATGGCCGCATTAACAAGCCTCATGACCCGCTTTTGGGCAGGAGAGGACAGCTGGTTGGCAAGATGTAGCACCAGCGACCCAAGTACATCCGAAGTTAGGGATGGAAACGGAAAACCCCGACGCAGCAAGGACCAGCGCCGGAATAAGGGAAACAGCCCAAAGAGCACGGCGGTCAATGCCGGATTCAAAAGCTCGCGGCAGAATCAGAGAAAGCCGCCCTCAAGGATAACAGGGACGAGCTATCCAACTTAAACAAAATCTTGGACAAGATATGTCAAATACACAGTACTCCCGGGAAGCCTGTGAACCATACCCACAGAGATCGTTAGGTTTTCAAACAAGCCGGCAAACTCAACACCGAACACAAGGGGCTCGACACACCAAGTGAGGACGACGACGAACCCCACAAGCAGAGCACCAGAAAACAAAAGGATTTCCCACAAGAAGTCAAAACAGTACACTTACTTCACGTAATGAACAGAATGGCGCCACAAGAGATACGTGCCATACAGCCTATCCCAAAGGAGTCTCGCCAATGGTTGCTAAAACCGATCACCTTCGACCATCAGGATTACTCTAGAAGTATCCGGAACATAGGCTGGACTGCCTTAGTATTAGATCGAATAATCGGCGGACTCCATTTTACAAATGTCCAAATGGACGGCAGCAGTGGTCTAAACCTGTTATACCAGGACACAATCCGCAACATGGGGATAGACCCAACAAAAATTCGCCATAGCAAAACCTCCTTTCAAGGGGTAACGCCAGGCTCGGATGCCCGTTGCATGGGTTCTCTCCAGCTAGAAGTTATGTTCTGCTCCCTCGATAACTTCTGTGGCGAACAGCTAACTTTCCACATCGCCCCATTCTCAAGTAGCTATCAAGCACTGCTGGGACGCGAAGCTTTCGCCCGCTTTAACACAATACCGCATTATGCATCTCTTACGCTTAAGATGTCCGGTCCACGAGGCATCATCTCATTAAAGGGAAAACATTGAGTGTTCCTCCCGTGGGGAAAACAGTGCGGCTGCCTTGACAACCCCACAATAAAGCAGCTTCACCAGCCAAAGCATCTAAACAGGTCGTGAAGACCACGGACACGGCTAGACGAGTCCGGCATAAACATACAATTGATAAAGGCTTAGTAGCCGTACACCCCTGTACTAGGGGCTCTGCGCATATAAAACAAGAGACAACAAAGCTCAATTTTACCCATTTCGATTTATACTTTGTTTATTTAGTATAACTCATGTTCGGCATGATCTTTCTTTAACTAAGTTCCTCTCTTTTACAAATGAACACCGTGCTACGCCCGTCCAGGATACGGCACAACGGAGACACAGACGCAGACGTGCAGCAGGGACCCGTTCCAAGGATTCTTTTCAGATTAAGACCCTGCGTAAACCTTTTTTACTGTCTCTTGTTGATACACATCCCCTGGTTTCTTGGTATAACCAAGGAGGAGGCTGGCGTTTTGGCATGTGGCCATGTCAGAGTTTTGCACGTACCTGGACACTAGGGGCTTATTACTAAGGGCTTTATCTCGCCCGCCCTCATAAAGACTGAATACCTTAGGGAGTGTTCGGCGTCGCGAGTTTGGCCTTATATGCATCAGCTCCGAATCATGTCTTTGGTCAAATGTTGGGTTTTTCCGGCTCCTGTGTTTTGCTGCCTTACGTTCCACTCTATCGGCTAAGGCGGCACCAGGAGAACTACTGCGATTGTGCCCCGGTTCGGCCAGGCGAGCACCTCAGTAGAGAAAGCCGAAAACTGACTGTCCTGATATAGCGTGAGACTGGTCAACCACTCGATGACATACCGGAATCTTTAGGATTCCTCCGCATTAACGAAGGGACGTTTCCTGGCCAGGCACATACGCGCCCCGAGTTTGGGCGAGTGCAAGCGCCACCAGGGGCTATATAAGTAGCCTCAATGTCAAACTCCTATGGCTAAGTGAAAGTGATAAAGCATCATAGTCTGATTGCCTAGTTCGCTGCGCCATCACCTCCTTTGTAGGACCAAGACGTTGGATCAAGTGTGAAAATGCGCCTTCTGCGAGCACCCCCGCATTATGTGCGTGGGGGCTGAAGCCGACGACTGCCATCTTTCAGATTATATATATGTATATGTTAAACAGCCGCACAGGAGGTATTCCAATACTTGCAGGCACAAGTATAAAAAGCTTCTACAATTTATCAAAACATTGTTTTACAATAATACATGCTATTCGAATATAGTATCCTTCGAGCACTGCGTCTCTATTAAACGAGCGCCTTGCAGAACTTCCTGAAAATAGCGCTCGGCAGGTACTCGGCTTCCATCCGAGTCTGGGGATGCAACAGCGGTAGCTTCCATTTCCGCCCAGTATGTCTTGACACGGGCAAGAGCCATCCGCACACCCTCTATGCACGCTGACCTCTTCATCGCATTGATATGCGGCGCCGCACCAAGGAACTGCTGCACCAAGTTGAAATAACTTTTCGGCTCTGGCCTCTCTGGCCACTTTGGCCACAGATGACTCATGACATACTTCATGGCGAGTCCGGACAACCTATTTAGCTCGGCCCATTCGGCCAAACGATCGGCTAATGACAGTGGACGCTCTGGATTGTGGAACTGCGACCAGAAGAGCTTTTCCACTTCGCGATCTTCTTGATCTCGGAAGTGTTCGGCCGCATCTGCAGCACTCGCTGCTAAATCCAGATAGGTGTCCGTCGTACTCCACATCTGGTCTAACGGAGCATGTTTAAAGGGCTTTCCAGCCGCGATCTCTCCGGCCTGACGCAGCTCCTCCTTCATAGCTCTCATCGCAGAGCGAGCATCCTTGGCATCGGCAACGGCCTTCTTCAGGTCCGTCTGTTCCGCCCGATCTTCTTTTTCAAGAAGCTTGCAAAGGTCAGCAGCGTTCTTCAGCCTCACGGCCATCTCGGCCATTTCCTTCTTGCTTCGGCAGTGAGCAGCCTGTTCGGCTTTCAGCTCTTCAATTGCCTTTCCGGCAACCGCATCACTTTTCCTGGCTTGCTCCTTGGCTCGGGCATGTTCCGCCCAAAGATTCTCCATGGCAGCAGCACCATCTGCATCAAGCGCACACATTGTAAGATACTGTCATAAAGCTCCTCTTACCAGGCGCTGCCGAAGGAATTACATACCTTGTGCCTTGTCAAGCCGCTTGTTGACAAGCGCGATGTCGGCATCTGCAACGTTAAGTTGCCGATTTAGCTCGGCAAATCCATCGGTCCGACTGGCCACCAGACACTTCACCACCTACGTATAAAGGTGGCATATTAGACCTGGGATTATGATCCTCTGTGCGCCATCACTTTTGACAACACACAGAGTCTCAGGGGCTACTATCTACACAGGGCGCATCTTATTTATGCGCAACTGTCCAAAAAGGGTACATTATTTTGCGTACCTCAAAACCCGTCAGTAAACTCCTGACGGCCTCGTGCAATCTGCTCTTCGCGGATGAAATCCTCTCAATCACCGTACCCATAAATGCACGGTGCTCCTCTGAGATAGATGCTCGCCCTAGCAGATGCTTCAGCTCCTCCGACCGCGCACCAGATGGCGCCGGACTCGTCCGATGGCCCTTTTCGAAGGCCGGATGTGGAGGGCTTTGGGGGGCCATATGACTACCTTCCGGCCCCGCCGGATTCGGAGAAACCCTCCGCAACAATACCTCAGGATCGCCTGCCTCGCAAGGCGGTATGGCAGGGGGAGGCGTTCCGCTCTCCATCATCTCCGGAAGAAGATCCCCCAAAGACGAGCTTTGCTGAGAAGGGCTAAGGTCCGAGCTACAAGGTAAATTTTCGATTACTTTTCTCAGATATAAAGCAGGGATTTCTCCCGTTTCTTAAAAAGAAAACTCCTCTCTACTTACGGCTCGGTGGAGGGCTGATCCCCTTGAGGGCATAATTCGGCCGAAGTATCCCCCAGCACAGGACCCTCTGGCGAAGATTTCTTCCCCCGCTTTAAGGCCATGGTCTCCGGGTCTTCAGAGGCGGTCCTCTTCTTCCCCTGAGGAGAGGAATTTTCGATTCCTCCCTTCCGGACAACCTCCTTTGAGGAGGTTGTAGCTTCCTTGTCCCCTCCCTCGCTTCCCTTTGAAGGCACAACCTCCAACATCATGACTAGTACAGGACCCGGCGGAGGGGGGCCGGACACCTGATTAGCTTTGCTTTTGCTATCCACTCCTGTTTAAAGGACAGCTCTTTTAGGGGCAATTTTATGATAAATATACGGATAGCGAGTCC
The DNA here is from genome assembly GCF_002162155.2 of Triticum dicoccoides. Lineage (NCBI taxonomy): Eukaryota > Viridiplantae > Streptophyta > Magnoliopsida > Poales > Poaceae > Triticum > Triticum dicoccoides. The sequence goes on from NC_041390.1 coordinate 285,885,303, forward strand.
GGGCACAAGGCTACTTACTTGAGTATCCGGACGATTGCAGCTCAGACCTGCGTCCTCCGTAGAATCCGGACACACTACTTGTGGTCCAAAGAACAATTTGTACATCTCCACGGGCGTCATGCCAAGAAAATGTTGGAGAACTCGTGGTCCCTCCAGGTTGAACTCCCACAGACAGAGGGGGCGACATTTGCAAGGCAGAACTCGGTGAATTAACATAACCTGTGTCACCACGACCAGACTGATGTCTCTTTCTAGGAGATCTCGGATGTGGCCCTGCAACAGGGGCACGTCCTTTGCCGGCCCCCAGTCCAGCCCCGTATTGACCCATGACGCCATTCGTGGTGGGGGACCCGAGCGAAAGGCAGGTGGCGCCACCCACTTAGGGGCCCTGGGAGCGGTAATATAAAACCACTCTCGTTGCCATAAGCTGAACTCCTCTTGAAAAGAGCCCTCGGGCCATGGAGTACCAGCATTCTTGCTTATAAAAGCACCTCTGCACTCCGTGTGCCATCCCTCGATCATCTTCGGCTCTACTTTGAAGGTCTTGAGCCATAGTCCGAAGTGAGGAGTGATACGGAGGAAGGCTTCGCACACGATGATGAATGAGGAAATATGGAGGATGGACTCCGGGGCTAAGTCGTGAAATTTCGGCCCATAATAATACATGAGCCCCCTCACGAAGGGATCCGTCGGGAAGCCTAGCCCCCGAAGGAAGTGAGACATGAACACCACACTCTCACCAGGCTTGGGAGTGGGAATGACCTGCCCTTGAGCAGGCAGGCTATGCGAGATTTCGCCGGTCAAGAACTTGGCCTCTCTCAGCTTCAGCACGGACATCCATCGGCCTCGAAGGTCGAAACCGGACATTGTCGAAGGTCCGAAGCGCCTGAAATTTGGATCCTTGGGTGTTGGAACTCGAGGCGAAGGGCGAACTCGTTTGAGACTGAAAGAAAGGAGTAAGGCCTTGGTCTCTTTATAAGAGGTTGAATACCAAGGGCCTTCCCCGTGACCGTTTGGGATTCGCCTTTGATCGAGAAAATATACCAACGGGTACGGTTGGGTTACCCACGCCCGTATTGATGAGAATCTCGGAATAAGGGGACACGATCTCTGCTTTAACAAGACGTGCCAAGGAAACCACCTCGCTAAACGCGCTAAGGTGGGACAATAAAACGATTCGAATAAAGACTTGGTCGTGGTGTGATGTCATGATACGGAATACGTCAGCAGATTAGATTTGTGTAAATATTATTCTCTCTATGGCAATATGTGGAAACTTATTTTGCAGAGCCGGACACTACCTTTGTGTTCAAAATCTTCTATGAAGTACTTGGAGGAGGAACCCACCTTGCAATGCCGAAGACAATCTGCGCGCCAGACCTGTCGTCATTGAAGCTTGGTTCAGGGGCTACTGAGGGAGTCCTGGATTAGGGGGTGTCCGGATGGCCGGACTATACCTTCAACCGGACTCCTGGACTATGAAGATACAAGATTGAAGACTTCGTCCCGTGTCCGGAAGGGACTTTCCTTGGCGTGGAAGGCAAGCTTGGCGATACGGATATGTAGATCTCCTACCATTGTAACCGACTCTGTGTAACCCTAGCCCTCTTCGGTGTCTATATAAACCGGAGAGTTTTAGTCCGTAGGACGAACAACAATCATACCATAGGCTAGCTTCTAGGGTTTAGCCTCTCTGATCTTGTGGTAGATCTACTCTTGTACTACCCATATCATCAATATTAATCAAGCAGGACGTAGGGTTTTACCTCCATCAAGAGGGCCCGAACCTGGGTAAAACATCGTGTCCCCTGCCTCCTGTTACCATCCGGCCTAGATGCACAGTTCGGGACCCCCTACCCGAGATCCGTCGGTTTTGACACCGACACTTATGGAGGAGCTCGGTTAGGAGATGGCACAAATAATTCAAGCAAATGTTAGTCAAGATGTTGAAAAAGTTGAGAAGATTCACAAATGGCAAGTAAGACAAATAGATCAAACCCAAGATAACACTAGGAACACACACATGGAAGATAAATGGGATCCGCACAACCAAGGGGTGAGCTCTAATATGTGAAACCACGGATAATGCTCTTGTTGTACGGATACTAGAGACACACTAGCTCGATTGCTCCAATGGGCTAGATACGCTAGTGCGCCAACCTAAGAGAGAAACGGGTCGTCTCACTATCCCAACTATGCTTATGTGTGTATGAACCGAGATGATGAACTAGGTAAAGTGGCTGAATGCTATTTGTTACAAGCTCTTGCTTCTCTTCTCTTATGCTTAAAAGCTTTTCTTTCTTTCTTTTGTTTGACTATGCCACAATGCTTGATATGCGAGCCACAAAGCGAGATAACAAGTAGTATATGCATGGGAGAGACGTAACACAAATGGTGCACTAAGGCGTGGCCCGATAATACTCAACAAGCTAGTCTCGATGGGTAAGGTACGCAAAAGGGGCTCGAAGCTATCAAGGTAATGGCAAGGATAGCACAAAGGCGTCGTCGAGGTTACCGTCCTTGCTTACGGTTGATATGAGATGGAATGGTCGAAGTCGATGTGGAGTTCGAGTCGATGATGAGTGGCGGTGATCCTGACGTCCAATCGTGCCCAAGTAGCCGAAACACCTTGGGACACAAGGTAAACCGCAACCCAAACTCAAACAACCACGAGAAATATTGTGGAGGAACACAAGTGGTGGTAGGGAATCAAAATGATGCAAAACCAAACATAGTCGAAAGTATCTGGATGGTCCGTGCGCACGGGGTAAGTGAGGTCCGTGTGCACGGGGTCCCGATGGCCCGTGTGCACAGGGTCCTCAGGGAGCGGCAAACTGCTCTGGATCCATAGGTATTTTCTAATTTGAGGCCAAATTCGATGGAGGGATACGTGGGGAAGATGGTAGGGGGGTAGATCCACTTGCCAAACACCAAATTCTTGGATCAAAACAACCAAATCTCACAATATCAACAAATTGCAAGAAAAAAATTTGGGGCTATTTTTGGTGGGGATTTTCAGATTAAGACGAAAAACAACAGAATCAAGCTAGAAAGTGGAGGGTACGGACTCCAAGATGTGAATCAACCTTGCTCATTATACCAAGATGGTGTAGGGTGAAACCCTAAGATGGATCTTTTCACACTTGGAGGAGGAAAAGGAGATAAACAACAAGAACACAAAGAGGAAAATCACTCCAACAATACCCAATTACACATCCACTAGAATAGCAAACACAAGATCCACAAGTTCACAAACATAATCAAAGGAAAGATACAATGATAAGGTTCTTACCACTCCTAGGAGATGAGGTCTTGAAGGTAGTCTTCTCCTTGTGGAGATCTTGAAATCCACAAGGATTCTTCCCTAAGGGGTCTTGATCCACAAGAGGGAGGGTAGAAGGAGAAAAGCTCACAAATATCTCGTCTAATACTTTGCTAACCCTAAACATAACCCTAGGTATGGAATATATAGGCTTGGGATCAAAGTGGATGGAGTGGGGCTCGAACGGGTGATCACAGCCGTCCATCCTGGAGAGCCCGTGCGCACGGGGTTAGTTGGGCCCGTGCGCACGAGGCTCCCGTGGGCACGGTACACGCCCGTGCTCACAGGGTGCCCCAGTGCCAACTCCCTGGATAGTTCGTGGGCACGGGGTCTCGGGGGCCCGTGCGCATGGGGTCGCCTGGGACCTCCAGTGTTGCTGCTCTTGCGCTCTGTCTTGCTCTGCGTGGCCTTGGGGTGGTCCTCCTCCTCCTTGGGGATGCTCCTGAGCTTATTGGTGTTGTTCCTCTTTGTACCTAATGGGGCATAGAGTATTTTGGTGACGTAGCAAATAAGTTCTGTTTCTGTCCATATGCATGTCAAGTAGGAAGGAGTTCACCTCAGTTTCCATTGCACGTGCTCTGGCTCTTGTCATGGGTCCACGTGCGGCTTGATGTGTTGATGTAGAGTCCATGGGGATGATGGAAGGATGCTCTGCATCACTTCAATATTGAACCGTGGGTGTTGTATGAATACCTTCCTCGCCTCTTGACCATAATGGATACTAGGGAACAAATCTAACAAAACTAACTCGATTACATGATAAATCTGATCCAACCCATCACCGTCCAGCAAGCCTACGATGGAATTACTCACGCACGACGGTGTCAAATTGGTGATGGAGGAAGGTTGATGATGATGATGGCGATGGATTCCCCTCTCTGGAGCCCCGAACAGACTCCAGATCAGCCCTCCCGAGAGAGATTAGGGCTTGGCGGTGGCTCCGTATCGTAAAACGCGATGAATCCTTCTCTCTGATTTTCCTCCCCGAACGTGAATATATCGAGTTGGAGTTGAGGTTGGTGGAGCATCAAGGGGCCCACGAGACAGGGGGTGCGCCCCAAGGGGTGGACGCGCCCCCACCCTCGTGGACAGGGTGTGGACCCCCTGACGTTGATTCTTCCGCCAGTATTTTTATATATTCCAAAAATATTCTCCGTGAAGTTTCAGGTCATTCCGAGAACTTTTATTTCTGCACAAAAATAACACCATGGAAATTCTGCTAAAAACAGTGTCAGTCCGGGTTAGTTCCATTCAAATCATGCAAGTTAGAGTCCAAAACAAGGTCAAAAGTGTTTGGAAAAGTAGATACGATGGAGACGTATCAACTCCCCCAAGCTTAAACCTTTGCTTGTCCTCAAGCAATTCAGTTGACAAACTGAAAGTGATAAAGAAAAACGTTTACAAACTCTGTTTGATCTTATTGTTGTAAATATGTAGAGCCAGCATTCAAGTTTTCAGCAAAGATTACGAACTAACCATATTGACAATAACATCTAGGTCTCATGTTTACTCATATCAATGGCATAATCAACTAGCGAGCCATAATAATAAATCTCAGATGACAACAGTTCTCAAAACAATCATAATATGATATAATAAGATGGTATCTCACTAGCCCTTTCTGAGACCGCAAAACATAAATGTAGAGCACCTCTGAACTTCAAGGACTGACTAAACATTGTAATTCATGGTAAAAGAGATCCAGTCATACTCAATGTAAACTAATAGTAATGCATGCAAATGACAGTGGTGCTCCCCAACTGGTGCTTTTTAATAAGAGGGTGATGACTCAACATAAAAGTAAATAGATAGTCCCTTCGCAGAGGGAAGTAGGGATTTGTAGAGGTGCCAGAGCTCGATTTTGAAATAGAGATAAATAATATTTTGAGCAGCATACTTTCATTGTCAACATAACAACTGAGAGATCTCGATATCTTCCATGCTACACACATTATAGGCGGTTCCCAAACATAATGGTAAGTTTATACTCCCCCTACCACCAACAAACATCAATTCATGGCTTGTCTGAAACAACGGGTGCCACCAACTAACAACAATCCTGGGGGAGTTATGTTTGCAATTATTTTAATTTAAGCATGGGACTAGGCATCTCGGTTACCAGCCATTTTCTCGTGAATGAGGAGCGGAGTCCACTCCTCTTGAGAATAACCTGCCTACCATGGAAGATATAGACAGCCCTAGTTGATACATGAGCTATTCGAGCATACAAAACAGAATTTCATTTGAAGGTTTAGAGTTTGGCACATACAAATTTACTTGGAACGGTAGGTAGATACCGCATATAGGAAGGTATGGTGGACTCATGTGGAATAACTTTTGGGGTTTATGGAAGTGGATGCACAAGTAGTATTCCCGCTTAGTAAAAGTGAAGGCTAGAAAGAGACTGGGAAGCGACCAACTAGAGAGCGACAACATACATGAACATGCATTAAAATTAATCAACACTGAATGCAAGCATGAGTAGGATATAATTCACCATGAACATAAATATCGTGGAGGCTATGTTGATTTTGTTTCAACTACATGCGTGAACATGTGCCAAGTCAAGCCACTCGAATCGTTCAAAGGAGGATACCACCCTGTCATACCACATCACAACCATTTTAATAGCATGTTGGCACGCAAGGTAAACCATTATAAACTCCTAGCTAATTAAGCATGGCATGAGCAACTATAATCTCTAATTGTTATTGCAAACATGTTTCATTCATAATAGGCTGAATCAGGAACGATGAACTAATCATATTCAAAAAAACAAGATAGGTCGAGTTCATACCATCTTTTCTCATCTCAATCAGTTCATCATATATTGTCATTATTGCCTTTCACTTGCACGACCGAACGGTGTGGATAATAATAATAGTGCATGTGCATTGGACTAAGCTGGAATCTGCAAGCATTTAATACACAAGAGAAGACAAGGTAATATGGGCTCTCTGTTAGATCAACAATAATGCATATGAGAGCCACTCAACATTTTCATCAAGGTCTTCTCCTCTCGACCCCCAAAGAAAAGAAACAAAACTATTTACACGGGAAATCTCCCAACAAGTAAAAGAAGAACGAGAAATCTTTTTGGGTTTTTTTAAATTACTACTACTACAAGCATGGAAAGTAAACTGGCTAAAAGCTACAACTAATTTTTTTTGTTTTTCTTAAGGTTTTTCGAACACACAAGAAGAATGCTGGAAAAGAAAATAAACTAGCATGGATAGTACAATGAAAAAGTATGAGCACCGACAACTGGAATGAGTGTGTGGGCATGAATGTAATGTCGGTGAGAAATATGTACTCCCCAAGCTTAGGCTTTTGTCCTAAGTTGTTCTATGGCCACGGCTCAAAGCCGCCCTCTCCGGCGTGCGGAAGAGTGTCCTCTTGGTGCCACTGGTTGGCGATCTCCTCCGGATCCCACTGATAAACAGACTATCGATAAGGGTCAAGTGGTGGCTCCGGCTCTGGCTCTGGAACTTGTGTCAGGCTTCAGTACGCATAAATGGCTTCGGGTAAGATGAGGTACGTGCCTGAAAGTATGTTAAACAAAGAGGGTGCAGGCAAGGTAATAATCTCACAGTATTTTTTATCAAATATCAATTTGTACTTAAGCATCTTCTTCTTATCTTTAACAATAAAGTCATGTTCTACCAAACTCTTATAATCTAGAGAAATAGGGGGCAGCAACTTTTCCTCTTTCTCATAATGCCTAATAGGTATCTCAAAGTGTGCAGCAAGGCGCAAAGCAAAGATGCCTTCGAAGATGGGGCCCTTTGTTCGGTTCAGATTTAATCGTTTAGCAACAATAGCGCCTAAACTGAAAGTGGTATCACGAAACAAAGCATGGCACAAAATAACAATATCAGGAGCACTGAGATTTCCACTGTTCCCGCAACCAATTAAGCATCTACTAGCAAATATTGCAAAGTAACGTAGAATGGGAAAATGTATGCTAGTAATTCTTGCATCGGAAACTTTCCTCGTTTCCCGTATAGCAATCGTATCAATAAACCCCTCCACATCATTATGATGTGGTTCCTCTATGCTGCCTGCAAAGGGTATCTTACAGACCAGACAAAAAATCATATAGTGACATCTCCTTAACTTCATCATATAAGTGAAATTCCACAGAAGGTGGTGATTTCTTAGCATGAAAGTAAAAATTTTGCACGAAAATATTAGTGAGTAGGAGATATTGTTCGCGCTAGTCGCGAAGGAAATTGATGAGGCCTGCATTCTCAGCCAAATAATAAAAGTCCTCGTAAATCTCGGCTGCTCTCAAGAACTCATCACAAGGCCATTCGCACGGCCGAACCTCCGCAGTGCGAGGGAGATTATATTTGAGCTTCTTATTCTCTTCACTTTGCTTATCCTTCGAGCTTCGGCTCGAAGAGCCCCTCAACAATCTCTTCATCATTTTCTTTCTCTGAAAAATTTCTAAAAAATTTAGTGACTCAAAATAAAAGTGAACCAAACTCAACAAGATTGATAGCAACTACTCCCACAAGTGCCTAGAAGCCATATCATGCATTAAAACTACTTTTGACCATATAAATTTGACATGCAAGCTCAAGAACAGGGTCACCTAAGCAGCAAAAAATTGCAATAAATAAAGCACTAGAACAAAAACTAATTGGACCATTGGAGGAGTCACATACCAAAGAACAATCCCCCAAAGCAGTTTTGTGAATGGATCTTTGAGCTAGGAGATCGAAAATGGCAGCAAGATGAGCTAGAACTCGGGTTTGAGCTATGTGATGATTTTTTCTCTGGAGGAAGACCAAGTGTGTGGGTGCTGGAATAAGTGGAGGGGGTCCACGAGGCAGGAGGCGTGCCCTAGACCCTCGTGGCCAGGTGGTGTGGCCGCCTGGTGTGTTCTCAGTGCCAATAATTCTTAAATAATCTACAAAAAATCATATTTAATTTTCAGGACATTTGGAGAACTTCTATTTTTGGGGTATTTTTTATTGCAAGGATAATTCAGAAAACAAACAGAAAATACTATTTTTGCTTTATTTAATCTAAATAACAGAAAGAAAAAGGGGGATACAGAGAGTTGTGCTTTCTAATTTCATCCATCTCATGCTCATCAAAAGGAATCCACTAACAAGGTTGATAAAGTCTTGTTAACAAACTCTTTCCGAATAGCATAAAACCGGAGAATTTTCAAATAACACTAAGTTACCTCAATGGGGATATGCACGTCCCCAACAATAAGAATATCATATTTCTTCTTGACGGTAGGAAGAGGAAATTCAAAACCTCCAATAGTAATCGTTGACGTTTTTCCAATAGAATTGATACTGTGGACTTGAGGTTGTTTCCTCGGAAAGTGTATCATATGCTCATTACCATTAACATGAAAAGTGACATTGCCTTTGTTGCAATCAATAACAGCCCCTGAGTATTCAAAAAGGGTCTACCAATAATAATAGACATACTATCATCCTCGGGAATATCAAAAATAACAAAGTCTGTTAAAATAATAACATTTGCAACCACAACAGGCACATCATCACAAATACCGATAGGTATAGCAGATGATTTATCGGCCATTTGCAAAGATATTTCAGTAGGTGTCAGCTTATTCAAATCAAGTCTACGATATTGTAGGATCAAAAGTATGTCTAGAGGGGGTGATTAGACTACTTGACCAAATAAAAATCTAGCCTTTTCCCAATTTTATGTCTTGGCAGATTTTAACAACTTAGCACAAGTCAAGTAATTAACCTACACATGCAATTCTAAGAGTATAGCAGTGGAATGTAAAACAATTGCATATGAAGGTAAAGGAAGGAGTTTGAGGGAGCAAATTCAATGTAGACACGGAGATTTTTGGCGTGGTTCCGATAGGTGGTGCTATCGTACATCCACGTTGATGGAGACTTCAACCCACGAAGGGTAACGGTTGCGCGAGTCCATGGAGGGCTCCACCCATGAAGGGTCCATGAAGAACCAACCTTGTATATCCCACCGTGGCCATCGCCCACGAAGGACTTGCCTCACTAGGGTAGATCTTCATGAAGTAGGCGATCTCCTTGCCCGTACAAACTCCTTGGTTCAACTCCACAATCTTGATGGAGGCTCCCAAGTGACACCTAACCAATCTAGGAGACACCACTCTCCAAAAGGTAATAGATGGTGTGTTGATGATGAACTCCTTGCTCTTGTGCTTCAAATGATAGTCTCCCCAACACTCAACTCTCTCTCATAGGATTGGATTTGGTGGAAAGAGGGTTTGAGTGGAAAACAACTTGGGGAAGGCTAGAGATCAACATTTATGTGGTTGGAATGGAATATCTTGACCTCAACACAAGTGTAGGTGGTTCTCTCTCAGAAAATGTATGTTGGAAGTGTAGGCATGTTCTGATGGCTCTCTCCATGAATGAAGAGTGGGTGGAGGGGTATATATAGCCTCCACACAAAACCTAACTGTTACATGCAAATCACCAAACTCGGTGGGACCGAATCATGAAACTCGGTCAGACCGATTTAGTTCAAAATGTGAACGTTAGGATTTTCGGTGGGACCGACATGTCAACTTGGTGGGAACGATTCCATTAGGGTTAGGGCGTAACGTAATCTCGGTGAGACCGATTACACAAACTCGGTGGGACCGATTTTGGTAATAGGCAAACAGAGAGTTGGTCAGGCAAACTCGGTGGGACCGATTCGCTCATCTCGGTTAGACCGAAACGTTACGAAGGGGAAACAAAGAGTTTGCATTGCAATCTCGGTGGGACCGATCGCTCATCTCGGCTGGACCGAAACGTTACAAAGGGAAACTGAGAGGTTGCAATCTCATCTCGGTGAGACCAAGATCCCTATGAGTGAGACTAAAATGACTAGGATTTGTGGCAGTGGCTATGTCAAGTGAACTCGGTGGCGCCGGGTAGGAAATTTTGGTGGGCCGAGTTTGACTTTTGGTTTGGGACATATGTGGATATGAGAAAGTAGTTGAGGGTTTTGGAGCATATCACTAAGCATTTTGAGCAAGTAACTCATTAAGCAACACCTCATCCCCTTTTAATAGTATTGGCTTTTCCTATGGACTCAATGTGATCTTGGATCACTAAAAGTAAAATGTAGTGTCTTGAGCTTGAGCCAACATGTGTTCTTAGTATTTTGAGGGGTCCACTTTCTAATCCATTCCATGCCAGACATTGAGCTTTCCTGAAATATTTATCTTGAAATAGCATTATCTCAATGGGCTATATGTTGCTAGGAATTACCAAAACCACCCAGGGATAGTTGCACTTTAAATCTCCCCCTTTTTGGTAATTGATGACAACATATAGATCAAAACTTCAACAGGTGATAATAAGATTGAAAAACATCGTTGCTTTGAGAAGTATGTGATAAGCAAGAGCTCCCCCTAAATTTGTGCATTATCTAAAATTTGCTTTTGAATGCAAATGCATAATCGATTAGGATCACGTGTTACTCTTCCATTTCACATACATCTTGGTGGAGCGCTCAAAATGGTAGAAATTAAAAGCATGCACTCATCACCAAGCAAGTGAATGATCATATATGGATATAAAATATAGTATCATCTAAACAAGCATTAAGGTAGCAAATGATCAATCACATGATCACACAAGTATCTCACACAAGGATATAAAGTATCTCACACAATAAAAAGTTCAACCAAAGGCAAAGACGCAAAACACTCTCTCGAAGCCTATGATCTATACATATTTCCCCCCCTTTGGCAACAAGTTACCAAAAAGTTCAAATATGCATAGTGCTATGCGTCTCTCAGGCTTGGTCTTCGAGAGGTGGTGTAGAGAGAAATCCAAGGACGAAGGCATCTGTTGATGTAGTTGGAGCTGGTGGAGTGGCTGCTGGAGGTGGCACTGGAGCTGTAGCTGCTGGTGCTGATGTTGTAGCTCTAGAATTTGTCACTAGCATGGCAGCAGACCTCTGACTCCTTGGCACTCGCTGAAATGCATCTGTGGTTGCCTTACCTCTCTTCTCTTCTGCTTCCTCCTGAAGCTGCTCAACTGTTGTTTGAATCTCAGTTACCTTCAGATCAAGATCATAAAATTTAGTTTCTACAATCCTCTCCAAGCTCTCCTGGTTTTGAGTCAGGGTGACCAAGCCCTTCTCAGTCCTTAGTGTAGACTAGATCAGATATGCAAGTTGATCTTGCTTGCTCTTCAGGAAAACCTGAGATGCCTCTTCAACACTTGGCATCTTTCTCAGCCTTTGCTTTGGCTCTCTTCTCCTGTGCTTGAACTGGTGATGGTTCCTCCTCATTCATCACAACAGTATTATCTTCAAAATCAGGATATAGTGGTATGGCATCTTTCTCAGCCTTTGCTTTGGCTCTCTTCTCCTGTGCTTGAACTGGTGATGGTTCCTCCTCATTCATCACAACAGTATTATCTTCAAAATCAGGATACAGTGGTAGATGCTCCTTATCCAACAGATATGTTCATGTGCCCATCTTGGAGTTGATGAGCTCCTGAATGTGTGGAGCATACCCACAGCTTCTCTTCTGGTCAGCAGCAGTCCTCTTGATTGTCTCTATAATCAGACTCATGACCTTGAAATTCTGAGGGACATCAAAAAGTTGTAGCAGGTTGATAGAGTGCCCTCTGATCATCTTGTGATCTCCTGACTTGGGTAGCAGAGTGTGCCTTGGGATCTAGTTGATAGTAGGCAGACCAGACAGCAAGAAATTTACAGACCCAAGCTTGTGAGACTCCAAAGCTTTATCTGGGATCTCCTTGTACATGTTAGCCATAGTGTTGTGGTCATTCTTCTTCTTGGCATACACATCCAAGTCATCTTCATGTTCTTCTAGGGCATTTATCAATTTTGCCCATTCTTCAACTATGGATTGGTACCTAGTACCTTCTGACATCCATATGATCTTCCCATCTGGGTAAAAGTGAGCAGTGGAGTAAAACTGCATGATCAGCTCATCATTCCATTTTGTGAGCTTCTGTCCAACAAACTCATCTACTCCACATGCTTTGAAGTTGTCATAAACTCCTAGAAAGTGATCTTCATTCTCCTAGATGTATTCCCAATCAACCCATCTCATGTCACGGACAATGGGCTTCTTGTCAAGCAAAATAGTTTCATAAAAGTCTTGTTGTTCCTTTGTATGAAACCGGTAGTCAACTGCAGTCATCCTCCTCATGGCATAAGGATCAGACTCTCTCCACAATCTCAGTCCTGAATCTTTCCTGAAGAGCATGTTCTCAGCGACTGGATGAGCATCATTATGGTCCGGAATCTTGGGCTTCAATTTTCTCAAAATAAGAGACTCATCATCTTCTTCAGCCCGAGGCACTGGGGCCTTGTTATTTTCTTCAGCAGGTATACTTCTGGTGTTCCTCTTGGGCTTACTGGGCTTCTAAGCTGGAGCTTTGGGACCTGTCTTGGGCTTTTGATGGAGCAGCCCCTGACTTTATAGCATCTCCCATAAGCTTCTGAGCTTTGGGTGTTGGTGTAGCATCATCTTCCTCTTCTTCAGAGGGATCTCTCATCATGGAGGGCTTGCCAATGACTCTGGCAATAGTCTTCTTGACCCTCTCCTTCCTTTTCTTGCCTTCTCCACCTTCTTTGGGTTCAAGAGTGAACTCCATTATCTCTTGAGTAGAGGCTGGCTTTAGAAATAGGAATTCTCTTTGCAGGAGCCTTCTTATTCACTCCTGGCTTAACTGTAGCAGTTGTGCCATACTCCTTTTTCAGCACCTTCTTCTTGGAGCTTACTTCCTCCTCAGTGGCAACATAATCCTCATCCTCAGATTCGGAGGTTCTCTTCTTCCTAGATCTGGTGGTTGCCTTTGGCAAGTTGCTGGGAGTGCTCCTCCTGCCATCATCAGAAGTGCTCGAGGGATCTGAACCCTCACTCAACTGCACATGTTCCTCAGACCTGTTCTGACTGTCACTTTGATCAGACATCTATGCAAACTCACTAACAGCAGACCCTGTGAAAATATGTAGATGAGATAGAGTGGATGAGCATCACAAAGTGCAGAGTTTTTGTAAAACAGATGACTTAAAAACTTAGTTTCAGTTCTCCACAGAAAGCATTTCGGAGCTACCGATTTGTAAACTCGGTGATACCGAAGCAGCTTTTGGAACCTAAACTGGTGAACTCGGTCAGACCGAGTCACGGTTTGGTGGCACCGAGACTGCTAGGGTTTCACAGAGAATCGAACTCGGTCACACCAATTTGCAGTTTTCGGTCAGACCGAAAATTGCAAGTGCCATGGCCTAAGCCAAATCGGTGAGACCAATTTCTATAACTCGGTCGGTCTGAGATGAGTTCGGCGGAGACCTAACCCTAAATTTTCAAATCAAATCTAACCTAAAGGATGTTTTAAGTGGATAGAGTGTTTGCATACGTGGTAAGAATCATGGCAAAACAATGTGCTACGAATCAGAGGTAAAGGAATAGCACAAGGGTCGAAACCATACCCTAGTTCGGCGGGAGTTCGCTACGGCGACAACAACGGAGTAGATTTCCGTTGACGGTGATGGAAACCAGCGGCGGGAGGTCGCTGGCAGCGAGGAGACGATCCATAGACCCAAGGAGGCAGAGCAGGACACGCGCGCGGGCTGAGGAGTTTGAAGAAATTTCCAAAATCTCACCCGTGGGTATATATATCCCACCCTGTCAGTGTGACCTAGTGGAACAACTCGGTGGCACCGAGATGCAGTATCGCAAGCGGTTACTGCAACTCAGTGTGAGCAAAAAGTTCAAATCGGTTGCACCGAGATTGAAAACCTAGATCAACTTAGTGATCTCGGTGTGACCGAAATGGATGGCTCGGTCATACCGAAATGCACAAAGATGTTCTGGAAGTATAAGTCTATGACGAATCGGGGACTCCGAGTGCTCCTCACACAGAGTGGTTTGAATATGACTTGAGCAAACTTTGTGATGTAGCATGAATAGAGTTTGAGACGAGAAAAGCATAGATAGCTAGAGGAAGTCCTTAGGCATTCTTGTCCATCCATTTGGAAAAAGAGAAAAAGCCAAACTATCAAGGCAACAAATGGATGTCCTCGAATGAGTAAAATATGCAAGCAACATGCTCACACAATAAGATGGAAAATGAAATATGTGGCAAAGCATGCACAATCACTCTAGCATCTATCAAGCAATTTGGCGATGACTAGGTCATCTATATATGAGTATATTGATCGAGTAGTCAAATGAGAACATTTGATCATAGGTTATACTCATTGTTTAAGCACAAGTAGGGTTACCACTTTTACATAATGCATTGTTGTGTTCACATCGTTAGAGTTGCTTTAGCTCAATTGATTAGAGTAAAGGTCCCCCTAGATGTGATATTACCCCTAGGAGGGATGAACTAACCTTGGGTTTTGTCGATGATGACTTCATGTAGGTGTTGAAGATGTAGGTGCTCAAAGTTGATGTAGATCATTCAAAGCAATCCTTTGGAGTGGGTTGCACTTTCAATACCTACACGGGTTAGTCCCACAAGGAACAAACAAGGATATCCATAGACATAGAGTGATATTCACATGAGATGATGTCCATGAATGCATTAGGTTACCTTGTCCCTTGTCTTACCAACAAGAGGGTTTGTGACTCCTTGAACTAGTGCAATATATGGAAGTTGTTTGCACTTGTCCTTGCCAAAATGATATGAGTGAAGTATGTTAGCAGAGTCACCCTCAAGAACTCTCTAGTTCTTATTCTTCGGGATCCACACCATCTTGATGGGAATCCTTGAAGTTGTAGTAGCACTTGATGAAGTAGAACTTGATGTAGTCTTGGGAACCCACTTGACCAATGCCTTAGGGGCTTCTTCAAATGCATCAATCTCTTCTTGAAGCTTGTCCTTGCCCTTTAGCTTGTGGTCTTGTGGTGAAAGATCATCTTGAGCTTGTGTTCCTTGGAAATAAGTAGGATCATACTTCTCTTGTTGGGGAACAAACTTCATCTTGGGGTATTGATCTTCTTCCCACTCAACTCCATTGGCATTGAAGTTTCGTTCAAAATCAACACCTTGATTCTTCCAGTGTCTTCCTTGCTTGCGTACAATTTCCTCAAATTGCTTACTTCCGGCAAGACTCTTGTAAACAACTTTCTCATAATTCCCTTCAATAAGATATTTTCTTGCTCAAGTGTAACTTGGCTAAGAGAATCATTAGTGGAATCAAGAGAACTACTAGAAGAAACAACATTGGTTTTAGCATGATTATTGTTACTACTAGAAGAAGAATCTTTCTTGTTCTTGTTGCTAGATTTAACTTGTGGCATGTAAGTAGACAAGAGTAAACACTTGGCAATGTAATAAGAACTTTTCTTGCGAAGATCATCATTGATTGCCTTTAAGAACTCATGCTCTTGCTCAAGGTTGAGCTTTTCAAAGCGTAGCTTCTCATGAGTCTTTAAAAGTTCTCGATGATCTTCCAAGGTAGTTTCATGAGCTAACTTAAGAGTGTTTAGTTCTTTAGTTAGACGCTCAATCTCCTTCTTATCATTGTCATTCGTTTTATCTTGATTAGCATGATTAATAGAAAGTTCATCATAGTTTTCATAACTAGAGTTGTTAATAAGTAAATCATCATCACCTAGCAAATCATCTTCATCACTATTGAAATCAACATACTTGCGGTGTGATACCTTTGGGCCTTTAGCCATGAAGCATCTTCCAATTCCTTCATTTGGTGAGTCAAATATGTCATAGGAGTCAGTTGACACAAGTTCTAGACCAGCAACACCTTCATCTTGAGTGTATTCAGAGTTGGAGTGGTAACTTCTTTCGGAGTGATTGTCGGAGTCGGAGCCAGATACCCATTCACCAACATGAGCTTGATTTCTTTGTTTTGTGTAGCTCTTTGATGACTTGTCCTTCCTTTCCGAATCCTTGCTTCTCTGAGAGGGTCTTCGCTCATAACGAACATCTCTACTCCTTCTCTCTCTAGGTTGTGATTCTTATCTTCTACTTCTACTTTTGGGAGAATCTTCTCTTCTTTTGTAGGGAGCCATACACTCATTGGAGTAGTGTCCAGGTCTTCCATATTTGTAGAAATTACGTTCATGACTTGAAGATCTTTTGTCATTGTAGGACCTTAACTTGGAACTTCTTTCCTTGCTTCTTGTAGAACTTGTTGAAGTTCTTCACCATTAGGCTCAATTCTTCATTGAAGGTTTGTTTCTCACTTGATGGTGTGGGAGCATCACATGAGGCTCTGTAAGCACCACTTGACTTGTTATAGAGCTCTTCCTTATCCTTAAGTGACATCTCATGAGCAACAATTCTTCCAATGACTTCCATTGGCTTGAGATCTTTGTAATTGGGCATCATTTGGATCAATGTGCACACGGTATCATATTTTACATCCAAGGCTCTTAGGATCTTCTTGATGATGAATATGTTGGTCATCTCTTCACTTCCTAAGCCGGAAATCTCATTTGTGATGAGAGCAAGCCTAGAGTACATTTGAGCGACACCTTCACCATCCTTCATTTTGAACTTGTCAAGTTGACTTTGAAGCACATCCAATTTGGATTCCTTGACAGAGTCGGTACCTTCATGCATATCAATCAAAGTATCCCAAATTTCCTTTGCATTCTCAAGATGACTGATTTTGTTAAATTCTTCGGGGCACAATCCGTTGAAGAGAATATCACAAGCTTGAGCATTGTATTGCAGCATCTTCAACTCTTCCACATTGGCTTCACGGTTCAGTTCTCTCCCATCAAATAATTCACCTTGCAAGCCAATATACACAATAACCCAAACGATGGGGTTATGTCCAAGAATATGCATTTTCATCTTATGCTTCCAACTAGCAAAATTAGTACCATCAAAGTAAGGACCTCTACGGTGGTAATTTCCCTCGCTAGACGTCATACTCTCCTAGGTTGTGAAACCAAGGCTATGATCACCAAAAACTATGGAAATCAAATCAAATGGAGATCAACGCTCTGATACCACTTGTAGGATCGAAAGTATGTCTAGAGGGGGGTGATTAGACTACTTGACCAAATAAAAATCTAGCCTTTTCCCAATTTTAAGTCTTGGCAGATTTTAACAACATAGCATGAGTCAAGTAATTAACCTACACGTGCAAGTCTAACAGTATAGCAGTGGAAAGTAAAACAATTGCATATGAAGGTAAAGGAAGGAGTTTGAGGGAGCAAACGCAATGTAGACACGGAGATTTTTGGCATGGTTCTGATAGGTGGTGCTATCGTACATCCACGTTGATGGGGACTTCAACCCATCAAGGATAACAGTTGCGCGAGTCCATGGAGGGCTCCACCCACGAAGGGTCCACTAAGAAGCAACCTTGTCTATCCCACCATGGCCATCGCCCATGAAGGACTTGCCTCGCTAGGGTAGATCTTCATGAAGTAGGCGATCTCCTTGCCTGTACAAACTCCTTGTTTCAACTCCACAATCTTGACGGCGGCTCCCAAGTGACACCTAACCAATCTAGGAGACACCACTCTCCAAAATGTAATAGATGGTGTGTTGATGATGAACTCCTTGCTCTTGTGCTTCAAATGATAGTCTCCCCAACACTCAGCTCTCTCTCATAGGATTGGATTTGGTGGAAAGAGGGTTTGAGTGGAAAGCAACTTCGGGAAGGCTAGAGGTCAAGATTTATGTGGTTGGAATGGAATATCTTGACCTCAACACAAGTGTAGGTGGTTCTCTCTCAGAAAATGTATGTTGGAAGTGTAGGCATGTTCTTATGGCTCTCTCCACGAATGAAGAGTGGGTGGAGGAGTATATATAGCATCCACACAAAATCTAACCATTACACACAAATCACCAAACTCGGTGGGACCAAATCATGAAACTCGTTCAGACCGATTTAGTTCAAAATGTGAACGTTAGGACTTTCGGTGGGACCAACATGTCAACTTGGTGGGACTGATTCCATTAGGGTTAGGGCATAACGTAATCTCGGTGAGACCGATTACACAAACTCGGTGGGACCGATTTTGGTAATAGGCAAACAGAGTGTTGGTCAGGCAAACTTGGTGGGAACGATTCGCTAATCTCGGTTAGACCGAAACGTTCCGAAGGGGAAATAGAGAGTTTGCATTGCAATCTCGGTGGGACCGATCGCTCATCTCGGTTGGACCGAAGCATTACGAAGGGAAACAGAGAGGTTGCAATTCCATCTTGGTGAGACCGAGATCCCTATCGATGAGACCGAAATGACTAGGGTTTGTGGCAGTGGCTATGTCAAGTGAACTTGGTGGCGCTGGGTAGGAAATTTCGGTGGGGCCGAGTTTGACTTTTGGTTTGGGACATATGTGGATATGAGAAAGTATTTGAGGGTTTTGGAGCATATCACTAAGCCTTTTGAGAAAGTATCTAAGTGTAAATTATAGGATCAGAACAAGATTTTCTTTGATTGTCGTTATAGGAAGTGAGCAAGCAAGCTAGACACGAAAACTCGGGATAGACGCGCTACTCTTCTAGCTTTGGTTAAGGTAAGTATATATTGGCACTTCTGGTTTCATGGAATTTCCAGCATAGGGCAAAAGTATTGGTTGGAAAAATTGGATATTTGGTATTGAATTGGGTCTTGGTTGTGGTGGTGGAGGTGCAGGATTAGGTCTAATATTATCATGTTTTGAGTTGTGAGGAAGGCCATAGGTGGCTGGAAACAAGTGTTCATGCCAAGGTTTTGAGGGGGATAGAGGGGGTTATTTTTTTGATTGGGTCTTTTAGTTGCTTTGCTACTAGAGGTCTAGGTGGTCAGGGGTTAAGGTCTGGAATAGGTGTGAGTGGTGGTCGTATTCAGTACCAATGATACGGTAATTGGAGGTTCAGGCGGTTCAGGCCTAGGATAAGAGCTAGAGGCTTGTTGAGGGGTAGCCATGGTTTCAGCTTCCCTGGCAACAGCTGGTAGGGACATTTGTTGTGGTGTTCTAGGAAAATGAACCATATTGCCCCTAGTTGTGTTAATCAAGCTATGCTCTTCTTCAACGCTCTGCGCCTTCAAAAAAGTAGTTTTGTTGCTTGCGCTTTAGTTTAGGAGTTTCAACTTAACTAGCATATGTGCATTTGGGTTGTTGGCATATGTCGGCTACATACTGGATGTTTTTCCATCATTGTTCGACTTGCACAGAAACAATGGGTCCCTTCTGGTTTATTTTTCTCCCTCCAAGTTTGTTCTTCACTGTAATGTGTGTCAACTCAACAAGAGTGAGCACACCCTTCCTGCTGGTCTTCTTCAACCTTTATCTGTTCCATTACAACCTGGGTCTTCTATTTCAATGGATTTTCTTGAGGCACTCCCCAAGTTTTATGGTTATAGCTCAATACTTGTGGTCGTGGACCGTTTCACTGGCTCATTTCATTCCTCTATCTCACCCTTTTAGCTGTATACCCTATCTTGTATCCGTAGTAAGTCTACTCTTCTTACCCCCTCTCCTCTACCTTTTGTAGCCCATCTATTAGCTTTTTGACCATCTTTGAGTCATAGCAAGACAGCTCTATCTCTTTTCACAAGTACAGCCGTAAGTACAGTTTCAGGCGTCAACGATCAGCAGTACTGAGCTACGGAAACTCTATCGAATTATAGCTACGGAAAGTCTATTGAAAGGACCTAATCAAAGGCTACTACAGCTATAACTGACCCGCCTATGGAATATATTGGCTCGGCTGAACTGACATGAAATGAAAGAGAGGAAGGCGGAAGCTATTGGCAAATAGAGGGGGATGTTCTCCGTGTCTTTTAGCCCTCACTAGATGACAACTTGCTTACTTTTCACTTCTTCTTAAGCTTGGCAGACTAGTTCCTGACTGACTTGATAGTGCGATGAGCTTACTTGCTCTAGTTCTATCCTCAGGATTTACTTACCTGAGTACCTAGCACCAAGGATCGATGTAATTTACTCTCAAAAAGATGTTGTTGATGCTAACACGCATATAAATAGATGTTCCCCACTGCTTGCTCCTCTTACCCGAATGGGGTTATATGCCTTAGTGAAACTTAGGGTAAAGTGGCAGAGGTATGACCTCGGGAAGAAAGAAAGATTGGGCGGGGAAAACGGGGTTCGAACCCGCGACTTCTGGCATGACAGACCAGCACTCTAACCAACTGAGCTATTTCCCCCTTTCGTAACTACTGTCAATTCAACAGTCACCTACCGGTTACCTTTGTAACTATACCAAAGTAGTTGTACAACAGAATGCCCTTCGCCTTTAGTACTTTTCTTATATATATTATGTTATATACTAAATGTGTCAAAGCAATAGAACTTATTGAAAAAAAACAAGCCCATCCTTCTCAAAAAGGAAGAGAGGGTGTGCCCCCCCCCCCCAGAGAGAACCCCATTCTTTCAATAAAGTTCTAATTAATTATGTAGAAAAAGAAATAAGGAAAATAGGAGTAAGTGAGTAGGGTCAACAAGATTCTAAACGAATACCACAAGTGACGGAACCAACGATGATGAAGAGATAAGGGGCGAAGGATATTTTTTCTATTATTCCAATACTTATTTATTGATTATCTAATTTATTTAGATCCATATTCATTTTCATTTGCAAATACAAACTCTCTTTCATTTTCTTTTTACTTTTGCGCTAAGGATAAGGGAACTGAGAAAAAAAGAGGTGGCTTGGCTGGTACATCAAGCATATGACATATTGCTTGTTCGGTGTGGTACACATATCTGTCAATGTCAATCAAGTAAGAAAATGAATTCCCACTGTCTAAGGAAAAGATGAAGAATTGCAATTTATTGAGCTTGTAAGGCCCACTGAAGTCCCCGAGAAAGGACATAAATAGGGCTATAAGTAGGCCGTTTGCTATTGCAATAAGGGATGCTCGCCTTTCCTTTTGACGGCTTGGCTTCCTATCGCTCCTATGTAGTGGTCGGCCTTAAAAGGAGTCTTCCTATCATACCATCATGCATGCCTATGTTATAGTGCGTTAAGCTTCGCCAGAAGCAAGCAAGATGATGAAGCGAAGCTTCGTAGACAAGGCTCGTTCCGTGCTTGACTTACGAGCTCGTGTAGTAAGGCCTCACCCTACTTCAATAAGGGCTTATGCACTCCACTCGTAAACGAGCATTAGAGCTTTTTGAGTGAGCGAGCGAAGCCTTCCTGGAGCTTCCCCCTTCCCTCACCCGAGAATTGCATTTCCGCTTCAGCTTCCTCGGTTTAGTTGGTTTGGAGGATTAATGATTAGATACCCAATCCGCATAATCTTTCAAAGTCACTGCTTCTACGACGATAGGCGTAAAGGCATGATTAGTTCCACGAATCTCACTGCACTGACCATAGTAAAATCCTTCTCGTTGTACTGAGATGGAGGTAAGATATGAACAATCAGGTACAACATCACATTTAACACCTGAGGAAGGTACAGCCCAACTATGAGGTACATCAGCGGGTGTTACAATCATACATAGATGAGTTTTGGCTGGTACAACCAATCTATTGTCAACTTCTAATAAAAGTGATTGACCCAATTCTGGATCATCTTCTGGAATCGTATAACTGTCAAAAGTGAGTGACTGTTCATCAGAACTGTTATAGTCCGAATACTCATAAGGTTGGGTCGACGCCCGCCTCCCCCCAAACTTGACTTGCAAGTTTCCCCGCAAGAAGCTCTCCACTCTTACTCTTATTTATAAAGAGCACTATTGTTCTTTAGTTAGGTAGTTCTCCCCCCTCTATGAGACCGTAAGACCCCGGTGGAATCGAAGGCCCGCTTACTGATAGGCAAGAGGGGACCCTTTCTCGCCCAGCCCTACCTACATCAGTGAAGCTGGAACCGAGGAAGACAATGTTCAACACACAAGAGACAAAATGAAGGTATGGGACGACCAGTTCACCACGGAAAGGGATGCTAGTCGGCTTTGGCGAAGTTGCAGGCCCCAATAGATCAGATCTCAAGAGTGATTCCTCACCTATCCTGCCAGGGGCCAAGTCGAAGGCTCGAGTATAGATTCCCTATGCTCATGTGAACGGCCGGCCCGTAAATCTAAAAGGAACCATAAAAAAGACCGGAAAGTATGTTTGTCCACGAAAAAAAACTCGTTCATGAGACCTTGAATTCCCATGTTCCAGCCTGCATTATGCCAGCAGGTCCCACCCCAATTTCTTGAGTCACCCTTATCTAAAAAAAGGACGGAGTCTATCTAGATCATAGGATCACTGTATTCAAAGGTCAATTCTCTTTCTTTGACCTCCCACCGTTCACGACATCCCTTGCTTCTCGCAAGAACGGCTCCTCGGTGGAGGAGTAGAAGCACTGGTCCCATTCGGTCAAGTGCTTATGCGTGCTCTTACCTACCGTGGGACCTCCGTCCCCGAAGCGAAGAAGGAGGAGCAGGAACAATAGGTTGTCCTCTCTTGGCCCAGTAGTTCTGCAACTACTACCGTGGTTGTTGCCAACGGGGATCCCCCATTCCGAAAGGTAACGGGACCAGCCCTTAGGTCCAAAGTTGTATGCCACTATTGTGGTGTCTATAGATTCACTACTGAAGCCCCGTTATCGGACATTGCAGGCTTAGCATCTATTTTTCGTATATCGCTCCACCACAGTGAGAAGAGGTATGTGTACCTCCAGCAATAACAAGAATGGAACCATAGGCTCCTATGCTGGGAGGATTTCGGGGTATAGGTCTAACCACCTCAACTCCCCGTTTCTGGCATGCTATAGTTCTTTTAGTCTCTCGACGACGGGAATGGGAGATGACCGGTAAGCCAGATGCTTCGCGAACCACCGGTACATTTCATTGCACTTAAATCACCCTCGTTAAGAGGCACACTCCGATACCATTGATGTCCAATAGCTTTGATAGTAATGGCTGGATCTACTAATACCTCGTCCATTGAGTATAACAGAGCAAATGATGGTATAGCAATGAACAAAAGAATGACACTTGGAAATATGGTCCGAATAATTTCAATAGTAGTTCCATGAACAATCCTTTGTGGGATTGGATTAGTTTGCTCATGGAAATGCCATAAAGCGCAAACCAACATCCGTGATACGAAAACCAAAATAAGAATGAGGAAGAAAAAGATATCGTGATGTAAGTCAATGATTCCTTGCATCATAGGTGTCGGTGTCAAAACCGGTGGATCTTGGGTAGGGGGTCCCAAACTGTGCGTCAAGGCCGGATGGTAACAGGAGGCAGGGAACACTTTGTTTTACCCAGGTTCGGGCCCTCTCGATGGAGGTAATACCCTACTCCTGCTTGATTAATATTGATGATATGGGTAGTACAAGAGTAGATCTACCACGAGATCAAAGAGGCTAAACCCTAGAAGCTAGCCTATGGTATGATTGTTGTGTATGGAGTTGATTGCCTACGGATTACAACCCTCCAGTTTATATAGACATCGGATAGGGTTAGGGTTACATAAAGTCGGTTACAATGGTAGGAGATCTTGAATATCCGCATCACCAAGCTTGCCTTCCACGCCAAGGAAAGTCCCATCCGGACACGGGACGAAGTCTTCAATCTTGTATCTTCATAGTCCAGGAGTCCGGCTGAAGGTATAGTCCGGCTACCCGAACACCGCCTAATCCAGGACTCCCTCAGTAGCCCCTGAACCAGGCTTCAATGATGACGAGTCCGGCGTGCAAATTGTCTTCGGCATTGCAAGGCGGGTTCCTCCTCCAAGTCTTTCATAGAAGATTGTAAACACCAAGAGTAGTGTCCGGCTCTGCAAAATAGGCTTCCACATATTGCCATAGAAAGAATGATATAAACACAAATCAAATCTGCTGACGTATTCCGCAGTGCGCCATCACACTAAGGCCAAGTCCTTTACTCAAGTCATTTCTACCTTTCCACCTCAGCATGTTTTGCGAGGCGGTTTCCTTGGCACGTCTTGTCAAAGCAGAGATCATGTACCCCCTTTACGGGATTCTCATCAATACGAACGTGGGTAACCCTAACCGCGCCATTTATCACGGCGCTTGGGAGACAAGCGAGTTTTACTAGGCTGGTGGGGACGCACAACCGCATCTGCCCATATAAGGGGATAAGGATCCACCTTTTTACCTACGCCTTCTTCCTCCTTTGCCTATCCATCTCCTGCGCACTCGAGCTTCAGTGCCCAAGCCCGCACTTCCCACCTCAACCTTCTCCAGCAATGTCCGGAGTGGGAGGCAAGTGGATGGTCTCCTCCGTCACGGAGGGCCAAGTCAAAAAGCTAAGGAAGGCCGGATACTTGTCCAAAGACATCGCGCACCGGCTTCCCGAGGAGGGGCGGCTTCTCCCCACCCCAAGGCCCCATGAGAGGGTAGTATTCCTTCCCCACTTCCTCCGCGGACTGGGTTTTCCACTCCACCCATTTGTCCGGGGGCTCATGTTTTACTACGGCCTGGATTTCCACGATCTGGCCCCGAACTTCGTCCTCAACATCTCGGCGTTTATCGTCGTGTGTGAGGCTTTCCTCCGCATCCGCCCCCATTTTGGCCTCTGGCTCAAGACCTTTAACGTCAAGCCCAAGGTGGTGCGCGGCAGCCAGGCGGAGTGCGGAGGCGCCATGGCAGGCAAGATGGCTAACGTCCTATGGCTCGAGGGCTCCTTCGTGGAGACCCTGAAGGGGTGGCAATCGTGGTGGTTTTACATCACCGAGCCGCGCGGTCCGAAATGGATCGCAACCCCTGAATTCCGATCCGTACCCCCCACGCGGCTTATGTCCTGGAAAGAGACGGGCCTGTCGTGGGGTGACGAAAAAGAGGTGACCGGATTGCAAACATGCATCCAGTCCCTGGTGAACAAGCCGATCAAACTTGTCAATGTAGTCCAGGTTATGCTCGTCCGCCGGATCCTCCCGTGTCAACAATGGGGCTTTAATCTGTGGGAGTTCAACCCGGTGCAGCACCAAACGCTTAACAGGCTCTTCGACATGACGTATGAAGATGTCTGGAAGGCGCTAACCAAAGGCGCCGAGGCTCCCACATCCGCTTCCGAGGACCGCGGATACAGCTCGCAGCGTCACGCTAGCGAGGTAAGCTATTTTCACCTTTTACAGGATGTTAAGTTTTTTCATAGTCTGACTCTATACGGGATCTAAACTCCCTTACCTTTGACAGGCTTGGCGAGCGAAGTCCGGATCAATTAACTGTCCGGCTCCCTTGCCCGAAGACCCAGCCCCCGCTCTACTAGCGAAGCTGCTGGTTCCGGCACCTTATGTGGTGCCGGAGAAGAAGGCCAAGAAGAAGAAGGCCATGGGGACTCGAAAGAGTTCCCGGCATATGGTGGTGTCGAACTCGTCGTCCGACGAGTCCAAGATG
Organism: Triticum dicoccoides; assembly: GCF_002162155.2. Lineage (NCBI taxonomy): Eukaryota > Viridiplantae > Streptophyta > Magnoliopsida > Poales > Poaceae > Triticum > Triticum dicoccoides. The sequence goes on from NC_041390.1 coordinate 285,910,876, forward strand.
CACTCCTCCCGTGAAGACGAGGAGGAGGAGGAAGAAACCTCTCCCCCCCCCCCAGCGGGAGGAGGAGAGAAGAGGAAGGCCGCCCCAATGGGGGAGGCCGAGGGGTCTAGGAAAAGGAAGACCCCTCCGCCGGACTACGCCCCCAACGCCGAAGAGGGCAAAGAGGAGTGGCCAAACAGGGCCAAGCGTGCGGCGAAATCGTAAGTTCGGATATCAGAATAACTCATGATGTTCCTTTGTTGCACAGCTTTCCCTAATGTCGAACATAATTATGCAGCCCGCCCCGGGCCGAACTCAATGAGTCGTCGAGCGGCTCCCTGGATTCATCGGACGTGAACTCAGTTCCACCCGATGTCTCCCCCCGCACTGCGGACGATGCCGAAGTGGCGTCGCAACGAGCTCCGGGGCAGGAGGAGGTGGTCCTGGAGGAGCCGCAAGGCGACCTCCCAGACCCCAGGAGTAAAGGGGACAAGACCCCCCAGGGCTCCAAGTCCGGCTTTGTGCCGGACACCGCGCCGGAATCTTCCACAGTTCCGGACCGCGGTAGGCGAACTCCTTCCAAGAGGAGCAAGCCTTCTGAGCCGGCGGCCTCCGTCCAACCGGAGGTGCCGGACAATCTGCTGGAGGTGCTTGACGGCGTCTCCATCGACGAGGGGCACCGTACTATTATGAGTACGGTGATCCAGAAGGTTCAGTCCGCCAAGAGCGGACTGACTGAAGCTTGTGCTAGCCTTCTAACAGGCTTCGAGGTAAGTAAAAATATGTAAAAATAGTACCGCATAGACAGTAGCCCCTGATGCTCTGTTTGGTGTTCGGAAAGAAAAGCCGAATAGAGGATCTAGTCAATTTCGCAGGAGTCTAACAATAAAGAGTCAATATGCGTGTGCAGGCTTCGCTGCTATCCACCGCCGCACTGACTGCGGAGGTGGGTGTCCTGAAACAGGACCTCGAGCAGACCAAGCAAGAGCTCGGCCTTGCCAAGCGGCGGCTCGAGGAGAAAGAAGGTAAGAAATACCTTATAGAAAAAGTGCCTATAGAGAGGCGTGATTGCAAAAAATAACAGGATTGCACTACTTATTATAGGGGCCACGACTGAGGTGGCGACCCTCAAGCAGGCGCTGTCCGAGGCCGAAAAGAAAACGTCCGCGGAGCGCACCGAGCGAGAGAAACTTGGGGCTCAGGTCGGCGAGGTGCAGCAAGAGCTTCAGGCTCTCATGAAAAAACATGAGAGTTTGGAGCTTGAGTCAAAGACCCAAGCGTCCGAGCTCGCGGCGGCCCTTGAGACTGCCAAGTCTGCCAAGGCCGAAGCCCAAAAGGCCCTCCAAGAGTTGGAGGAGATTAAGAAGATAGCAGCGGGTAAGGCATTCTTTATGCAAAGTAGAAATATAAAAGTAAACTACTTGTTACTTACCCGAATCTGGAGTTCACCAGGGGCATTTGCAGATCTTTCCCGCAGCGTATCCGACGCCACCGCATTCTACCGAGCTGAAGAGGGCAGCTCGACGGAGAAGGTGTTCTGGTCTCAATATGCTGAGGCCGGACACCCTGTGCCCTTGAGCGACCAGCTGAAACAGCTGGTCGAGCTCCACAAGGCGGCCGAATAGGCCATAAAGGGCTTCATAGTTCGGCTATGGCCCGGAGAGGCCCTGCTTGGGAGCTACTTCGGGCTGGTGCGGCGGCTGGTGGAGGCCTGTCCAAGGCTCGAGGTCATCAAGCGCTCCGTCTGCATCGAAGGTGCCCGTCGGGCCCTTGCCCGTGCAAAGGTGCACTGGGGTAAGCTGGACGGTGAGAAGCTTGTGAAGGACGGGCCGCCGCCGGGGAAGGAGCATCGCAAGCCCGAGAACTATTACAAGGATGTTCTTGCGGGTGCCCGCCTTGTGGCGGATGAATGTACCAAGGATGTAATTTTTGAATAAACTCGCTCGTTTTTATCCTGTGCGCTGAAAACTTGTTCATAGGCGCTTAAGCAATGCTTGTTGAATTTAAAATATTATTTTCTGTGCGGCCGTTTATCAAAAAATTGAGAGATGGCCAGTTGTCGACTTCTTCCCCCATGCCACTAGTGCTGGGGTGTTCGGGATAAACCTGAGCACTCTTTTTCCCATAGTTGGGTCCTTCGAGGGAGGCGCCCAGCACAACGAACCAGGCAATCGGACTATAATGCTTGAACACTCTCACTTAGCCATAGAACTTTATAATTTTAAATTTCGGCGAAGCCCCTAGTTCGGAAGACCGAGTTCGGGGCGCTATCCACGCCTTGGCCGGACAAATCCGACTCCTCGCTCGAAGCGGCATAAGTCTTTAGGGACTCGAAAAACCTCTCGAACAGCGACCGGTCTCTCGCCTCATCATGACAGTCAGTTTTAGCTTTCTCCACTGAGGTGCTTAACCCAGCTCAACCGGGGCACAAACGCAGTGGTTCTCCTAGTGCTACCTTAGCCAATATAGTGGAACGTAAGGCACCAAAACATAGGAGCCGGGCAGACCCAACTATTGACCCAAATCATGATTCGGAGCCGATGCATATAGTGCTATAAGTTCGGGGTGCCGCACTTGTGAAAGTGTACGGACTTCTCACACCATATTAAAGGGTACTGAAGCCCCTGGCGTACTTGTCGTACCACAGTGTACGGGTGAAACATGTCATTAATGAACATATATAAAAGAGAGTAATGCAGAAAATAGACAAAAGCTATGCATTGTTTATAGAGAGGCTATTTATCAAAGCCGAACGATACAAATAGTGCGGTAAGCAAAAGATATTGGACTATTCAGTATGTCCTGACCAGGGGCAGGCCGCGGAATTGTATTTAAAACAGGTATACCGCTCGTAACAGAGACCACCTGGGAGTTCCATAATGCGGCATGGCTTGTCTGCCTCCCTGGATCTAGCATCATTAGTGCGGCAGTCGAATTGCCGAACAGGTTGTCCGAAGTATGGAGTCCTGAAAGTAAGAAAAAATTAAAAAAAGAATCCGACAGCCCCTAGTACGTTTTAAGCCGTATTCTGGGCGTGCCGTTATTGTGCCCCTTCCCCTGTGCCCATGGTATTTCAAGGGCGTAGTTATGTACGCGAGGTACTGGTTTCTTTATGTTGCGAAAGCTGGGGTTGGGGCCGCATTGCTACGCTTGCTTAGAGTGTGCCAGGCAGTCCTGCTGTGGGTTACTCCGAGCGCGCTTGGCAGTGTCTGGCTTTTTAATGGCCGGACTGGAGAATTGCCTGACAAGGCTACTTTGTACCTCCGCTGCGAGAGCCGCCGTATGCTCCTCTGTACAGAGGGAGCGTTCGGTGTTTCCGTTGACCGTAATTACTCCTCGAGGGCCTGGCATCTTGAGCTTGAGATATGCGTAGTGCAGCACCTCTTTGAACTTTGCGAATGCGGTTTGTCCGAGCAGAGCGTGATAGCCACTGCGAAACGGGACTATATCGAAGATTAACTCTTCGCTTCAGAAATTGTCCGGGGATCCGAAGACCACGTCAAGTGTTACTGAGCCTGTACAGTTGGCTTCTACACCTGGTATAACGCCTTTAAAGGTCGTTCTTGTGGGCTTAATCCTTGAGGGATCTATGCCCATTTTCCGCACTTTATCCTGATAAAGCAGGTTCAGGCTACTGCCGCCGTCCATGAGGACTCTTGTGAGATGAAATCCATCGATGATTGGGTCGAGAACCAATGCGGCGAAGCCGCCATGACGGATGCTAGTGGGATGGTCCCTTCGATCAAAAGTGATCGGGCAGGAGGACCATGGGTTGAACTTTGGGGCGACTGGCTCTATCGCGTATACGTCCCGTAGCGCACGCTTCCGCTCCCGCTTGGGAATGTGGGTTGTGTATATCATGTTCACCATCCGCACTTGTGGGGGAAAGCCCTTCTGTCCATTGTTGTCCGGCGGCTTGGGCTCCTTGTCGTTGCTGTGCAGCCCTTTGTCTCTGTTTTCGGCCCTTAACTTGCCTGCCTGCTTGAACACCCAACAATCCCTGTTAGTGTGATTGGCTGGCCTTTCGGGGGTGCCATGTATCTGGCACAAGCGATCGAGTATTCGGTCCAAACTGGACGGGCCCTGAGTATTCTTTTTGAATGGCTTTTTCCGCTGACCGGATTTATAGCCTTTGAATCCGGCATTGACTGCCGTGTCTTCATTGTTGTCACTGTTAACGCGGCGTTTTTGCTTATTCCGACGTGTCCTGCCACTTTTGTCCTTGGTATCCGAATTACCAGGGTTCTTTGATAAGTTGTTACTGCGAGCTAGCCAGCTGTCTTCTCCCGTGCAAAAGCGGGTCATGAGTGTCTTGAGGGCTGCCATGGATTTCGGCTTTTCCTGTCCCAGGTGCCGGGCAAGCCACTCGTCGCGGATGTTATGCTTGAAGGCTGCTAGGGCCTCTGCGTCCGGACAGTCGACTATCTGGTTTTTCTTTGTTAGGAACCGTGTCCAGAATTGTTTGGCCGATTCTTCTGGCTGCTGAATTATGTAGCTTAAGTCGTCGGCATCCGGCGGTCGCACGTAAGTGCCCTGGAAATTGTCGAGGAATGCGGCTTCCAGGTCCTCCCAAGAACCGATTGAGTCTGCTGGCAAGCTGTTAATCCAATGTCGGGCCGGTCCTTTAAGTTTGAGCGGGAGGTATTTGATGGCGTGTAGATCATCGCCGCGTGCCATGTGGATGTGAAGGAGATAATCCTCGATCCATACCGCCGGATCAGTTGTGCCATCGTATGATTCGATGTTTACGGGTTTGAAACCCTCTGGGATTTTATGATCCATTACTTCATTCGTGAAGCATAGCGGGTGTGCGGCGCCTCTGTACCGGGCTATATCACGACGCAATTCAGAAGAGCTATGTCTGTTGTGTTTGGCCCGGCCGGATTTGTTGTATCCGGCGTGAAGATCATTGTCACATGCCGTAGGGCACCTGCGCGATCCGTAGATCGATCTTGTTTGTCTTGCCTTATCCTCCAGTATGTCTCGCAGGTCGGGCGCATTTTCCCGTGCCTTAGTTGAGCGGCGGCGGGGCATGGCTTGGGTGGAGGGCCGAGAGGCCTCTCTATCGCGGCCGCGAGGTGGCCGGTCTGCCATGTCATGCATTGGTGATGTAGGTGCTTCCTCCTCTGATCGAGGTAGCGGCTGAAAGATGTCGCCAAAAGGCGAATGCTGAAAGATGTCTGCAGTGGTGAACTCCATTATCGGTGCCCAATCGGATTCGATTGGCGGGGGCGCGGGGGGTTCGGAGTCCGGGGAGGAGTCCGGATCCTCGGAGTCACGGGTCGTGCAGAGTGCGGGGCTAGCGTTCGGCTCGATCGCTGTTGAAATCACAGCCCCCGAGGTGATGTCCAACCGCTCATCCTCGATTGGCGCAATAGGCTCCGAATTAAGGTCAGAACCGGTGCGTGTGCGGCCTCCAGGATACTGTTCGGAGGCAGAGCTAAATCGTGCCCCTTGAGACAGTGCGGCGCGCTTGGCAGTGGCTCGAATCCGTCGAAGATCAAGTCCCCGCAGATGTCAGCCGTGTAGTTTAAGCTTCCAAACCTGACCTGATGGCCAGGGGCGTAGCTTTCGATCTGCTCCAGGTGGCCGAGCGAATTGGCCCGCAGAGTGAAGCCGCCGAAGACGAAGATCTGTCCGGGGAGAAAAGTCTCACCCTGGACCGTATCGTTATTGATGATCAAAGGAGCCATCGGGCCTAAAGGCGACGACACAGAGGAACCCTCAATGAAAGAACCAATGTCGGTGTCAAAACCGGCGGATCTCGGGTAGGGGGTCCCGAACTGTGCGTCAAGGCCGGATGGTAACAGGAGGCAGGGAACACTTTGTTTTACCCAGGTTCGGGCCCTCTCGATGGAGGTAATACCCTACTCCTGCTTGATTAATATTGATGATATGGGTAGTACAAGAGTAGATCTACCACGAGATCAAGGAGGCTAAACCCTAGAAGCTAGCCTATGGTATGATTGTTGTGTATGGAGTTGATTGCCTACGGACTACAACCCTCCGGTTTATATAGACACCGGATAGGGTTAGGGTTACATAAAGTCGGTTACAATGGTAGGAGATCTTGAATATCCGCATCGCCAAGCTTGCCTTCCACGCCAAGGAAAGTCCCATCCGGACACGGGACGAAGTCTTCATCTTGTATCTTCATAGTCCAGGAGTCCGGCTGAAGGTATAGTCTGGCTACCCGAACACCCCCTAATCCAGGACTCCCTCAATAGGTGTTGCTGGGTCTTGAGATCCTAATTTCCATGGTTCCGCAGCATCACAAAGAGCGATTGTGAGGAATCGACATGATAATGAACAAAGAATCATTGCAATTTCCCATCTTTTTCAGCTCTGCTCCCGAAAAGAGAAAGGAAAGGAGACTGATCTTGACGTCGGTGTTGGTTTTTCCAACGAAAAACAAGAACATTCTTTCACGAACTTCCATGACAAAATGCTAGTTGCCTCATAACGCATACACTCGAGCGTTTGTCCCATCGACGAAGACTACTTACTATACGCGTTTTTTGAAGAGCAACAACAGAAAAAAATAGGTGAACCTGGATACCATACTATTAAAGAGAAAGATAAAGACTAACAAGAAACCAAGGACCTCATGAGTACTACTTAGGCAGTCGGCCTCATCAATTAGTCATGCCAATGAGATACCAAGCCCTCGATTCCAACGGGGCTACGGACAAGAAAGGTCCTTTCGAGATTCTATTTCCCCTTGGGTCTATCAAGCTGAACAGTTCATGGGGATATAAGAAGATAACACTTAGACAGCTGTCTACACTACCTCTTTAATGATCCGGATTCCATGACGCATAATTCATCTGTCCATATATATTCCTAATTTCATATTCATCACCATTTCAAATCGGGCAAGGAGAAGTCATCGTGTTGGTTCTAGGATGGAATGATCTTTTGATCCAAAGATGTCAGTGCTAAAACCTCTTGTGCCTCTTTTAATAGGACCGCGAAGGAAAGAGCATTGAGGAAGCAAGGATTCTCCCATAACTAATTAATGCGGGTAAAAACAAGATTTCATTGAAAAAAGGTGCCTAACCCCGGGATTTTTCGATATTTTTCCTGAAATTGACTCGATTTGGAAGAAAATGCACTCAACCTAACAAATCATGATCAATTCAAGTGGTTAGTTTAAGGGGGTACATGGGGCTGACGCCGAAGGAGATAGGAATGAAGTAGGGCGGGCAGCTACCCAGAGATTGGAATGCCCTATCGACAGGGAATGCTGGTACCACCTATGGTGCTTGATAGTCTTCAATCCAGACGGTCTCGAGAGTACCTTGACCCATAGCATAGGGCCTGATGTGGCTTTGGGGCTTCCCAAAAGGTAATAGAATAGGTAGTTCAGGCACCATCATCAATATGTTGCTGCTATTGAATCCGGTTTTGAATCAAGCAGCAAGAGTCCGACCTCAGGGTCCACCATAGGAAGGCATTCCTCAGTCCTAGAATAGCAGGCATACGGGAGCCATATTCCAATCATGTGAGCAGACTCTTTTGATAAGCAAGCAGTTATTCGCGTAGGCCCGGATATAGAGGAAAGGGAGGGGAAGGTATATAAATCTATCAAAAGAGCACCTTAACGGTGATGCCTGGAAGGAGTCCCTCTTATTTTAGTATATAGGACTTCTTATCCGCGGGACCTAACTAACTACCCGATCAATGGAAAATAAGGGCAAGTCAATACCAGATCGCACTCAACAAAGTAAAACGGGATGAATTCAATCGCCAAGACCTGCCACTGGCTGATTCCATAAGCACGGAAAGAAGGGTTTACCAATAAAAAAAGCTGCTCATTAGGGTCTCTTTTCATATCCGGCTATGTGAAAACCCACGTACTCTTCTCTAAAATAGCCTACCTACCTTTTGCTTTTTCAGATAAGTAAATAAGAGGACCTCCTTTCCAGAGATCAAGTTTCTACTGGACTAACCACGGGTCTTGATCACAAAGTTCTAAGGTCAATTCTCTAATGAGAACAGACTCTGTCCACAAGGGCCATCAAGCCAACTATATGGAAGGACCCAGTCCCACATTCCCGCTCGTCTTCCGCATTAAGCAACACCTCATCCCCTTTTAATAGTATTGGCTTTTCCTATGGACTCAATGTGATCTTGGATCACTAAAAGTAAAACGTAGAGTCTTGAGCTTGAGCCAACATGTGTTCTTAGTATTTTGAGGGGTCCACTTTCTAATCCATGCCATGCTAAGCATTGAGCTTTCCTGAAATATTTATCTTGAAATAGCATTAGCTCAATGGACTATATGTTGTTAGGACTGAGGAATGCCTTCCTATGGTGGACCCTGAGATTGACTGCTCCGGCTCCAAGACCAGGGATAGTTGCACTTTCAGATATAAAGAGAGATGCATAACACTAACACCGGCTCCAAGATCACATAAAGCAGTTTTAACATAGTTTCTCTTAATGGAGCATGGTATAGTTGGTACTCTGGGATCTCCTAGTTTCTTTGGTATTCACCCTTAAAAGTATAATTAGCAAGCATGGTGGAAATTTCAGCTTCCGGTATCTTTCTTTTATTTGTGACAATATATTTCATGTACTTAGCATAAGGATTCATTTTAAGCATATCAGTCAACCGCATACGCAAAAAGATAGGTCTAATCATTTCAGCAAAGCGCTCAAAATCCTCATCATCCTTTTTCTTGGATGGTTTAGGAGGAAAAGGCATGGGTTTCGGAACCCATAGTTCTCTTTCTTTACCGTGCTTCCTAGCAACAAAGTCTCTCTTATCATAACGTTGATTCCTTGATTGTGGGTTATCAAGATCAACAGCAGGTTCAATCTCTACATCATTGTTATTACTAGGTTGAGCATTAACATGAACATCATCATTAACATTATCACTGGGTTCATGTTCATTACCAGGTTGTGTTTCAGCATCAGAAATAGAAATATCATTGGGATTTTTAGGTGTGTCAACAACAGGTTCACTAGAAGCATGCAAAGTCCTATCATTTTTCTTTTTCTTCTTTTTAGAAGGACTAGGTGCATCAACATTAGTTCTCTGAGAATCTTGCTCAATTTTCTTAGGGTGGCCCTCAGGATACAAAGGTTCCTGAGTCATTCTAACCCCTCTAGTCACAACTCTAACAACATTATCATTTTTCTTATTATTTAATTCATTGAGCAAATCATCTTGAGCTTTAAGCACTTGTTCTACTTGAGTGGTAACCATAGAAGCATGTTTACTAATAAGTTTAAGCTCACCTTTAACTCTAGACATATAATCACTCAAGTGTTCAATCATATAAGCATTACGTTTCAATTGTCTACCAACATAAGCATTGAAGTCTTCTTGTTTAACAATAAAATTATCAAACTCATCCAAGCATTTGCTAGCAAACTTAATAGATGGGATTTCACCCTTATCAAATCTATAGAGTGAATTTACCTTTACTACATGTGTAGGGTTATCAAGACCATGTATCTCTTCAATAGGTGGTAAATTCTTAACATCTTCAGCTTTAATACCTTTTTCTTTCATAGATTTCTTTGCCTCTTACATATCTTTAGGACTGAGAAATAGAATACCCCTTTTCTTCAGAGTCGGCTTAGGAGTTGGTTCAGGAAGTGTCCAATCATTATCATTACTCAACATATTATTCAATAGCAATTCAGCTTGCTCAATAGTTCTTTCCCTGAAAACGCAACCAACACAACTATCCAGGTGGTATCTGGAAGCATCGGTTAGTCCATTATAAAAGATATCAAGTATTTCATTTTTCTTGAGAGGATGATCAGGCGAAGCATTAAGCAATCGGAGAAGCCTCCCCCAAGCTTGTGGGAGACACTCTTCTTCAATTTGCACAAAATTATATATTTCCCTTAAGGCAGCTTGTTTCTTACGAGCGTGGAAATATTTAGCAGAGAAGTAATAAATCATATCCTGGGGACTACGCACACAACCAGGATCAAGAGAATTAAACCATATTTTAGCATCACCCTTTAATGAGAACACAAATAACTTAAGGATATAGTAGTAACAAATTTTTTCCTCATTAGTGAATAGGGTGGCTATATCATTCAATTTTGTAATATGTGCGTAACACCCACAATGCGGCTATATCTCTCACGTGTCGGGGCACAACTTAGAGTCATAGCCGCATGGTAGGCTTGTCGCAAGAGGGGTAATCTTCACACATCCCATGTACTGAATAAGAGAGGGATAAAGAGTTGGCTTACAATCGCCACTTCACATAATACATAAATGATCCATACACATCATCCAAGGTACAATCAAAGGTCTGACTACGGAACCAAAATAAAGGAAGACAACCCCAAATGCTAGATCCCCGATCGTCCCAACTGGGCTCCACTACTGATCATCAGGAAAAGAAACATAGTAACAGCCTGAATCCTCGTCGAACTCCCACTTGAGTCTGGTAGCATCACTTGCACTGGTATCCTCGGCATCTACAACTGTTTGGAAGTATCTGTGAGTCACGAGGACTCAGCAATCTCACACCCGCGAGATCAAGACTATTTAAGCTTATGGGTAGGAAAGGGTAGTGAGGTGGAGCTGCAACAAGCACTAAGCATATATGGTGGCTAACATGCGCAAATGAGAGCGAGAAGAGAAGCAACGCAATGGTCGAGAAGCTAGAAGTGATCCAGAAGCTACTTACGTTCAAGCATAACACAAGGGCGTGTTCACTTCTCGGACTCCACCGAAAAGAGACCATCGCGGCTACACACGCAGTTGATTCATTTTAATTAAGTTAAGTGTCAAGTTCTCTATAACCGGATATTAATAAATTCCCATCTACCACATAACCACGGGCATGACTCTCGAAAGTTTGTCCCAACTTAGCCCATCACAAGATCTCACGGTCAACGAAGGATATTCCTTCTCCCAGGAAGACCCGATCAGTCTCGAATCCCGATTACAAGACATTTCGATAGTGGTAAAACAAGACCAGCAAGACCACCCGACTGTGCCGACAAATCCTGATAGGAGCTGCACATATCTCGTTCTCATGGCACACCGGATGAGCAATCCGTACAACTAAAAACCAACCCTCAAGTTTCCCCGAGGTGGCGCTGCAAGGGGCTCTAGTTTGGACCAACACTCAGAGGAGCACTGGCCCGGAACAAAACACCAGGCATAAGGCCGAGCCTTCCACCCTTTACAAGAATGATGCAAAACTATGATTAACAGCACGATGGCACTTAGAATGCAACAAGAAACTAAGTTACTGCACTCCAACATAGCAACAAAGCATATTGTAGTGATGTGCAAGAGATGCTTGCCAAAACATGAACACTTAGCTACAGCTAAATCACACTAGAACAGGTTCAAACAAGCATGGCAAAAGTGCAAAAGATATCAGCTTCACAGACTTGGTGAAAATACTAACATGTCAAAAACAACATCAGAAACATGTCAAAAACAACATCATAAAGCAATGTTTAGAGCAAGCAAACAACATGCTACCGGAATATATCATAGCAAAACAAGGCATGACATGATTCTACTAAAAGCACAGATCAAAAGACCCTTAATGATCATGAGCCAAAAAGGCACAGAAGATATGATGGCACCCATGTGAACATAGCAAGTTTTATTAACAGTTCCAGACTTAGCAGAAAAACAGAGCATAGAATAAACAGATTCATGATAGCAACTTTGCGAGCTCATGCCACTCACCACAAAGCATTGCATGACAATGTAAGCATACCAACAGTAAGAAGACATGTTTATGAAGCTAACCATGGCAAGATCAAGTTCATAGGATGCATAGATCACTAGCAACAACCATGGCAATATTGATTAACATGTTAACATTCCGCCAGGAACATTTTATAGCATACGTAGAGCAAGAAAAGGACATGCTAGACAACTCCATAATTGCAAATAGGGGCATGCATGGACAGAGCATAACCACATGTTCAAAACATCCTTACTGAAGCATCTCAAAATAAGCATGGAACTCACTGTAGCATCAAATTTACATGGCATCAAAATAATAGCAGGAAAAGACTTAGCAAAATCCTAAGTCCCTGAAAACAACAACATCACAAAGACTAGTTTGCATGCTTTTGCTAGTCACCACAAAGATCAAAAAAATACAAGACAAGCACCCCTGTAAAATGGCATGTTGTAGTTCAAAACACATGTAGACCTCATGCTCAAAGGATGCTCACATCAAATGTAACAAAAATGACAAATCACCAGGATATGATAAGTACCAGCAGCTAACATTTTATAGCACTATTGCATCAAAGAAAATGGCATCATAAGTTACAGTAACATGCATGTAAATGCTTCTACCACGAAGAGCTCAATGAGACGAACAATTTGATATATCATATGCATGAATCGGAGTCACGGTCACCGAGATATGATGTGATGAAGGAGGCATAAAAATGTAAGGGGATCTCGGGACTTTGAGAAAATCATCACCTCCGGAACAGAACTAGGGTTTCGGCACGTGGATCAAGGTTCGTCGGAGTCATTGCCGGACTTGGCGGGGAAGAAGAGGATGGCGGCCGGCGGCGTGGGGGCTCGCCGGAGAGGTCGGGGCCAGCAGAGGACGAGGGATCTGGTGAGGAGGATCTCTACTCCGGTCGGATCCGGCATGGCCGAGGCGGAGGGAGGCGGCGACGCACGTGCGGTGGCGCGGTGGCACGGCTCAACATCGGCGAGGCGGCGCAGCTGCGGCGGCGGCGGCGGGGCGCTCGGGCGGCGCGGCGAGCGTTGACCCGGCGCGGGCGGCACTCAGGCTTCGGGGGCCCGCCCCAGGCCGAGCGGGCCGGTGCGGAGGGAAGGTGGCGGCGGCCACGTGGCATCTCGGCACTGGTTGCAGGGCGGCGGCGATCTCGTCCGGTGAGGCCGGACGTGTCCGGTGGCGGCGGGGGATGTTTCTAGGGTTTGGACTGAGCGAAAAATTCGGAGGGGATCACATATTTATAGGTAGAGGGAGTTTGGAGTGTCCAAATGAGGTGTGGTTTTCGCCCACACGATCGTGATTCGATGACGGAGGACATGGAGATGGTTTAGATGGGTTATTGGGCTGGTTTGGAGAGGTGTTGGACTGCAACACACAATGGGCTTTAGCGGTTAGCCGGTTAGCCGTTTGAGCATCAAACGGCCTCCAAATGGAACGAAATTTGATAGGAGGTCTACCGGTGGTATACCAAGGCCACTTGGCAAATCTCAGTCCATTCCGAGAACGTTAAACTCCCGCTCGCGAAAAGAGACAAGAGGGTGCACCAGGTGCATGTGGGAGTGTCGGATTGCGAAACGGACAACGGGGAAAATGACCGGATGCATGAGACGAACACGAATGCAAATGAGATGCACATGATGACATGATATGAAAAGCATGGCATGAAGCAAATGTAAAACAAATACAAAAAACCCAACCACGAAGAGAATAACATATCACATCTCCGAAAAAGGCAAGAGTCGGAGTTACAAATATGGCAAGTTACATCCGGGGCGTTACAATGAGCCACAACAATTTTAGATTCATAGCCATAAAAAGAATCAGATTCAACCAAAGTAATTATCTCACGATTGACAGAAAAATCATAATCCTTATCAGAAATATAGATAGGTGAAGTAGCAAAAGCAGGGTCATATTTCATTCTAGCATTCAAAGATTTTTCTTTCAGCTTAGCTAACGATTTCTTAAAATCATATCTATCTTTGCAAGCTAAAAGATCTCTAGCAGTCTCTTCATCCATAACATAACCCTCAGGCACAACAGGCAATTCATATCTAGGGGGAGAATCTTCATCATCACTTTCATCAATATTATCAGTTTCAATAATTTCATTCTCTCTAACCCTAGCAAGTTGTTCATCGAGAAATTCACCTAATGGCACAGTATTATCAAGCATAGAAGTAGTTTCATCATAAGCATCATGCATAGCAGAAGTGGCATCATCTATAACATGCGACATATCAGAATCAATAGCAGGTGTAGGTGTTGCAAGTTTACTCAAAACAGAAATTGAATCAAGTGCAGAGCTAGATGGCAGTTCCTTACCTCCCCTCATAGTTGAGGGAAAAATATTGGTTCTTTCATCTTTCAAGTTCCTCATAGTGATCAACAGATATAAATACCAAGTGACTCAAAGAATAGAGCTATGCTCCCCGGCAACGGCACGAGATAATAGTCTTGATAACCCACAAGTATAGGGGATCACAACAGTTTTCGAGGGTATAGTATTCAACCAAAATTTATTGATTCGACAAAAGGGGAGCCAAAGAATATTCTCAAGTATTAACAGTTGAGTTGTCAATTCAACCGCACCTGAAAGACTTAATATCTGCAGCAAAGTATTTAGTAGCAAACTAATTGGAAGTAGCGGTAATGGTGGCAAAAGTAATAGTAGTAGTTTTGTAATGATTGTAGCAGTGGCAATGGAAAAGTAACTGAGCAAAGATCAATATGTGAAAAGCTCATAGGCAATGGATTAGTGATGGATAATTATGTCGGATGTGATCCCTCATGCAACAGTTATAACATAGGGTGACACAGAACTAGCTCTAGTTCATCAATGTAATGTAGGCATGTATTCCGAATATAGTCATACGTGCTTATGGAAAAGAACTTGCATGACATATTTTGTCCTACCCTCCCGTGGCAGTGGGGTCCTATTGGAAACTAAGGGATATTAAGGCCTCCTTTTAATAGAGTATCGGACCAAAGCATTAACACTTAGTGAATACATGAACTCCTCAAACTATAGTCATCACTGGGAGTGGTCCCGATTATTGTCACTTCGGGGTTACCGGATCATAACACATAGTAGGTGACTATTGACTTGCAAGATAGGATCAAGAACTCACATATATTCATGAAAACATAATAGGTTCAGATCTAAAATCATGACACTCGTGCCCTAGTGACAAGCATTAAGCATAGCAAAGTGATAGCAACATCAATCTCAGAACATAATGGATACTAGGGATCAAACCCTAACAAAACTAACTCGATTGCATGATAAATCTCATCCAACCCATCACCATCCAGCAAGCCTATGATGGAATTACTCACGCACGGCGGTGAGCATCATGAAATTGGTGATGAATGATGGTTGATGATGACGACGGCGACGGATTCACCTCTACAGTGCCCCGAACGGACTCCAGATCAGCCCTCCCGAGAGAGATTAGGGCTTGGCGGTGGCTCCGTATCGTAAAACGCAATGAATCCTTCTGTCTGATTTTTTCTCCCCGAACGTGAATATATAGAGTTGGAGTTGAGGTTGGTGGAGTCTCAGGGGGCCCACGAGGCAGGGGGCGCGCCCCAGGGGGGTGGGCGCGCCCTCCACCCTCGTGGACAGGGTGTGGGGCCCTGGTATTGATTCTTTCGCCAGTATTTTTTATAAATTCCAAAAATATTCTCCGTGAAGTTTCAGGTCATTCCGAGAACTTCTATTTTTGCACAAAAATAATACCATGGAAATTCTGCTGAAAACAGCGTCAGTCCGGGTTAGTTCCATTCAAATCATGCAAGTTATAGTCCAAAACAAGGGCAAAAGTGTTTGGAAAAGTATATACGTTGGAGACGTATCACCCCCCCCCCCCCCACACACACACACACTTTGAGTCGGTGGGAGGGGGCATCTCACCAAGGCGTATTGTAAGACTGACCAAGAAGAATCACCACCTTGGTCGTATAACCTCTCTTGTTTTGGGGTCAAAGTCATGCATGGACGTCCACAAATAGGCTAGCTTGTCGCCGATAACCACGCGAGGGAGTGCCTGAAGACAACCACTGCATGCATGTGGCCCTAACATATGTATGACTTGTCATGTGGTGTTTGAATATACCCAAATGCACAACTTTGATGTGGCAGCGTGCTTTTGGAACCAGAAAGTCCCCACACGGAGCGAGGGTTCACGTCGAGTAGGGCCCTGAAAGTGGGAATGGGCGCGAGCTCGATCGCACACGAGACGTACCCAGGTTCGGGGCTCTCCGGGGATATAACACCCCTAGTCCTACTCTACGGGGGTCTCCGCATGATGACTATGATCAGATGGTGGCTACAAGGTTGCTCCTTGAGCTGTATTGCTAGAGGAGGAAGAAGGGCAAGGCTAGCTCTCTTGCTTCTCCTAGCTATGGTGTGTGTGTGAGAGTGGCGTGTGTGTTGAACCCTTTGCATGAGTGAGCCTAGGGGTTTATATAGGCCTACTGAAAGTGCAACTATCCCTGGGTGGTTTTGGTAATTCCTAACAACATATAGTTCATTGAGCTAATGCTATTTCAAGATAAACATTTCAGGAAAGCTCAATGATTGGCATGGCATGGATGAGAAAAGTGGATCCTTCAAAATGCTAAGGATAAAAGATTGGCTCAAGCTCAAAGCACAAGACTCCACAATTTCTATTTTAGTGATCCAAGATCACATTGAGTGTATAGGAAAAACCAATACTATTAAGAAGGGATGAGGTGTTGCTTAATGAGGTGCTTGCTCAAAGTGCTTAGTGATATGCTCCAAAACCCTCAACTACTTTCTCACATCCACATATGTCCCAAACCAAGTCAAACTCGGCCCCACCGATTCTTTCTATCCGGCGCCACCGAGTTCAGTTGACATAGCCACTGCCAAAAACCCTAGTATTTTCGGTCTCACCGATAGGGGTCTCGGTCTCACCGAGATGGGATTGTAATCTCTCTGTTTCCCTTCGTAACGTTTCGGTCAAACCGAGATGAGCGATCGGTCCCACCAAGATTGCAATGTACACTCTTTATTTCCCTTTCGTAACACTCCGATCCAACCGAGATGAGCGAATCGGTCCCACTGAGTTTGCCTGGCCAACTCTCTGTTAGTCCATTACCAAAATTGGTCTCACCGAGTTTGTGTAATCGGTCTCACCGAGATTACGTTATGCCCTAAACCTAACGAAATCGGTCCCACCGAGTTGACGTGTCGGTCCCACCGAGAATCCTCACGTTCACATATTGAACTAAATCGGTCTGACCGAGTTTCATGATTCGGTCCCACCGAGTTTGGTGATTTGTGTGTAACAGTTAGATTTTGTGTGGAGGCTATTTATACCCCTCCACCCACTCTTCATTCGTGGAGAGACCCATCAAAACATGCCTACACTTCCAATACATATTTTTTGAGAGATAACCATCTACACTTGTGTTGAGGTCAAGATATTCCATTCCAACCACATAAATCTTGATCTCTAGCCTTCCCCAAGTAGCTTTCCACTCAATTATCCTTTCTACCAAATCTGATCCTATGAGAGAGATTAGGGTGTTGGGGAGACTATCATTTTGAAGCACAAGAGCAATGAGTTCATCATCAACACACCATTTGTTACTTCTTGGAGAGTGGTGTCTCCTAGATTGGCTAGGTGTCACTTGGGAGCCTCCGACAAGATTGTGGAGTTGAACCAAGGAGTTTGTAAGGGAAAGGAGATTGCCTAATTTGTGAAGATCTACCCAAGTGAAGCAAGTCCTTCGTGGGCGACAACCATGGTAGGATAGACAAGGTTGCTTCTTCATGGACCCTTCATGGGTGGAGCCCTCCGTGGACTCGCACAACTGTTACCCTTCATGGGTTGAAGTCTCCATCAACGTGGATGTACGATAGCACCACCTATCAGAACCACGGATAAAAAATCTCCGTGTTAATATTGCATTTGCTACCTCAAACTCATCCATTTACCTTCATATGCAATTGTTTTACATGCTGCTGCTATACTCTCAGAATTGCATGTGTAGGTTGATTGCTTGACTTGTGCTATGTTGCTAAAATCTGCCAAGAACTAAATTGGGAAAAGGCTAGATTTTTATTTGGTCAAGTAGTCTAATCACCCCCCCCCCTCTAGACATACTTTCGATTCTACAAGTGGTATCAGAGCTTTGGTCTCCATTTGCTTTGATTTCCATAGCTTTTGGTGGTCATAGCCTTGGTTTCACAACCTAGGAGAGTATGGCGTCTAGCGAGGGAAATTACCACCGTAGAGGTCCTTACTTTGATGGTACAAATTTTGCTAGTTGGAAGCATAAGATGAAAATGCATATTCTCGGACATAACCCCACCGTTTGGGCTATTGTGTGTATTGGCTTGCAAGGTGAATTATTTGACGGGATAGAACCAAACCGTGAAGCTACCGCGGAAGAGTTGAAGATGCTACAATACAATGCTCAAGCTTGTGATATTCTCTTCAATGGATTGTGCCCCGAAGAATTCAACAAAATCAGCCATCTTGAGAATGCAAAGGAAATTTGGGATACTTTGATTGATATGCACGAAGGTACCGACTCCGTCAAGGAATCCAAATTGGATGTGCTTCAAAGTCAACTTGACAAGTTCAAAATGAAGGATGGTGAAGGTGTCGCTGAAATGTATTCTATGCTTGCTCTCATCACAAATGAGATTGCCGGCTTAGGAAGTGAAGAGATGACCGACAAATTTATCATCAAGAAGATCCTAAGAGCCTTGGATGGAAAATATGATACCATGTGCACATTGATCCAAATGATGCCCAATTACAAAGATCTCAAGCCAACAGAAGTCATTGGAAGAATTGTTGCTCATGAGATGTCACTCAAGGATAAGGAAGAGCTTCACAAAAAGTCAAGTGGTGCTTACAAAGCCTCATGTGATGCTCCCACATCATCAAGCGAGAAACAAACCTTCAATGAAGAATTGAGCCTAATGGTAAAGAACTTCAACAAGTTCTACAAGAGTAGAAGCAAAGGAAGAAGTTCCAAGTCAAGGTCCTACAATGACAAAAGATCTTCTAGTCGTGAGCGTAATTGCTACAATTGTGGAAGACCCAGACACTACTCCAATGAGTGTATGGCTCCCTACAAAAGAAGAGAAGATTCTCCCAAAAGAAGAAGTAGAAGAGAAGAATCGCCACCAAGAGAAAGGAGGAGTAGAGATGATCGTTATGAACGAAAACCCTCTCGGAGAAGCAAGGATTCGGAAAGGAAAGAAAAGCCATCAAGGAGCTACACAAAAAGAAGACATCAAGCTCATGTTGGTGAATGGGTATCCGGCTCCGACTCCGACAATCACTCTGAAAGAAGTTATCACTCCGACTCCGAATATACTCAAGATGAAGGTGTTGCCGGTCTAGCACTTGTGTCAACCAACTCCTACGACATATTTGACTCACCAAATGAAGGAATTGGAAGGTGCTTCATGGCCAAAGGTAACACATCCCCAGTATGTTGATTTCAATAGTGATGAAGATGATTTGCTAGGTGATGATGATTTACTTGTTGACAACTCTAGTGATGAAAACTATGATGAAACGTCAATTAATCATGCTAATCAAGATAAAACGAATGATTATGATAAGAAGGAGATTGAGCGTCTAACTAAAGAACTAAACACTCTTAATTTAGCTCATGAAACTACCTTGGAAAATCATCGAGAACTTTTAAAGACTCATGATAAGCTACGCTTTGAAAAGCTCAACCTTGAGCAAGAGCATGAGTTTTTAAAGGCAATCAATGATGATCTCCGCAAGAAAAGTTCTTATTACATTGCCAAGTGTTTACTCTTGTCTACTTACATGCCACAAGTTAAAACTAGCAACAAGAGCAAGAAAGATTCTTCATCTAGTAGTAACAACAATCATGCTAAATCCAATATTGTTGCTTCTAGTAGTTATCTTGATTCCAATAATCATTCTCTTAGCCAAGTTACACTTGAGCAAGAAAATAGCTTATTGAAGGGAATTATAGAGAAAGGTGTTTACAAGAGCCTTGCCAGGAGTAAGCAATTTGAGGGAATTGTACGCAAGCAAGGAAGACACCGGAAGAATCAAGGTGTTGGTTTTGAACGAAAGTTCAATGCCAATGGAGTTGAGTGGGAAGAAGATCAATACCCCAAGACGAAGTTTGTTCCTCAACAAGAGAAGTATGATCCTACTTGTTTCAAAGGGACACAATCTCAAAATGATCCTCCACCACAAGACCACAAGCAAAAAGGCAAGGACAAGCTTCAAGAGGAGATTGATGCATTTGAAGAAGCACCCAAGGCCTTGGTCAAGTGGGTTCCCAAGACCACATCAAGTTCTACTTCATCAAGTACAACCACAACTCCAAGGGTTCCCATCAAGATGGTGTGGATCCAGAAGAAGAAGAACTAGAGAGTTCTTGAGGGTGACTCCGCCAACATACTTCACTCTTATCATTTTAGCGAGGACAAGTGCAAACAACTTCCATATCTTGCACTAGTTCAAGGAGTCACAAACCCTCTTGTTGGTAAGACAAGGGACAAGGTAACCTAATGCTTTCATGGACATCATCTTGTGTATGCATCACTCTATGTCTATGGATATCCTTGTTTTGTTCCTTGTGGGACTAACCCGTGTAGGTATTGAAAGTGCAACTCACTCCAAAGGATTGCTCCAAATGATCTACATCAACATTGAGCATCTACATCTTCAACACCTACATGAAGTCATCATCGGCAAAACCCAAGGTTAGTTCATCCCTCTTAGGGGGGATATCACATCTAGGGGGAGCTTTACTCTAACAAATTGAGCCAAAGCAACTCTAATGGTGTGAACACAACAATGCTTTATGTAAAAGTGGTAACCCCACTTGTGCTTAAGTGATGAGTATGACCTATGATCAAATGTTCTCATTTGACTCCTAAGTCAATATACTCATATATAGATGACCTAGTCATCGCCAAATTGCTTGATAGATGCTAGAGTGTTTGCGCATGCTTTGTCACATATTTCATTTGCCATTTTATTGTGTGAGCATGTTGGTTGCATATTTTACTCATTCGAGGACATCCATTTGTTGTTATTGTTTGGCTCTTTCTCTTTTGCCAAATAGATGGACAAGCATGCCTAAGAACTCCCTCTAGCTATCTATGATTTTCTCGTCTCAAACTCTATTCATGCTACATCACAAAGTTTGAACAAGTCAGATTCGAACCACTCTGTGTGAGGAGCACTCGGAGTTCCCGATTCGTCATAGACTTAAACTTCCAAAACCTCTTTGTGTATCTCATCATTTTTGGTCCTACCGAGATCACTTAGTTGATCTAGGTTTTCAATCTCAGTGCAACCGATTAGAACCTTTCGGCCACACCGAGTTGCAGTAACTGCCTGCAGTTTTGCATCTCAGTGCCACCGAGTTGTTCCACTCAGTCACACCGACAGGGTCAGGTTATATATACCAACAGGCCAAAATTTGGAAATTTTTTCAAACTTCCTTGCCCACGCATAACCTACTCTGCCTCCTCGGGTCTCCGGATCGTCCTCTCGTCGCCAGCGACCTCCCGGCGCTGGTCTCCGCCGCCGTCAACAGAAATCTTCACTGCCGTTGCCGTCGTAGCAAGTTCGTCGTCGAACTAGGGTACGAACTTGATCTTTGTGCTAATCCATAACTCCGATTCTTAGCACATTGCTTTGCCATGATTGAAATCATCCTGTCCAGCGAAAACATCCCGTAAATTAGTTTTGATTTGAAAATTTAGGGTTAGGTCTCCGCCGAATTCATCTTGGACCGACCGAGTTGTAGAAATCGGTCTCACCGATTTTGGCTTAGGCCAGAGCACACGCGTTTTCGGTCTGACCGAAAATTGCAAATCGGTGTGACCGGGTTCAATTCTTTGTGAGACCCTAGCAGTCTCGGTGCCACCGAACTGTGACTCAGTCTGACTGAGTTCACTAGTTTAGGTTCCAAAAACTGCTTCGGTATCACCGAGTTTACAAATCGGTAGATCAGAAATGCTTTCTATGAAGAACTAAAACTAAGTTTTTAAGTCATCCTTTTTGCAAAACTTCTATACTTTGTGATGCTCATCTACTCTACCTCATCTATAATCTATTCACAGGGTCTGCTGACAGTTTGTCTGCACGATGTCTGACCAAAGTGGTAGCCAGAACAAGTCGGAGGAGCAGGTTGAACTGAGTGAGGGCACTAGTCCCTCCAGTTCATCTGATGATGGCAGCAGGAGCACACCAAGTAACTTGCCAAAGGCAGCCACCAGAACAAGAAAGAAGAAGACCTCAGATTCAGAGATGAGGATTATGTGGCTGTTGAGGAAGAAGTCAACTCCAAGAAAAAGGTGTTGAAAAAGGAGTATGGCTCAGCTGCTACAGTCAAGCCAGGGATGCATAAGAAGGCACCAGCAAAGAGAGTCCCCATGTCTAAGGCCAGAGCATCCACTGTTGAAACCTCCAAGCCATCTGAAGAGGCAGTTGGAGAAGGCAAGAAAAGGAAGGAAAGGGTCAAGAAGACCACTGCCAGAGTGCTTGGCACATCATCAATTACGAGAGATGATGATGAAGAGGAAGAGGATGCTGCACCAGCACCGAAAGCTCAAAATCTCATGGGAGATGCAATCAGATCAGGGGCTGCTCCATCTAAGCCGAAAGCTGCTCCCAAGGCAGCTGCTCCAGCTCAGAAGCCCAAGAGAAGCACTAGAAACATTTCTGCTAAGGAAAAGAATAAGGCCCAAGTGCGTGAAGCTGCTGAAGAAGATGAAACTCAAGTGCTAAGGAAGCTAAAACCCAATATCCCTGACCATAATGATGCACATCCAGTTGCAGAAAACATGAAAATCAGGAAGGATGCAGGATTGAGACTATGGAGAGAGTCTGATCCATATGCTATCAAGAGAAGAACTGCTGTGGACTACAGGTTTCACACTAAGTAACAACAGGACTTCTATGAGACAGTGTTGCTTGACAAGAAGCCCATTGTGTGTGATATGTCATGGGTAGACTGGGAGTACATCCAAAAGAATGAAGATCACTATCCTGGAGTGTATGACAGTTTTAAGACATGTGGAGTTGATGAATTCATTGCACAAAAGCTCACCAAGTGGAATGATGAGCTGATCATGCAGTTCTACTCCACTGCCCATTTCTATCCACATGGGAAGATCGTTTGGATGTCTGAGGGTACCAGGTACCAGTTGTCTGTTGATGAATGGGCTCAGTTGATTAATGCCCCAGAAGAAAGTGAGGATGACTTGGATGTATATGCTGAGAAGAAGAAAGACCACAACACAATGGCCAACATGTATAAAGAGATCCCATATGCTGCTTTGGATACACACAAGTTTGGATCTGTCCACTACTTGTTATCTGGTTTGCCTACCATAAATTGGATTCTGAGGCACACTGCTACCCAAGTCAGGTGATCACAAGATGATCAGAGGACATGCTATAAACTTGCTGCACATATTTGATGTTCCACAGAAGTTCAAGGTTATGAGCCTGGTTATTGAGACAATCAAGAGGACTGTTGTTGACCAGAAGAGAAGTTGTGGGTATGCCCCACAAATTTAGGAGCTCATTAACTCAAAGATGGGCACAGACACATACCTTTTGGACAAGGAGCACCTGCCCATCTATCCTGAATTTGAAGATAATACAGTAGTGATGGATGAAAATGAACCATCTTCAGCTCAAGCACATGAAAAGAGAGAGAAGGCTAAGGCAGAGAAGGCTGCAAAGATGCCAACAGTAGAGGAGGCATCTCAGGTATTCTTGAAGAGCAAGCAAGACCAGCTTGGATATCTGATCCAATCCACCGTGAGGATTGAGAAGGGCTTGGCCACTCTGACCAAGAACCAGGAGAGCTTGGAGAGGATTGTTGAGCAGAAGTTCTATGATCTGGATGTCAAGGTAACTAAGATCCAAACTGCAGTTGAGCAACTTCAGGAGGAAGCAGAGGAGAAGAAGGGCAAGTCCACTACTGATGCTTTCAAGAGAGTGCTACGAGGTCCAAGGTCTGCTGCAGTGCATGTGATAGATACTCGAGCTTCAGTGTCAGCACCCGCAACCACAGCTCCAGTGTCACCTCCAGCACCCACTCCATAAGCTCCAACTACTTCATCGGAAGCCTTCGTCCTTGGAGTTCTCTCTACACCACCTCCCGAAGATCAAGCCTGAGAGTCGTTTAGCACTATGCATTTTTGAACTTTTTGGTAACTTGTTGCCAAAGGGGGAGAAAATGTATAGATCATAGGCTTCGAGAGAGTGTTGTTCTTTTTATCTCTCTTACTATTTTGGTTGAACTTCTTTATTGAGTGCTTGTGTGAGATACTTTATGTCCTTGTGAGATACTTGTTGATCATGTGGTTGATCATATGCTACATTAATGTTTGGTTGAATGATGCTATCCTTTACATTCCTTGTATGATCATTCACTTGCTTGGTGATGAGTGCATGCTTTTAATCTCTATCATTTTGAGCGCTCCACCAAGATGTATGTGGCATGGAAGAGTAACCCATGATCCTAATCGATTGTGCGTTTGCATTCAAAAGCAAATTTTAAATAATGCACAAATTTAGGGGGAGCTCTTGCTTATCACATACTTCTCAAAGCGACAATGTCTTTTCAATCTTATTTATCATTTGCCGAAGCTTTGATCTATATGTTGTCATCAATTACCAAAAAGGGGGAGATTGAAAGTGCAACTATCCCTGAGTGGTTTTGGTAATTCCTAACAACATATAGTTCATTGAGCTAATGATGAGGACATCAATACAATTGTTACACCCACAGCCCCTGCTGCTATACATACTGGACCAATTACTAGAGCTCGTGCACGCCAACTAAATTACCAGGTACTTTCGTTTCTTGGTAATGATTTTAATGTTCATGAGAATATGATGCTGCCTAAATTGGATACATTTGTTTTGCTTACAAATGAAGGGCCTAGCTTGGAGAAGGATGAACATTGGAGCAAGAACAAGCATGGAGATGATGGCATGCGCAAGGAGAACAAGAACGGAGTTACAAGTGATGATTTCAGGACTTTGAAGCCACCATAATGGGTGCATGAAGCCTTGGACGAAATATACAAGATGCCACTTCATAAATTTCGTCCCGAGGCTATTTTAGGTGCTGCGTCACCTTATTATTGGGCCAGGCCCATGTAATTTCGAAATACATAATTATAGGCTATTTTTAGAGTCCGTATGTGTGGGGAAACAAGAGATAGGGTTGATTTCGGACCCCTCCACCAAGGGCCACGAAATTCCCCCCCTCTTCCTCCATATATACAGCCCTTAGGGCATCGTTTAGACTTTGGGATTTGTTTAGTTAAAAGTTAGCCAACGCAACTTCGTGTACTTCGTTTGTGTCCAACGACCAGACCAAGACCGCTTTCGGATCTCCACCTTTATCAATACTTCATACATATTTGCAATATTCAGATTGCTTTTATCATATTCTTGCTCGTTCTTCGATTGCTTGCAGGAATAGACCTTCGTGGTCAGGTTGATCGTGCACCGGCGTGGTCAATAACCTCTGGAGATTGGTTTAGCGATTGCTAAGGCGCAACGTCGTGCACGTTTGTAGTCGGATCGTCAAAGTCGTCTCCACCAAATCGATAGTTACCATCTCATCGAAAGATCGGGACACCCCGCCTCTATCAAGTGGTATCAGATTTCCAGGTTGCTCGATGAGATTTTACAGTTTTTCGTAGTTTAGATCGAGTCTGTTCTTCATACCTACATTCCACGAAAAAAGCCACAAAAAAATTAGGGTTAGTTCATCATATCCGAACCAATCTTAGCCTTTGCATAATCTTTTTAGGGTTTTGCTTTGTTGAATTTGCGGTTGCATCGTCGTGTCTAGTTGCTGGTCTTAGAGTCTAGTCTTTTAGAGTTTCGAGTTCTGGTCATAAGTTGTCACGCCGCCGCCGCACCATCATCATCGCCCCTGCCATCTACCACCACCGCTCCGAATCCGTATCCATATACCACCACCAATCCGTGTCCATATACCACCACCGATCCATATCCATATACTACCACCGCTACCACCACCGCTGCCATATACCACCACCATATATCCACCACCAATCCGAGTTCCTTGCTTATTAGGGTTGTTTTCGAGATCCATCTAGATTCCGATTCGTGTTTCCTTGCCGGAGTAGGTTTCGGAAAAAAAAAGAGTCGGGTAGCCACGCTCCGTTTAGGCCCAAAATTTTTCGAAAACGCATTTTTCGAAAAAATTTCTGGCTATCCTATTTTTAGGTGTTTCTGAGTGTTTTGAGACAGGTGCCATTATAGGAAGTTTTTTTTGACCCGTTTCCAGTTTTTGGGTCCGGGCAGCCGAAAAAAAAAATTGGTCGAAAAAATTTCGTGCCCATCCTGTCAGTTTGAGCTAGGAAGAGTTTTGAGACACTCGCCATTATAGTGATTTTTCGCAAAAAAAAAAAGAGCGAAAAAAAAATTCAGAGTGTGCTTTTCCCTTGTTTACGTGCCGCGCCGTGATTTTGTTAGTGTTCTAGGCTCGCGTCTCTAGCACAGTCTAGCCTAGGACCAGCACAGTACCGTCGTTGAGCGTTTATTCAACTTTGCATCTCTGAATTGATTATTGCTGACCCTTTTTGCTACCATATTATAAGCCTTCCCAGCTCCACATACATCTACGTCGTGCGTTTGACTCTCCCTGGTAATCGCTCTATCCAAGCTTTGAGAGTTTTTGACTACAACGGTTGCCGATCACCGCCTGCTGCTGGGTAAGAACGGGTAAGAATTTGAGATTTGCTTGACGGATTTGTGACACCCACCACCACCACTTGTTCGTAGTCTGTAGGATCATATTCTTGTGTGTTTCTATTGCTGCTAACCATGCCAGGATCACAAGCCGACGAGATTGACTAGGAGAATTTATCGAACAAGGAGCTTCATGATAAGTTTCAGCAAATGATGACTGAACAGGTGCAAGATGTGCTGAACAATTTTGAAGAGGCCATGGAGAAGATCACTGGCTTTGAGAAGACGTTCGAAACAAAGCTCGATAACAAGTTTAATGAATTGCTCGCGCGTCTTCCACCACCACCACCCGCTGCACCTAACGCACCTCTCCAACAACAACAACAACGACTACCTCCACGTCGCGAAGCAAACCTCCGCCGAGCAAGCCGTGTTCCTCTTGCGTTTGGCCAAACTGTTGGTGCTGCTGTTGATACTTCTGTGGCTCCTGCTGCTGATGCGGAGGAGGATGATTATGTGGGAGATTATGAGGATGAGGTTGATCAAAATCAACACTACGTGCAGCCACCTGTACCACCACCAGCAGGTCGACCTCAGGTATATATTCGTAATGGTAGGCCTGCACCACCACCTCAGGTACGAGATGATGTCCATATTCCTAAACTGAAATTGAATATTCCACCATTTGAGGGTAGATATGTTCCTGATATATATCTTACTTGGGAGTTAGAAACTGAACAACGATTTACATGTTTACAATATCCTGAGGAGAGACGAGTTGCTGCTGCTGTTTGTGCTTTCACTAGTTTTGCATGTGTATGGTGGTCTGAACATTGTAGATTGTATCCTATTCCAACTACTTGGGCCGCTTTGAAAACTGCTATGCGTACGCGTTGGGTTCCACCATATTATCAACGCGAATTGCTTCAAAAATTACAGCGCTTAAGACAAGGAAAAAATTCTGTAGAAGAATATTATCAGGAATTACAAACTGGCATGATTAGATGTGGTATTGTTGAGGAGCATGAAGCTATGCTTGCACGTTTTCTGGGTGGATTAAATAGAGAGATTCAGACCATTCTAGACTATAAGGAGTATACTAATATCACTCGTTTATTCCATCTTGCTTGTAAAGCTGAACGTGAAGTGCAGGATCGACAAGCATTGGGGCGAACTAACTTTTCTGCAGGACGACCTTCATCATGGACACCACGTGCATCTTCTACTTCAACTGCACCAGCACCTCCATCCGGTGCCACCTCCAGCCGTGATACAAGAAAACAGGCACAACCACCATTATCTGCCAAGAGCGCACCTACGGGGCCTGCACAGCGTTCTTCTTCTTCCATGGCATCAACAGGGCACACAAGTGATATTATTTGTCGTCGTTGTAAGGGAGGAGGTCATTATGCGAGGGAATGCAAATCTCCGCGTGTGATGATTGCTACCGCGGATGGTGGATATGAGTCCGCTAGTGACTATGATGAGGAGACATTGGCTCTTATTACACGTGAAGAACATGGTGGAGATGATTCTGATCATGAGACGCAATACATGGCTCCTGAAGATGCTGACAGGTATGAATGTTTACTTGCTCAACGTGTTTTGAGTGTGCAGGTCACACAAGCTGAGCAAAATCAGAGGCACAATTTGTTCCATACCAAGGGAGTTGTGAAGGAACGTTCTGTGCGCGTCATAATAGACAGAGGGAGCTGCAACAACTTGGCTAGCATGGAGATGGTGGAGAAGCTTTCTCTCACCACAAGACCACATCCACATCCTTACTACATCCAATGGTTCAACAACAGCGGCAAGGTTAAGGTAACACGTACTGTTCATGTGCATTTTAGTATCTCTACATATGCTGATTATGTTGATTGTGATGTGGTACCTATGCAAGCATGTTCCTTATTACTTGGTAGACCATGGCAATTTGATAAAAATTCTGTACACCATGGTAGAAACAATCACTATACTCTTGTTCATAAGGATAAAAATATTACTTTGCTTCCTATGACTCCTGATTCCATTTTGCAAGATGATATTAATAGAGCTAATAAAGCACAACAGGAGAAGAATAAGAGTGAAAATCAGATTGTGGCAAAAGAATTTGAGCAACAAATGAAGCCTAATAATAAACCATCTAGTGTTGCTTCTGAAATTAAATTGAAAAGTGCATGTTTATTTGCCACCAAATCTGATATTGATGAGCTAGATTTCAGCAAATCTGTTTGCTATGCTTTTGTGTGCAAAGAGGCATTATTTTCATTCGAGGACGTGCCTTCCTCTTTGCCTCCTGCTGTCACTAACATTTTGCAGGAGTTCGCTGACGTTTTTCCACAAGACGTGCCACCGGGATTACCGCCTATTCGAGGGATTGAGCATCAGATTAACTTAATTCCCGGTGCTTCACTTCCAAACCGTGCACCATACCGTACCAATCCAGAGGAGACGAAGTGATAGAGGCAAAGGTGTCCCGTCTTTCGATGAGATGATGGATATCACTTTGGTGGAAGTCGACTTTGACGATCCGACTACGAACGTGCGAGGACGTCGCGCCTTAGCAATCGCTAAACCAACTCCGAGAGGTTATTGACCACGCCGGAGCACGATCAACCTGACCACGAGGGTCTGTTTCCTGCGAGCAAACGAAGAACAAGCAAGAAACTGAGATTGCAATCTAGATATTGCGAATATAAGATGAAAGCTTTATTGATCAAGGTGGGGTTCTATGACGCCTTTGTCTGGTCGTTGAACACAAACGAAGTACGCGAAGTTGCAGCTATGGCGAACTTTTAATCTAAACAAAACCCCCAAAGTCTAAACGATGCCCTAAGGGCTGTATATATGGAGGAAGAGGGGGGGAATTTCGTGGCCCTTGGTGGAGGGGTCCGAAATCAACCCTATCTCTTGTTTCCCCACACATACGGACTCTAAAAATAGCCTATACTTATGTATTTCGAAATTACATGGGCCTGGCCCAATAATAAGGTGACGCAGCACCTAAAATAGCCTCGGGACGAAATTTATGAAGTGGCATCTTGTATATTTCGTCCAAGGCTTCATGCACCCATTATGGAGGCTTCAAAGTCCTGAAATCATCACTTGTAACTCCGTTCTTGTTCCCCTTGCGCATGCCATCATCTCCATGCTTGTTCTTGCTCCAATGTTCATCCTTCTCCAAGCTAGGCCCTTCATTTGTAAGCAAAACAAATGTATCCAATTTAGGCAGCATCATATTCTCATGAACATTAGAATCATTACCAAGAAATGAAAGTACCTGGTAATTTAGTTGGCGTGCACGGGCTCTAGTAATTGGTCCAGTATGTATAGCAGCAGGGGCTGTGGGTGTAACAATTGTATTGATGTCCTCATCATCCTCCCCTTCTTGAAATGAAGTCGTCCTCGACGGAAGTTCATCTTCCTCACCCAAATAAGGCTTCAAATCTGCAATGTTAAAAGTGGGACTAACCCCAAAATCTGCAGGCAGCTCAAGTTTATATGCATTATCATTTATTTTCTCTAACACCTTAAAGGGACCATCAGCACGTGGCATTAACTTTGATTTGCGCAAATCAGGAAATCTATCCTTACGCAAATGTAACCAAACAAGACCTCCAGGTGCAAACACAACATGTTTTCTACCCTTATCTCCAGCAAGTTTATATTTAGCATTCATACGCTCAATGTTTTCCTTAGTTAACTCATGTATTTTTAAAATCAATTCAGCACGTTGTTTAGCATCAAAATTAACCTTCTCCGAAGATGGAAGAGGCAACAAATCAATAGGTGCACGAGGTAGGAAACCATACACAACTTCAAAAGGGCACATCTTAGTAGTAGAATGCAATGAACGATTATAAGCAAATTCAATATGAGGCAAGCATTCCTCCCACATTTTCTTATTATTCTTCAAAACAGCCCTAAGCATAGTAGACAACGTTCTATTGACTACTTCAGTTTGTCCATCAGTTTGGGGGTGACAAGTAGTACTAAAAAGCAGTTTAGTCCCCAACTTAGCCCATAAACATCTCCAAAAGTGGCTAAGAAATTTAGTATCACGATCTGAAACAATAGTATTTGGCACTCCATGCAAGCGAATAATTTCACGAAAGAACAAATCAGCAACATTAACAGCATCATCGCTTTTATGACATGGTATAAAGTGTGCCATTTTCGAGAATCTATCCACGACAACAAATATGCTATCCCTCCCCTTCTTTGTTCGAGGTAAACCTAAAACAAAGTCCATAGATATATCCTCCCAAGGAACACTAGGTACAGGCAAAGGCATATATAAACCATGAGGATTGAGTCGTGACTTAGCTTTTTGACATGTAGTGCAGCGAGCAATAAAACGCTCAACATCCCGTCTCATCTTTGGCCAAAAGAAATGTGTAGCAAGTACGTCCTCCGTCTTCTTCACGCCAAAGTGTCCCATTAATCCTCCTCCATGCGCCTCCTGCAACAACAAAAGACGAACGGAGCTAGCTGGAATGCATAGCTCGTTAGCACGAAACACAAATCCATCGTTAACAACAAACTTGTTCCACATTGATGAGGACATCAATACAATTGTTACACCCACAGCCCCTGCTGCTATACATACTGGACCAATTACTAGAGCTCGTGCACGCCAACTAAATTACCAGGTACTTTCGTTTCTTGGTAATGATTCTAATGTTCATGAGAATATGATGCTGCCTAAATTGGATACATTTGTTTTGCTTACAAATGAAGGGCCTAGCTTGGAGAAGGATGAACATTGGAGCAAGAACAAGCATGGAGATGATGGCATGCGCAAGGGAAACAAGAACGGAGTTACAAGTGATGATTTCAGGACTTTGAAGCCACCATAATGGGTGCATGAAGCCTTGGACGAAATATACAAGATGCCACTTCATAAATTTCGTCCCGAGGCTATTTTAGGTGCTGCGTCACCTTATTATTGGGCCAGGCCCATGTAATTTTGAAATACATAAGTATAGGCTATTTTTAGAGTCCGTATGTGTGGGGAAACAAGAGATAGGGTTGATTTCGGACCCCTCCACCAAGGGCCACGAAATTCCCCCCCTCTTCCTCCATATATACAGCCCTTAGGGCATCGTTTAGACTTTGGGTTTTGTTTAGAATAAAAGTTCGCCATAGCTGCAACTTCGCGTACTTCGTTTGTGTTCAACGACCAGACAAAGGCGTCACAGAACCCCACCTTGATCAATAAAGCTTTCATCTTATATTCGCAATATCCAGATTGCAATCTCAGTTTCTTGCGTGTTCTTCGTTTGCTCGCAGGAAACAGACCCTCGTGGTCAGGTTGATCGTGCTCCGGCGTGGTCAATAACCTCTCGGAGTTGGTTTAGCGATTGCTAAGGCGCGACGTCCTCGCACGTTCGTAGTCGGATCGTCAAAGTCGACTGCCACCAAAGCGATATCGATCATCTCATCGAAAGACGGGACACCTTTGCCTCTATCACTCTTGTTCGGACTTTAGAAACATGGCAACATTATTTATGGCCCAAAAATTTGTTATACATTCTGATCATGAATCTTTGAAACATATTAAAATTCAAGCTAAACTGAATCGTAGACATGCTAAATGGGTTGAATTCATTGAGACTTTCCCTTATGTCATTAAACACAAGAAGGGAAAAGAAAATATTATTGCTGATGCATTGTCTCGTCGCTATACTATGCTTTCACAACTTGACTTCAAAATATTTGGTTTGGAGACCATCAAAGATCAATATGTGCATGATGCTGATTTTAAAGATGTAATGCAGAATTGTAAAGAAGGAAGAATGTGGAACAAGTTTGTTGTTAACGATGGATTTGTGTTTCGTGCTAACAAGCTATGCATTCCAGCTAGCTCCGTTCGTCTTTTGTTGTTGCAGGAGGCGCATGGAGGAGGATTAATGGGACACTTTGGCGTGAAGAAGACGGAGGACGTACTTGCTACACATTTCTTTTGGCCAAAGATGAGACGGGATGTTGAGCGTTTTATTGTTCGCTGCACTACATGTCAAAAAGCTAAGTCACGACTCAATCCTCATGGTTTATATATGCCTTTGCCTGTACCTAGTGTTCCTTGGGAGGATATATCTATGGACTTTGTTTTAGGTTTACCTCGAACAAAGAAGGGGAGGGATAGCATATTTGTTGTCGTGGATAGATTCTCGAAAATGGCACACTTTATACCATGTCATAAAAGCGATGATGCTGTTAATGTTGCTGATTTGTTCTTTCGTGAAATTATTCGCTTGCATGGAGTGCCAAATACTATTGTTTCAGATCGTGATACTAAATTTCTTAGCCACTTTTGGAGATGTTTATGGGCTAAGTTGGGGACTAAACTGCTTTTTAGTACTACTTGTCACCCCCAAACTGATGGACAAACTGAAGTAGTCAATAGAACGTTGTCTACTATGCTTAGGGCTGTTTTGAAGAATAATAAGAAAATGTGGGAGGAATGCTTGCCTCATATTGAATTTGCTTATAATCGTTCATTGCATTCTACTACTAAGATGTGCCCTTTTGAAGTTGTGTATGGTTTCCTAC
Organism: Triticum dicoccoides; assembly: GCF_002162155.2. Lineage (NCBI taxonomy): Eukaryota > Viridiplantae > Streptophyta > Magnoliopsida > Poales > Poaceae > Triticum > Triticum dicoccoides. Next base: position 285,943,865 of record NC_041390.1, read on the forward strand.
CTCGTGCACCTACTGATTTGTTGCCTCTTCCATCTTCGGAGAAGGTTAATTTTGATGCTAAACAACGTGCTGAATTGATTTTAAAAATGCATGAGTTAACTAAGGAAAACATTGAGCGTATGAATGCTAAATATAAACTTGCTGGAGATAAGGGTAGAAAACATGTTGTGTTTGCACCTGGAGATCTTGTTTGGTTACATTTGCGTAAGGATAGATTTCCTGATTTGCGTAAATCAAAGCTAATGCCACGTGCTGATGGTCCCTTTAAGGTGTTAGAGAAAATAAATGATAATGCATATAAACTTGAGCTGCCTGCAGATTTTGGGGTTAGTCCCACTTTTAACATTGCAGATTTGAAGCCTTATTTGGGTGAGGAAGCTGAACTTCCGTCGAGGACGACTTCATTTCAAGAAGGGGAGGATGATGAGGACATCAATACAATTGTTACACCCACAGCCCCTGCTGCTATACATACTGGACCAATTACTAGAGCTCGTGCACGCCAACTAAATTACCAGGTACTTTCGTTTCTTGGTAATGATTTTAATGTTCATGAGAATATGATGCTGCCTAAATTGGATACATTTGTTTTGCTTACAAATGAAGGGCCTAGCTTGGAGAAGGATGAACATTGGAGCAAGAACAAGCATGGAGATGATGGCATGCGCAAGGAGAACAAGAACGGAGTTACAAGTGATGATTTCAGGACTTTGAAGCCACCATAATGGGTGCATGAAGCCTTGGACGAAATATACAAGATGCCACTTCATAAATTTCGTCCCGAGGCTATTTTAGGTGCTGCATCACCTTACTATTGGGCCAGGCCCATGTAATTTCGAAATACATAATTATAGGCTATTTTTAGAGTCCGTATGTGTGGGGAAACAAGAGATAGGGTTGATTTCGGACCCCTCCACCAAGGGCCACGAAATTCCCCCCCTCTTCCTCCATATATACAGCCCTTAGGGCATCGTTTAGACTTTGGGATTTGTTTAGTTAAAAGTTAGCCAACGCAACTTCGTGTACTTCGTTTGTGTCCAACGACCAGACCAAGACCGCTTTCGGATCTCCACCTTTATCGATACTTCATACATATTTGCAATATTCAGATTGCTTTTATCATATTCTTGCTCGTTCTTCGATTGCTTGCAGGAATAGACCTTCGTGGTCAGGTTGATCGTGCACCGGCGTGGTCAATAACCTCTGGAGATTGGTTTAGCGATTGCTAAGGCGCAACGTCGTGCACGTTTGTAGTCGGATCGTCAAAGTCGTCTCCACCAAATCGATAGTTACCATCTCATCGAAAGATCGGGACACCCCGCCTCTATCAGCTAATGCTATTTCAAGATAAATATTTCAGGAAAGCTCAATGATTGGAATGGCATGGATGAGAAAATTAGATCCTTCAAAATGCTAAGGATAAAAGATTGGATCAAGCTCAAAGCACAAGACTCCACATTTTCTATTTTAGTGATCCAAGATCACATTGAGTCTATAGGAAAATCCAATACTATTAAGAAGGGATGATGTGTTGCTTAATGAGGTGCTTGCTCAAAGTGCTTAGTGATATGCTCCAAAACCCTCAACTACTTTCTCACATCCACATATGTCCCAAACCAAAAGTCAAACTCAGCCCCACTGATTATTTCTATCCGGCGCCACCGAGTTCAGTTGACATAGCCACTGCCAGAAACCCTAGTCTTTTCGGTCTCACCGATAGGGATCTCGGTCTCACCGAGATGGGATTGTAATCTCTCTGTTTCCCTTTGTAACGTTTCGGTCAAACCGAGATGAGCGATCGGTCCCACCGAGATTGCAATGTAAACTCTCTGTTTCCCTTTCGTAACACTTCGGTCCAACTGAGATGAGCGAGTCGGTCCCACCGAGTTTGCCTGACCAACTCTCTGTTAGTACATTACCAAAATCGGTCTCACCGAGTTTGTGTAATCGGTCTCAACGAGATTACCTTATGCCCTAACCCTAACGAAATCGGTCCCACTGAGTTGACATGTCGGTCCCACCAAGAATCCTAACGTTTACATTTTGAACTAAATCGGTCTGACCGAGTTTCATGATTTGGTCCCATCGAGTTTGGTGATTTGTGTGTAACGGTTAGATTTTGTGTGGAGGCTATTTATACCCCTCCACCCACTCTTCATTCATGGAGAGAGCCATCAGAACATGCCTACACTTCCAATACATATTTTCTAAGAGAGAACCACCTACACCTATGTTGAGGTCAAGATATTCCATTCCAACCACATAAATCTTGATCTCTAGCCTTCCCCAAGTTGCTTTCCACTCAAATCTCCTTTCTACCAAATCCAATCCTATGAGAGAGAGTTGAGTGTTGGGGAGACTATCATTTTGAAGCACAAGAGCAAGCAGCTCATCATCAACACACCATTTGTTACTACTTGGAGAGTGGTGTCTCCTAGATTGGCTAGGTGTCACTTGGGAGCCTCCGACAAGATTGTGGAGTTGAACCAAGGAGTTTGTAAGGGCAAGGAGATCGCCTACTTCGTGAAGATCTACCCTAGTGAGGAAAGTCCTTCGTGGCGACGACCATGGTGGGATAGACAAGGTTGCTTCTTCGTGGACCCTTCGTGGGTGGAGCCCTCCGTGGACTCGCGCAACCATTACCCTTCGTGGGTTGAAGTCTCCATCAACGTGGATGTACGATAGCACCACCTATCGAAACCACGGATAAAAAATCTCCGTGTCAACATTGCGTTTGCTCCCTCAAATTCATCCCTTTACCTTCATATGAAATTGTTTTACATTCCGCTGATATACTCTTAGAATTGCATGTGTAGGTTGATTGCTTGACTTGTGCTATGTTGCTAAAATCTGCCAAGAACTAAAATTGGGAAAAGGCTAGATTTTATTTGGTCAAGTAGTCTAATCACCCCCTCTAGACATATTTTCAATCCTACACCTACCCTCAGGGGTATAATGGTAATACACTAGGTGTAGGACCCGGACGTCAGTGTCTAGGGTCACTGGGTTCTCCGCCGGTTGCTGGGGCCCGCCGCCTGGTGGATCCTGCTGGCTGCCGAGAATCCGGCCGATAGGTCGTGATGTAGGGTAGGGACCCTATAGGCTGATCTTTCACAAAAGGAGCAAATCCCGCGATGAACACGAAGAACACGAGGAGGGAAACGAGGGGAAAATCACAAGGGGAACACAAGAGAACACTCAAACCAACAAGAATGATCACACATGCGCTAGATCCTCGAATACATAAGAGAAGATACACGATCCACGGACAACTAAGGACGATACAAGGGTAGCCGGTCTTCTCCGTGAGGAGGTCTTGAATCCACGGGGGGATCTTCCCTTAGAAAGGGGGCTTGAATCCAAAGGGGTCTTCTCCGAAGAGGCCGCAGTCTCTCGCACGGAGGAGATCTGATATGGATGAGCGTAGCTCTATCTCTAAGTATGAGCTAAACCAACGCTGCCCTAACTAGGAGGAGGTGGACGAGTATATATAGTCTAGGCGAATGAAAGGGTAAGTGGCTTCGGCCCAACACACGGGCGGGCGCACAGGTGTCGGACGTCCGACAGGTACCGGACGCCCGGTGGCTCGCGAGGGTCCGGTCGTCCGGTGCATGTCGGACGTCCGGCGTTTTGGCTCTGGACAGGTGGTGTTGGATGTCCGGTCGGCGTCGGTCGTCCGGGCGCTGGAGAGTGTCGGACGTCCGGTGTCTGGCGGTCGTCCGGTCGCTGGGAGTCGTCGGACGTCTGGTGGCTCCGGTCGTCCGTAGATTCGGCTCGGGTCCTCAGGGGCCGGACGTCCGGGCTGGGCCGATCGTCTTGTGGCTGTAGCTTCGCGCAGCTTCTTCTCTTGGTCCTTGTACTTGGCGTCCTTGCTAGCTGTTCCATTGGATGTGGTGACTTCGTGGCTTTCCTCCAAGTACCTGATCATGCATAAAACACACGTTGGAGGTAGTAGCCATATCTCACATGTAGAAAGTGATGGTTCGGAGAGGAGCGAGTTCACCTTGTGTCCAATGGCGTATGTTCGAGGTCTCGTCATATGTCCACTTGGGGTTTGGAGAGTAGTCGGAGTGTACATGGGGATGAACGTGGGATGCTCCGCATCATCTCCCCTCCCTTGGGAAAGATCCGACCTCGGATCATGATCCTCATCACCATGGAAACAGTAGTCGTGGACGGACATGTAGTTGGACGGAGTGGAAGACGTTGCGCAATCCAAGTACTTCAAGGTGTCGCCGGAGTGGTATACATGCAAAAAGAGCAAACACAAATGACACTCAGAAATACAATGGTTAGAGCACACAAAGTGCCATCATGTAAGAATGAGTCCGTGCAACAAGATTGATCATGACAAGGTGCATGAAGCTTATCCAAAAGATATGGAAATGTATGCACAACACTCATGGTAGCAAAAGCAAGAATATGATGAATGCAACCACGGTGCAAAATGATGTCATAGTGAGACAGTTTATCAAAAGCATGAATATGGCAATGGATGCTCAATATGATGTGATCATGCAATTGATGGTAGGCAATAAGATCATGATGTATGAATATGCCATGAAGGTATATCACAACAAATTTGCTAATGAAATGCACAAGCTCATATATCATGGATGACATGGGAATACAAGATGCAACAAGGCAATCATGATGTGAGTCAATCCATGCATAAGATGCAAATTTGTCATGTGTATGATATGTCCATCGAGCATGACATGTGTGAACACAATCAACAAATATGGAGGTGTTGGTATACCAATGCTCGATGTTGTGGCATGAGTGGAGGTTCGAAGGTGCATCCAATAAATCCGAGCGCTCCTCAACTTGAAGGTCCATGGGTTCCATCTCCAATGTCGGTCCTCCATCCAATAGATGTAACATGTAGACAAGAAGAAGGAAACAACAATGAAAGAGTGACCCATCCAATATGCATATTTGAGGATGGCTCAAAGGGAAGGAGTTCACCTTTAGGAGATTCTTGCAAATGTTGGTGTTGCACATCGTGTATGCCTCCACATGACCAAATTGTGTCATGACGGTATCGCCTTGTGAATCCTTCAACATGAAAGAACATGACAAACACTCGGAAAAACAAATGAGGTTAGCGGAAAACCTATCATTTGTGCGGTAAAATACCCAACAAGTGGATGCATCATGCTCATCATAAGAAAGGACAAGAGAGCATTTCATAGTATGGAGGCATATGACGTGAGAACAACCAAATAGAATAGGTGCAGGCAAGCAAGCATGCATCACAAGTAAGGTGTCCAAGTCTCCACGATCAATAAGCATAGATGCAACAATTGGAGGCAAGCGACAATGAACAAAATATATCATGTGAGAGGCATGAATATATACGTCATCAACCCAAGAAAGCAAGTAAGAATGGAACATGGGTGATGTGACAAAGCAAGCAATCATGTGAATCAAGGCAAGCAAGCTAGTAGTGCGAAGATGCAACGTACTAGAAGGAATCATGTCAAGTATGTCATGTGTGCAAATAGGGGTCATGAATAATGCACAAGACATTTCACAAGCATAAAGGCAAGATGTGAGCAAAATAGCATCAATAGCATGAGGCACATGATAAACATGGCAATAGCAACAAGGATCTCCACCAAGCATGCAAATACACATAGGAGTAGCATAATGGTGAATCATGGGTAGATGCAAGCAAGGGTCACAATTGCATGGCAAAGGCATATGAGTAAAAATAACATGCAAAGTGAACACGGGAAAATGAGCATAAGGTGACAATTGGTAAATAGCCCATAGTCGTGTGAGAGACAAGTAAAAGAGATGCGTGTAGTCCTTGCGCAAAAGGAATGGTGGGAATGAAAGTCCACGGGATCCCAAGTCATCATTGCTCTCAAGAGCTCGTTTCGTCAACTCATGGGATTGAGAAGTTGACGAGTATACGTGAGTACCTACACAAAAGAAAGACAAAAGGAAAATTGTGTGTGCGTGGTAGATGTACACATCATCCATCATGATGTGCACGTGCGTGTGTTTGTTAGCACAAAATAGCCAATGCTCAAATAAATGAGATGCGTGATATAGAAACATGTCATCCATCATGAGAGGTTTGTTATGATGTATGTCATAATGGAAACTCAAAGGATGTAATGCATCATGAGAAATATCTAAAGCATTGTTATTCATGGAATGCATATGGTGTACACTATCATGGGAATCATGCAAAGTATGAAATGCATCAAGATCTCCTAATATGTATGAGGAAACTATGGGGGTCTCCTCATGAGCATGAGTAGCAACATCACATGGAGAATATTGACAACATCCAAAACAATGCATATTTGGAACAATGTGATCATGGCATGGTATAGTAGATGAATTGCGCAAATCATGTAAAGGAAGCATGGCAATATCATCACAAGAGAAGCAAAAGCCAATGACCATCATCTCGTCATCTATGCCATAAGTGTAAATGGGATGTATTTTAATGGGGCATGCATAGTTACTATGTTGAGATTGAAATGAGGCTATATGGGAGATCTCACTCATAGCATATGACAAGTTCAATGGATTGTCAAACATGAAGTGACCAATAGAATTTTCACATGATATCCTATGGAGTATAGCATCACAACTAGGCAAATCAACATGCTCATCATCATTTTTATCATAAATAGGTGAGTCATGACATGAAGAAGTCGCACTAGCATGAAGCATGGGAATAGGTGTGTCAACATCATGCAAGCAATCATTCGCAAAATAGTCCACTAGTGGGACAAGAGAAGTACCATCACCTATGTTACCTTTGGAGCGTCGCTCATGTGTTGTAGGTGAGGTGTTGAAAATCGTCTCGTTGTCATCTTCATCTTGATGGAACCATGTGGGGGTGCATCATCGTCCACCATGGCCATCATTGTCTCCATTGGAGGTATGGACTCGTCGAGGGTAGGCATGTCGTCAAGTAGGAGACCTAGCACCAAAGAAGAAAATACACTAGGAGTAGAGGTTAAGTCGTTAGAAATCAAAGTGGCCTCACATGCCGTGTCAACTACCTCGCTCACTAAGTGTTGTGGCTCACTCACTCCCTCTTGGATGCTCTCACTCATATGGTTGGTGGAGTCACTCAAATGGCTCTCAACCTCACATAGGATGTGTGGCATGCTCTCAAGTATGGGGCTAGTGGTGGTCACACTCATCCTCTCATAGGAAATGCTCTCAATGTCACGTGTGCTGGAGTCACTCATGTCACTCATGTGGTGGTGGCTCTCCTCACATGGCAATTGGGGCATCTCGTCACATGTCGTTGTCGGAGAGATGTTGGTTCAAATGTCTCCATGCTCAATCATGTCGTGGTCGTAGCCATGGATGAAGGCCGAAGATGGCACATCATCACTCTCCCTGAAGACCAAAGATAAGGTCTCATGAGCGGTCTCGTAGCTTGACTCAGAGTATGAGTCCAATATGGGCGCCGTCTTCATGTTGTTGAAGAGGTTCGTGCTCGTCGCCGTGGTCGAAGGGGATGGCCCTAGGTCGACCTTCTTGTCGCCGTCTTGTTGTAGGAGGTCTATATGATGTGGCACCTCATAGCTCGTCTCCATGACCGAAGGGAAATTCCCATGCTCGGCCATCTTCCTTGAGGGGCTTCCGAAGATGGAAGTGTCGCCCTCACTTGTAGGTGGTCGCCTTGGACTTGATGAAGTCAATGTAGGCGTACTCGTGGGAAGTAGGTGAAGATGCCATATGTCTAAAGGCGAAGATGCCTTGATAGCACTTGGCGAAGATGCCGAAGTGGTTGTTGTAGCCGTAGCGTGCTCTTGGTGGTGCTTGTCTCGCGGTCTTCTCTTGTGGTCATGAAGTTTGGACTTGGCGTGAAGTAGGGCTTGTTGGGACTTGTAGGTAGGCGCATCTCGAGCATCTTCATGTTGATGTTGGCGTTGTCGCACTTGAGCTCGTAGTAGATGTTGTTTGTCGTCGTCGTGCACATGTTGCTTGGAGGTGACATGCCCTTCATGACGAGATGGATCACAAGCGTGATGGTGGTCGCCATGGAGTTGTGGACGTGGACGACTTGCGCTTGTGTCGCTTGGGCGCTCCGAAGAGGATCAATGTGCTTGCCGCCGCCTTGAAGATGATGAAGGGGAAGTAGACTTGATCAAGGCCCGAATCTCCTCCATCCTTGCATCTTGCTCCTCCTTTTGTGCGGAAAGCTTGTTGTCGATGTAGTCCCTTTTCCTCGCTTCGGAGTGGCGAATGTCAATGGAGAGGTTCTCGATGCGCTCTCGCAATCTTGATTGTGTGCCTTGCATTTGTCATTGTAGATCGAAGATTGACACATTGGTGATGTAGTTGTTCACACCGTCGTTGTTGTGGAAGACCGGAGATGAAATGCCTTGCGTATCCATCACTCCAAGAGAAAAGTGTGAGTGGTAGAAAGAGAAGAACGAATACCAAATGTACCTTGACCGAAGTTGAAAGTGGATCAATGATCACTCCAATGTGGACAAGGAAATAGCACAATTGGTACCAATTCTTGTCGGTTTCTCGCACCTACACAAGTAAGGCTTATGGTGGAGCTCGGTGAGGATAGTGGCACAAAAATTTGATGTAAAATGTTAGCAAGAGTCAATAATGTTGAAAGAGATTCACAAATTCGCAAGTGTAACAAGTAGACCAAATAGCAATATGGGTGGCACACGGAAACGCACACATGGATAGATAAATGGGGTCGTGCAACCAAGGATGAGCTCAAAATGTGGAATCCACGGAAAATGCTCTTGTTGCACAACTCTAGAGAGACGCTAGCATGATTGCTCAATAGGCGGATACGACACTTGTGCACAACCTATAGGAGACAAAAATGCAACGACTTCTATCCCAAGTATGCTATGTATATATGGTTCCCGGTGTTATGATCCAAGATGATCTTATATGACAATGTGGTATGATGCTATGGCTATTGCTTACAAGCTTCTTTGCTCTTTCTCTTTTGCTTAAAAGCTTATTCTCTTTTTTTTCGTATGGCCACTTTGCGAAATGCACAAACCAAGGTAGCAATTGTATATATGCGGGAACAAACTTGAGGCACACGAGATGATATGATACCAATATGATATGGTATGTATGCAATGTATGGTGTAGATCACTAATGTGCACAAGTAACGTTGCCGGCAATACTCAAATGGCTAGTCTCGATAGGCAAGTGACGCAAAATGGGCTATGGGTTATCAATGCAATGGCAAGGGAATATACAAATGAAGGGATACCACGACACCAAGATGATATGGAGGTTACCGTCCATGTCGATGATGAGTGGCGGTGATCTTGATGGAGACTCGTCCCTAAGTAGCCGAAACACCTTAGGAAACGTAAAAGCCGCAAACTCAAAATCTCAAATGTCAAAATGGTGGTAGCGGGATGCGGTGGTGGTTGCAGAAGCTCAAAAGGATTGTGGAAATGCAATGATGGGTTGTGGAGTACGCAATGCGGGAGTGGAGGTTATGGTGGTGTACTATACACGGTGTCGGAGTTGGAAGCACGGTCCCTAAGTAGCCGAAACACCTTAGGAGACACAACTCACAACACAACCAAAATTGGGTTAAGTTGGGGTGGCGGAAGTGTATAGTGGTCAAGTCTATGCGGAAAGTGGTGGTGGTGGTTGATGAAGAAGCAGCCGTCCTAAGTAGCCTAGACACCTTAGGAGACTCAAATCACTCCTCAAGCAACCACTAATGTGATGGGGAACAAAATTGGTTAGGTTGCGGAAGTCGATGGTGGTGTAGCGGATGATGTGGTGGAAGCCCTAGGCAAAAATGGCAAAATTGTCAAAATTTGATGGAGTCAAAAGATGTTGGTTGTATTTTTGTGGGAAGGGGGATATCAAGAGCTGCAAAACGAGCTAAAGAACGTCAAAATCGGAGTTCGGATGAATTAGTTATGGCCTAAACAAAAATCAGCCGAAGTTAGTTTTTACAAGTAGCGGACGTCCGGAAATGGACGGATGTCCGGTCACCGGACGTCTGGTCGGGTCGGAAATCCGGTGATTCCTGCGGCTCCGGACGTCCGGTAAGGTGACGGTCGTCCGGTGGGTCGGGGTCAACGCGAAATTTCAGATCCGGGGCGCGATTTTGGACGAAAAATGATGATTTTGGGGTCAAAATTGATGAGATTTCATGGATGAAAGATGGGGAAACTTGGGGAGATGCTAGATCCACTTGAAACCAAGCAAATCCATGGATCAAAATCAACAAAACATCATCAAACCAACAAATCACAAAAAAATTTGGGGCTATTTTTGGTGGGGATTTTCGAAATTGGGAAAGAACACAACAAAATCAAGCTAGAAAAAGGAGGGTAGGGGCTCCAAATTCGTGATAAACCTAAGCTCTGATGCCAAGATGATGTAGGGTAGGGACCCTATAGGCCGATCTTTCACGAAAGGAGCGGATCCCGCGATGAACACGAAGAACACAAGGAGGGAAATGAGGGGGAAATCACAAGGGGAACACAAGAAAACACTCAAACCAACAAGAATAATCACACATGCGCTAGATCCTCGAATACATAAGAGAAGATACACGATCCACGGACAACTAAGGACAATACAAGGGTAGCCGGTCTTCTCCGTGAGGAGGTCTTGAATCCACGGGGGGATCTTCCCTTAGAAAGGGGGCTTGAATCCAAAGGGATCTTCTCCGAAGAGGCCGCAGTCTCTCACACGGAGGAGATCTGATATGGATGAGCGTAGCTCTATCTCTAAGTATGAGCTAAACCAACGCTGCCCTAACTAGGAGGAGGTGGAGGAGTATATATAGTCTAGGCGAATGAAAGGGTAAGTGGCTTCGGCCCAACACACGGGCGGGCGCACAGGCGTCGAACGTCCGACAGGTACCGGACGTCCGGTGGCTCACGAGGGTCCGGTCGTCCGGTGCATGTCGGACGTCCGGCGTTTTGCCTTTGGACAGGTGGTGTCGGACGTCCGGTCGGCATCGGTCGTCCGAGCGCTGGAGAGTGTCGGACGTCCGGTGTCTGGCGGTCGTCCGGGCGCTGGGAGTCGTCAGACGTTCGGTGGCTCCGGTCGTCCGTAGATTCGGCTCGGGTCCACAGGGGCCGGACGTCCGGGCTGGGCCGGTCGTCCGGTGGCTGTAGCTTCATGCATCTTCTTCTCTTGGTCCTTGTACTTGGCGTCCTCGCTAGCTGTTCCGTTGGATGTGGTGACTTCGTGGCTTTCCTCCAAGTACCTGATCATGCATAGAACACACGTTGGAGGTAGTAGCCATATCTCACATGTAGAAAGTGATGGTTCGGAGAGGAGCGAGTTTACCTTGTGTCCAATGGCGTATGTTCGAGGTCTTGTCATATGTCCACTTGGGGTTTGGAGAGTAGTCGGAATGTACATGGGGATGAACCTGGGATGCTCCGCATCAGGTAGGGCCCGCCGCCTGCGGGCCACACTGATTGCCTTTTGCTGTAGCCTCGCCCTTGATGACGGAGGCCTTGTCGGGAGCCGTATGGCTACAGTCCCGCCGCCTGGTCTGCGCTTACTGTAGCCATGCTTCGTCTCGTCGGATTAATGGTGCGTGGACTCCGAGAGGACGAAAGGGCCGGCTGCTGGAGGCTGGCCGCCTCTGAAGCCACCTTCTAGGGGAGCACCGTCTTCTGGGAGCTCACAGACAGGTAGGGCCCGCCGCTTGCGGGCCGTACCGACTGCCCGTCGTGGGCACATGGCCCCTGTTGAAGAGGGCCATGTCATGAGCCGCATGGCTATAGTGCTGCGCTGGGCAGGCAAGTGTCCGCTTGGTCAGCTTGTACCGTAGCCACGCTCCTCCGTGATCCGAGGGAGTGGGAGGCCACGTAGCCATGCCTCATCTTGTCATAGTGATGAGGTGTAGATTCCGAGGGGAGAAGGGGCCGTCCGCTAGGAGCCGCCCCCCTGAAGCCGCCTTTTAAGAGCGCGTCGTCTTCTGGGAGCCGGCCGCATGTTCGGAAGGTGTGAGGGGCTTTGCTAGCCCCGATGTCTTGAAATGCTAAGGGGAGTGAATGAGGCTACCTATGGCCAATCCCTCCGACAACGAAGCAATTCCGCCTACATGCGTGGGTTGAAGAAGGTCGGGCCAAACGCCCTTCTAGCCCCTCATTTGTGATACGTCAGTCTTTTTGTTTCTTTCACACATGCATGCAAACAGGGATAAAAATAGATGATGTCAACGGGAATCTTTTAGGTTTTTTAAACTTTAAAATGCTTTATCTCTTAAATGAAAAATCTGATTGAAAATCCATTTTCATCATTAAATCTGTCGCGACAAGGACTTCAAAACTAGATCCCATGTCGATATATTTCGATGATATTTTTGGCGATCAAAAGTTGCCATGTCTATTGCACATAAATTGCCATGGTGTTTATACTGAAGTTGCCATGATATATTTTTACTATTTTTTCTTCAACGTTTAAAGTAAATTTGACATGTTATAAAAAAGAGGATTAAGAAACTATACTTGCCAAGGAGAATTACTAAAATTTGCCATGATCCATGCAATAATTTTGACATGGTTCACAATTAAAAAGAAATCCGTCGTCAATTATTTTAAAAATGCATATTCAATGACTCAAATCTGCCATGAACCAGAAACTAAAATTGCCATGATGAATTACCTAAATTTGCCATGATACATGCACTAAATTTTGCCATGATTCATAAAAAAACAATTTTCATGATCAAAATACTAGAATTGCCATGGTCAAAACACTAAAATTGCCATGATTTATAAACTAAAGTTGACATGATGAATTACTAAAAATAGCCATCGTTCATGAATTAAATTTGTTGTGGTTAATTATTAAAAATTGCCATGATCAGTTAATAAAATTTCCTGAGAAAAGTAGTTGAAATACAATGCTAGCTATAAATCTAGAAAAAAAATAGATGAAACATATCATGGCAACTTTAGTGTAAACACTATAACAACTTTAGTGTAACATCATGGCAAGTTTTGGCTCCAAAAAAGTCATCGAAACATATTAATATGAGATATCATTTTGAAGATCTATTCGAGACGGATTTAATGATGGAAACGATTTTTAATCAGTTTTTTATTTAAAAGATAAAATACTTTTAAGTCTGACAAATCAAAAAAAAATCCATCGATGTCATCTGTTTGATGATCTGTCGGTTTGTTTGACGTGGGAAAATAAATGATAATAAAAGCGTTTGGACCATGTCACTTCATATCACATGTGTGACACTTATCATTTGAGAAAAAAATACTCCTTCCGTTGAAATGAATGTATTTAGATGTATTTTTATTCTAGATACATCTATTTTCATCCATTTATGCGACAAGTAATTCTGAAATAATAAACATGGAAGGGCAAAATTGAGGAAGAAGGAGATCGTCCTGATGCGTGGCGTTGCGGACGGAAGTGGTCCATTCGAAATTCAGCCTGCTTAATGGGTTCCCTCCATATCCAACCCCGACGATACCCCCAAACGCCTAGTACTTAATTTCCCTCCCTCCTTCCCTCGTTTTCTGCTCTCTCCCTCTATTCCCCTCCTTTCCCACCTCCCTAACCCCACCCACCTACCTCCCGCCGCCGCC
>NC_041390.1:285957757-285963038 GCF_002162155.2 Triticum dicoccoides
CCCGATGCCCTCCTGCCTTCTCTGAAGCCGAAGACGCCCATCGCTCCCGGGAGTCGGGGGTCCCGCAGCGCGCGATCGCGAGATCGGGCTTATGTCGGGGGGCGGCAGGCCGCCGGCTGCGCAGAAAATCCTGCAGTCGCTGCGCCCGCCCCCGGTGTTCTCCACGCCGTCGCGGCCTCCCTTCGCCTCACCCGACGACTACCACCGCTTTCATGCGCCGACTACCCCTTCTGCCACTGGCTCCGGCGGCATCGGCTCCGGTGGTGTTGGCGGCGATATTGATGAGGGGCTTGTTATCCGGACGCAGGTGAGATACTTCTGCTCCACAAGGAGATCTCGATTTATTCGTTTCTCCTTCTAATTTTTTGCGGGTGTTGCTGAGCTTGTGTGTGATTTGAGCTGTTTTTGTAGACACCAAATGGTTTCTGAGCTTGCGGGTTTTGTTGGGTGTATGTGCTGATTTGAGTGTATCTGAAGGATCCACTTGCAGATTCCTTATTTTTTTCTCAATTTCTTGTCCTCCCCAAAGTTGTCTCTGTTTTCGGAAGCTTGAATGCCCAGTGCCTACAATTGTTTACATGTTAGATAAACATGGACTATGTTAATTGTGTGACGTGGATCGACAAAATAAATATTCATGTCATGTTGTCGTGCCACAGCAAGAATTGGAATGGTGGGTAAGTTTCATGTCAATTCTTCAATGGTACAAAGAGGAAGAGTTCTGTCACCTGTACATGTTGCCTGCAGCGAGGTCCTGAATAAACAGATACTTAGGCAACATATGGTAATAATATATAGCCTCATTAGTACTTGCCAACTGTTTCCGCATGACATGGCTGGCAGTAAGAATTGGTTGAACCGCAATTTATATGTATTTTTGCTCTGCAAAAACTCCTTTGAGCTCGAACAGAAATGATTTATCGGTTTATGTTGGTATGTATGTTTTGGGTTCAACCCTTCTCTGCAGCCTGTATGGTGGATGAAACATGTGTGTCTAGCACCTTGAACAGTTTAAGGATAATATAATATCATCAACTGAACAAGTTTCAGCAAGTAACAGTGAAGAGCAGCTGAGTTCCATTTGCCGCTTATACCTGATTCTGTGCAAGCTCGAACTACCAGATGAGTGCAACTGTTGAAGACATGCATAATGCTCTGATAGGGAGATAATTATCATGTAGTACAATATAAGATCGGTTTTCAAGCTTCAAGCTATGTTAGCTTGAAAAACAATCTTATATTGTGCAACGGAGGGTGTACATTTTATTGCCCTCAACTGAATAAAGATAGGTCAAAGCTTCAACTAGTCATAGGCTACACTGTTCAAATGGTTTATAAATACTCTGAATCTAATGAACTAATTTGGTGTAGGATTATCACACAACGTAGGCAACTATTTTGGCTGTCATTGCTGTTGAATAATTCTTATGCTGGTATCTTTTATCCTAATTGTTTGCTGCAAATACATACGAGCTGTTTACTCGTTTCGCAATACACTTATGTTTTCACATGCGATTTCTGTCATTGCAATACCACTGCACAAAGTTGTCTCTATGTGGATTCTAAGTGTATTAAATTAGGTTCAATTGTGCAATAAAATGATATAGTGCCACTATGGAGATGCCAGTTGCTCCTAGTTCTTTGTGTGTCTTCTAGGTTACATCCAGGAATTATGCTGTCAGGTCATTGGATTTTGTATGTGATTGAGCTGATGCATTTTCTCCAAAATCTGAAATAGTTAATGATAGACATCCTTGCCAGACGTCAGCTAGTCTGTCTTACCATCATATAACACAAGTCCCCTCTTCTGCAGCTAAAAAGAAAAGCCACACGCGAAGAAAATAATGCGGCTGAGTCGAGTGACTGTATGATTGTCACCACTGGAGTTACTGGCAATCCGCTACTCACCCCAGTGTCTGGAAAAGCTGTTAAGAATTCTAAATCAAAGACTAAGAACAATAAAGCTGGGCCTCAGACACCTACGCCAAATGTTGGTAAGTGAAAACTTCTTGAGTGCCATTTGCTCTGAAGTCCAAACTCTTTTTTGCCTATTTATTCAGGCAGCAAAAGATTAAACATGCACATCTTTTCATGTACAGGCTCACCACTCAATCCATCAACTCCTGCTGGTACTTGCCGCTATGACAGTTCGTTAGGTGATGACAATACTCTCCGTCTATATGATTTTTGTTTTAGGATGAGATGTTACAATTCAGCATTCTGGAAGAACTCGAATTTCTAGTTACTCTAGGCAGCTATGGTAAAGTAAATACTCTGCACATTGGCTTGCTTTTTTTATCAGGGTTAAGTCCCTTCTTATAGGAGAACTAACTTGCCCATCAAGGCAAAACTAAACTGATTACAATCTGGACTCTTTCTCTCTATCTAATCAGACTATGAAGTTTTTAGCTAATTAGATTTGACCCTACAGCTATAAGTCTGGCCCCACATAACATCACTCCCCTTCTCGAAAAACAGCTCGCCCTCGAGCTGGAAGGAGGGAAAAACGAGCAGCGAACTCGTCAAACGGCTCCCAGGTTGTGTCATCTTCAGAAGTACCCACCATTGGACTAAGACCTGCTTGACACCATTACGTAGGCTTCCACGAAGAACTTTGGCAGGGGCAGGCGTGACATGACCATGCTCAATCTCAGGCAACACAAGAGTTGTGCCAGAGGGGGGTGGAGGGGGGGGGGGATCCCTGTGGAACTTCTTGAACAGGCTGATATGGTGCACTTCTAGTGAATGTGTACCAACAGGGAGGGCATGTTTGTACCCGACTGAGCCGATGTGCTCAAGTACCTGAAATGGCCTGTAGAAACGCGGTGCCAACTTGCCCTGCTGGTAGAGATGCTGCCGGCCGATGCTGAAGGAGAAGGCATGTCCACTCGCTGGTGTCAAAGGAGAGCTCTTGATGCCTACTGTCATAGTAGTGCTTGGACCTTTGGACTGTTGTTGGGTCTGAAGTAGATGCTCACACACATCGTGGAGGAAAGAATCACGATCCTGAAGGGCTGTGTCAACAGCTGCCACTTGGGAATTGTCAGGACTAGAGTCACAGAGACAAGGTGGAGAATGCCCATAAACTACTTCAAAAGATGTAGCACGTTGTGAGGAGTTGTGTGATGTATTATAGCAGTATTCTGCCCACGAAAACTACTTCAGCCTGCGACGCGGTTGATCTCCTGTTAAGCAACAGAGATACATGGCAATGACCTTGTTGACCACCTCAGTTTGTTCATCGGACTGCGGATGGAAAACTGAACTCATGTGTAGCCGAACACAGGACAATTTGAACAATTCCTGCCAAAAAGCGCGGGTGAACATAGGATCTTGGTCACTCACAATTGACCGTGGAAGACCATGAAGGCGTACAATTCCCTCAAAGAACGCGCGTGCCAATGAACTAGCGGTATAGGGATGTTGCAGCGGGATGAAGTGTGCATACTTGGAGGAGCGATCGATGACGGAGAGAATCACAGACATGCAATGCATGCACGGCAGGGCCTCCACGAAATCCATGGAGATATCCTCTCACGTAGAGGAGGGAACCATCAAGGACTCAAGTAGGACAGCAGGGTGAAGGGTCTCCGTCTTGTTGCGCTGGTACATGGAACAAGTACGCACCAGATCAGCTACTACGTGACGATCACACAACACATGGAAGTCAGCGCAAAGGCGATGTAGTGTCTTTTGCACACCCTCATGAGCCGCACTGGTGTGCTTGAGGATTGCAACCAATGTCAGGGACGTCTCCAGAATATGTACTCGACTTCCATGGAGGATCAAGTTGTCCGCACAACTCCATTGGGTCGCTAGCTTGCCTGCTAAGATGCTGTCACACATGGCTAAGAGCTTCAGGGCGATGTTGATCTCGTCCTGTAGATCGTCGAAGATGGAAAACAGCGGCAGTGACAAAGCACAAATTGTTGGAGAGCGTTGGTTTCACGGCTGGACAAGGCGTCAGCGACAATGTTCAGGCAGCCTGGCCTGTTGGTGCTGGCCTGTTGGTGCTGCAGAATCGTCTAGAGTCGCTGGTCGAGGAGGAACTTCAGGCTGTAGTGGTCGGTGCAAACGGTGAAAGTGTGACCCCACAGGTATGGGTGCCAATGGCGGACAATCTGAACCAGGCTTATGAGCTCCTGCTCATATCTAGTCAGTTTAGCATGGCGAGGGGCAATGTGGCGGCTGAAGAAGGCTAGGGGACCAACGCCTTGATGCAGGACCACACCGAATCATGTCCCTGAGGCGTTGCATTCAACGATGAAGCGGTTGTTAAAGTTGGGCATGTGCAACACTGCACCTTTGCTGATGGCGCACTTGAGCTCTTGAAAGGTGGGCTCAGCTTCGACACACTAGCGGAAGATGTCCTTGGTGAGTAGGTGCGTGAGATGTGCGATGATCAGTCCAAAGTCCTTGATGAACTTGTTGATGAGAAAACCGCACAAGGCCCAAACTGAACGTGGAGTCGGCCAACTATTGCACACACCTTGTCTACGTCCATCGCAGCAGAGATGACATGGCCTAGGTCAGCCACACTTGTGGTGCTGAATGTGCACTTGCTTTGCTTGAGGAAAAGGACACGTTTGCCGCAAGAGTTGAAAGACAACACCAAGGTGGCGTAGGTGCTCATAGGTGCTTTCATTGTGATGAGCTATAAATCAGTATGTCATAACAAAATGAGGACGATGTGACAAATGAAGGGTTGCAAGATCTCGTTCATGAGAGCCTGGAAAGTTGCTGGTGTGTTGGTTAAGCCAAAAGGCATAACCAATTCATAGTGGCCATCATTAGTGCGGAAGGCTGTCTTGGCGAAATCATTTGGGTGCATGTGCACCTAATGATACCCCGAGCGCAGATCAAGCTTGGTGAAGAGCCTAGCACCATGGAGTTCATTGAGCAACTTGTCAACCACCAAGATGGGAAGTTTATCTTTGACAGTCTGCTCATTCAAAGCCTAGTAGTCGACATAAAATTGCCAGGAGCCATCATGTTTTTTGACGAGAAGGACAGGTGAAGAAAAAACGGAGTCGCTGGTGCAGATAAGGCCTTGGTGAAGCATATTGGCACATTGTCACTTGAGCTCGTCTTTGTGCAACCGCACATACCGGTATGGGCACACGACAACAGGGGTGGCGTTGGGAAGCAGACGAATGCGGTGGTCTTGGGTCCTGGCCGGTGGGAGCGTCGTAGTAGAGGTGGACGAACTCGTCGAGCATATCATCCATGGGTCCCGAATCCTGTCTCAAAAGTGTATGCACGACCCTCCCGGGAGGCGGGG
>NC_041390.1:285963048-285977446 GCF_002162155.2 Triticum dicoccoides
CAACAGGGGTGGCGTTGGGAAGCAGACGAATGCGGTGGTCTTGGGTCCTGGCCGGTGGGAGCGTCGTAGTAGAGGTGGACGAACTCGTCGAGCATATCATCCATGGGTCCCGAATCCTGTCTCAAAAGTGTATGCACGACCCTCCCGGGAGGGGGGGGGGGGGGGGCATGTGACATGGGTGCTGTGGAGGTGGAAGGATACGTGAAAACGATGAAAGTCCCAAAAAATGGGCCCAAACTTCCGGAGTCAGTCGACACCAAGAATGGTGTCGAAGCTGCCGAGCAGAATGGTGAAACAGTCCTTGCGGAATGTCAAGCCTTCAATATGCAGTGGAATGTCAAGCCTTCAATATGCAGTGGAATGTCATACGTAGAGTCCTGAATTGGCGACCTGATCACCGTTGGCCACCATCATACGGAGGACGGGGTCTACCTCCGGAGTAAGGCTGATAGGCAGTAGAGCACTAGAGTCGATCAAGTTGTGTCAAGCCTGTATCTAGCAAGGCAGTGAATGTCGTGTCCTTGATGCAGACACGCAACTGCATTATGTCCATCGTGTGAAGGCTCCAAAGGCCGGTGATGGCACGAGACTGGGGGGTGGGGGACTTTGATCCATCCTTGTCGCAAAGGTCATGTGGAGCGAAGTCGTCAACCTCGATGAAGAAAAGCTTGGCGCACCAGTGGCCCGGGACATAAGGCTCATCACAGTTGTAGTAGATGTCTCACGACGCCGTTTGGCAAACTCGGCTGGAGTGAGATGGAGAAGTGCTGGTGGTGCCGGGGTAGCTGATGCCGGAGTTGGGGCAGGGGCAATACAAGGCGCCGCTACACGAGTCCAAGGAGGCTGTGGCTGTGGCGCCGAAGAAGGTGCACGATGGTGCCGCTCATTCGCCTTGGCGAAGGCAATACCGGAGTGGAGGTCAATGGCCGCTGAAGCTCGCCGTCTTGGCAAAGGCCCTCAGGCAACCTTGTGGTGTGCTGGAACTACTGCTGGGCTGGCGAAAAAAGCTCACTGTTACGGCAGAGAAGTGCCATGAACTTGCTGCTGTAGTCAACAACCGAGGGGGTGATGATAGGCGGGCAAATGTGTGAAGAGATGGCCCGAACTTGAGGTGGCAAGCCTCCTTGAACCGCTCCCATGTTGGTATGCCATAGTCACGCTCCAACTACAAGTACCAAAATTTAGCGTCGCCCTGCTGTCCAAACTTTGTCAACCTCGTGTGTGCGCTGACCCTGGAAAAGTTGGTCGCACCGGTTGAGCCAACCGAGGGGGTCGATGGAGCCATCATACGTGGGGAAATCCAGTTTGTGGAAGCGAGGCCGAACTAGAGCCAGAGCCAACATGAGTATAAGGGTATGGTGGGACGGAAGTTAGAGGCGAGGCATTATTTTGTAGGCTGGGTCGAGGGCGGCTTCCAGGCATTAAAGGGGTTGCTGCTGGGTAGGTTGAGGGAGGAACATGGTACTGTGGTGGCAGCAGCTGGTGGTACGCGGGATAAGCGGTGTGGCTTGGGTTGGGGCACAGGCTGGAAGCAATCTGGGTGGAGGTGGTGGGTGGGCAGGACGTGCCTCATGGTGGGCTGAGAGCGTGCAGTGAAGTCGTGCTGGTCTGGCCTGCGGGTGTGCCAGAGTAGACCCTGCCAACGCCAGGCCCTGCGCTGGGGTAGAGACGGGCGCCCCAAAGAATCCACTGTAGCCACCAGAGCTGAGGAAAGCGAGTGCTTGATCCTCCGTGCTGTGGGCCACAAAAGCTTTGAGTTGATCAGAGATTTCTGTGATCTGGGCTACGGCGTCGGTGTTGAGGACCTCGTCCCCAGGCATCTTAAATGTATCTAATACCAAAATTGGAAGAAATCAAATTTATAATTACTCTAGGCAGCTATGGTAAAGAAAATGCTCTGAATTGACTTGCTTTATTCACCAGATTAAGTCCCTTCTTATAGGCGGACTTACTTGGCCATCAAGCCAAAACCAAACCGATTACAATCTGGACTCTCTCTCTCTCTCTCTCTCTCTCTCTCTCTCTCTAAACGGACTCTGAAGCTTTTAACTAATTAAATTCTGACTCAAACTGAAGGCTAAGGGAAACCGAGTCTCCCTGCTATTTGCGCTTCCTATGGTGGCTCTGCTGTATTGTTGTGGGCCCTACGGCTATAAGTCTGACCCCACATTCATATGTATCTTGCAGACTTGGATCTTCCAGGATTTGGTTACATCTTAATTTGTGTTCCATGTTACTGTGCACTGTTACTTATATCTACCCTGATCCATCTTCAGGACTTCTGACAAAGAAGTTCATCAATTTGCTGAAGCAAGCTGAGGATGGCATTCTAGATTTGAATAATGCTGCAGAAACACTAGAGGTTACATACACACTGTTATCACTGCAGCTGATACTTAATTGCTTCCAATTGATACAAATTTCACATATTTTTCCTACTATTCAGGTTCAAAAGCGACGCATATATGACATCACAAATGTCCTCGAAGGAATTGGTCTTATAGAAAAGACACTTAAAAACAGAATTCGTTGGAAGTAATGCTATTTTCCTTTCTTGAACTTGTCTTCCTTCATTTAGTCTTATTTCTTTACCACTTGGTGTGTTATATAAAGCTAATCTCACATAACATTACAGGGGCTTGGATGATTCAGGAGTGGAATTGGATAATGGCCTTTCAGGTTTGCAGGTATCTGTTCATGTGAATTTATTATTCCTAATGAAATTGACATATTAATTCTACGCGCACCTGAATACTTTGTTTGAGATATATTATGATAAGGATATCAAAGCTCAGTATTGTATAACCTATTCTTTCAGACAGAAGTTGAAAATCTTAATTTGCAGGAGCAAGCCTTAGATGAGCGTATAAGGTTGGTAGTGTTGCAAACAACAAACTTCAAATTCTGGGCTTCTCTACAAAACATACAATCTGAGCATGATATAACCTGGAATCTTGTTTTTTTTTGCAGTGATATGCGCGAAAAGCTAAGGGGGTTAACGGAAGATGAGAACAGTCAAAGGTAATTGTATTTCTTGTGTTGTGTCAATGTTGAATGATGTATAAAACCTGACTTTCATTTGTCCATTAGATGGCTCTATGTGACGGAAGATGATATCAAGGGATTACCCTGCTTTCAGGTCTGCTACTCTACTTACATGGGTGAACAATGTCACACGTTAGTTGTTATCATTTGCAGTTGACTTTACAGTATTTCTACAGCAGTGATTCTGTATGTTAACATGTATTTCGGGCTTTTCAGAATGAAACTCTAATTGCAATAAAAGCTCCTCATGGTACTACACTTGAAGTACCTGATCCTGATGAGGTAGGATTAGTAAAATTAGTGGAGATTTGCACACACAAATGGTTTTGTGGACTGATTAATGACTTCTTGTGTATCTGCTCCCTATACAGGCTGGTGATTATCTCCAGAGGAGATACAGAATCGTATTAAGAAGTACCCTGGGTCCAATAGATGTTTACTTAGTTAGGTAATGCTGCATTCCTGTAGTGGAGCTAAATATTTGTACTGAATTTTACCTGATCAGAACCTGTTGTATTTTTAGTCAATTTGACGATGGATTTGAGAATTTGGGTGGTGCTGCAACACCTCCAAGGCATACAAATGTCCCAAAACCTGGACCTTGTGAAGACTTACATGCAACAAACGCTACACAAAGCAGCAAATCAATCAATGTGGAATATAATATTCAGCACAGGCAGAATACTCCACAAGATCCTAGTTCTTCAAATGATTATGGAGGGATGACAAGGATAATCCCTTCAGATGTTAATGTAAGTCCGGTTTTCTCAAAGTTTATTTTTGAAAATTTCTCCTGTATCATAAAATTCAAATAAAATGTTACAACATTATGCATGACTGTACAAACTTTTGTTCTGCTCTTTCTGTTAACCTTTTTTGTCCCTTGAACTCTCACATGCAAATCCTATTTGTAAAACTAACTATTAAGTTTGCAGAAGCATACAGTAAGTTTTTCTCTATAGTAATACTCCTCTTGTGCAAAGATATCAAAAATGATCATGACGGAACTATAATGCTACACAATTTTGCAGACTGATGCTGATTACTGGCTCCTAACAGAGGGTGATGTTAGTATTACTGACATGTGGGAAACAGCACGTATCCTTTGTTTGATCATTCATTAAACCTTATTAGGCTATTCACTAATGTTTGAAATATATACATGCTAAGTAGTGATTATCTCAACTTGAAGTTCTTAACATGGAAAATAGCAGAAGTGCAGTGGGACACCGCTGTGTTTTTACCTGAAGATGTTAGCATCCCACATGCACATCATAGTCCGCGGATGCAGGTTCCAAGCATGGATCAACCATAAGGTCATGGCGGTGAAAACTTGACATATGGAATTCCTGGAGTGCTGTTTCAGAAAATACTGATTTCAAAATGGAAAGATCAGGGCAGCAAGTTCAGACTGATCACCGTTCTGAATTTGCTGTTTGTTATGGAGACGATTGGTGCCAACTAACTTATCAGTCTGCTGCCTTGTTTGTTCTGGCACCTGTCCTTCAGTTGAAAAGGCGCCCATGTGCATATTGCACCTTGAATTCGGGCTGCTATGCACATTCGGTATCTGCTTTATTTCTCTAACTGAGTATATTTTGCAAGGCAATAGTGGCTCTGTAGCTCTCTTGGGAATTAATACGAATCTTTTTGAGCAAAAACAGTAGGGAAGTCCCCTGTTGTGACTCTTCCATTATATAAATGGAGTTTATACAAAGGGGTAATACAAATGGAGTTGGGTGAGACAAGGGCATGTCACAAATGATCTAACCAAGATTGCATGCCCTCCACCAAACTATGTTTAGCTCTCTTTATGATTAAACCAAAATGTTCATTGAAGCTAATGTCACTGAAGCCTAATACCCAGCAATAAGAGCTTCCTAGTAGCACATGATGTCCAATCTGTTTCTAGCTTCAGTAAGCATCTTAAGCAGTTCCAATTCCGGTTTCCATTCAATCTTTAGGGACAACCAGAAGTTTTAACTGAATTCATAGCTGAAGAAGATATGAAGCAAATCTTCATTGGTCTCTTCAGTACACACATGTACTGTCATCAATATGTATGTTTTTTTTTCTGGTTATGAGGTCTCTGGTGTTTAAATTTGTCATAAATTAGGAGGTAGAAGAAAAATTCTGATTTAAAAGAGATGAAGATTTCCATATCCATCTAAATGGAGCCGGGGCTGGTGGTCGGCCTCCAATCATCTCATTATATGCCTTTTTGTTTTTTTAATATGCCTTTTTGGTGGAATGAGCTTGAAAGAACCATATATCCATGTCAGTGGTGGATCCAGGATTTAAAGATACTCGGGACGGACTTTTTAAAAGAAACAAAAAAAATCGAAGCCATGATATAATCAAGTAACACAATCAATAAAATTAAATTGTCAATTGTGCATTCAGGCAACATGATCAACACAATTAATTATTCAAAATAGTTTCATTCTCAAGAACTAGAGAAAGAAACATAACACAATTTTTTTTAGTAAAGTCTAACTTGGACTCCCGCTTGTTGAATCTTTCATTATTTATCAAAAAATATCTAATTTTCAAGTCCATTGCAATACGCTAAAGATGTAAAAAAGTAGATCAATTTAAATCTTAGCACAACATGACACTTATTCAAACAAAAGATAAGACATGTTTTTGCCACTAAGTTGCCAATGTTGGCTCGATTGTAGTTTTGAGCCGACGGCCCTAGAAACAAGGGACTCCATTCTCTTTCTCCATCCAGTACTTGGACGAACCTGGCAACGCCACGGGAAGGCAGAAGTGGAGCGCCATGCCTTGCAATTGGAAACATCAAGTCCAGGTTGCGGATAAAAAGTAATGGGCTAATCTCATCTTTCATTGGGCCTTACTTGACTGGCCCATCTCCTAGTAAATCATGGCCTATCGTGTATCTCTCCTAGCGAACCGTTCATTTCCTCTCCTCTCGCTCGTTGCTCAACCTCATCTCAAAGCTAATCTGCTCGCCTCCCATGGTGGCCATGCCAAAACAGTAGGTGGGATACCCTAGATCCTCAAAATTTACCAAGGGCGGCCGCCCATACACGACCCCATGCTGGCGTCGCCCGTGATCCTTGTCATCATAGCTCATAAGGCCATTTAGTAGGTCATTGAGCATGAATTATATTACATTGTTGAACAACAAAGTAGACATTTGAAGATGGAACATATCATGTATATTTTCCTGGGCTTATATTCTTGGGCTCCGAAGACACAAATCTCCTTACCTCTAGAATAAGAATAAAGTTGAAGAAAAATGTGTTGGAGTTTGTTATCTTGCCAGAGATCATTCCATAGAAGAGCAAACGTCCCTTTGAAGACCTTGCATTTAGTCATATCTTTAAATGTCCCAAGATAGAACAACAACCCTTCCACCAAAAGGATCCTCTATTAGTAGGAAATGAGGGGACATTGGCATTGCCATGTTCTCTCCATATTAGATCAACCCAGGGAATGTCATGCTGGATAAATAACTTAAATACGTTCTTTGTCAATAGTGTTTTGTTTTGGTTCTGAGATCAGGAACCCCAAGACAACCTAAAGTTGAGTGTGGAATACCCAGTTAGGTATTGCCCTCCCATCCCCGTCTCTATGACACCATCCCCATGGGGAGAGAAAACTTCCCGTCCCTGTCCCAAAGAGGCTTTTCATCCCTGTGGGGAAACCCACCTTCAAGCAACATTCTTTCTATAGGAACACTCATCAATCTTACACATGGCTTTGGAAATCAAAAGTGATCATGAAAATCAAAGTCTTTGGTTGGCTTCTCCTCTCAGACAGACTCAACACCAGAAATATGCTCAAGAGAAGACATTACAACATTGGAGATAACTACAACTGCCTCCTATGTGACCCACCAATCGAGGAAACCCTAGAACACCTCTTCTTCACATGTCCATTCAGCCTACAATGCTGGTCGCACCTTGGCATCAACTGGAGATTACAAGACACAAGACTACAATGGATAGAAAAAGCAAAATCCACATGGAAAAGGCCCATGTTAATGGAAATTTTCTTACAGGCTGCTTGGAGCATATGGAAAGAGAGAAATAACAAGCACTTCAAAGGGATCATACCTTCAAAATCCTCTTGGCTAGCTCAGTTGAAAGAAGATCTCTCCCTACTTTGCTATAGGGTGGGAGAAAAACACAAAGCCTTTTTGAACTCTTTTGTAACTAGTATCTCCTAACTTAGTTCTCCTTTCTTTCTTTTATCTTAACCCCACCACCCCAGCTTTTCTCATGGCGATGGATGTAAGGTTATGACTCTGTAAGACCTTTTGATACTTTAATTAATATATATGGTAGGAGCATCTCCTACTGTTTCAGGTGTCAAAAACATTTGTTAGAAATTTAGCAGCATTCCACCCAAAAAATAGCAACATTTTAGCCCGAAAAATAGTAGCATTTCATCACAAAAGCAACATTTCAGCACAATAAATAGTAGCATTTCAGCAAATAAACAACATCATTTTAGCACATAGAAAGTTCCCAAATCTCAAGTTCCACCCACACAAGTACACAACAGTTCACAATCTTATGAATGGACATTACAATTCAAAGTTTACACACAAATTTAAATTTCTTTTGCCTTTGCAAGCAAAAGAAGAGCAGCAAGCCATCAATGTCCAACATGGTAGCCTCCACATCTTGTTTTTTCATGAAGAGTCAAGCATAACTTCTTAGATTAGGTGGGCAAAATGAATATATGAGATCACACACATAATTAACAACAACAACAAAGCCTTTAGTCACAAACAAGTTGTAGGCTAGAGGTGAAACCCATAAGATCTCGCAACCAACTCATGGTTCTGGCACATGGATAACAAGCTTCCATGCACCCCAGTCCATGGTTAGTTCTTTGGTGATACTCCAGTCCTTCAGATATCTCTTTACAGACTCCTCCCATGTCAAGTTCGATCTGCCTCAACCCGTCTTGACCTTATCACCAAGCTTTAGCCATTTGCTATGCACTGGGGCTTCTGGAGACCTGCACTGAATATGCCCAAACCATCTCAGACAATGTTGGACAAGCTTCCCTTCAATCGGTGCTACCCCAAGTCTATATCGTATATCATCATTCCAGACTCGGTCCTTCCTCGTGTGGCTACACATCCATCTCAACATGCGCATGTCCTCCACACCTAACTGTTGAACATGTCGCCTTTTAGTCGGCCAACATTTAGGGTATTTTTGGTTTGTGCCCCATCTTGACCCACCAATTTTTTGGCATGACCAATGCAAGGGCATGGCCAAAAATTTGGCAACTTCTTGTTGTTTGGATCATAGCCGTTGTATCTTGCAAATTTTTGGCAAAATAGACTTCTGTTTGGTTTGTGACAGGGGTATAATGATTTATGTTGGTTCTAGAAAACATTTAAACAGATTGGTTATACATAATTGAGGATTTGTATATTGATCAAAAGTTAACGATTAGAAGGAGTCAACTTAAAAAACCCCCAGCAAAACAATGAACAGGGTTCTTACACTTGGAGCCGATAATCACATGCAACAACCGTGAATTGCTCCCATGCAGCAATACACGCACTAATCCCATGCATCAATGCACGCGCCTGCTAATCAGCTGAGTTGATACAGGAAATAAAAAACAAATAGTATACTACATGTACTATCCTGACCCATGGAGAAACAGCGACGCACCGTCGCCAATGTTTTGGCGAACCTCTTCGGCGCCCTTGTTTCGCCCGCGCGTAACACAGAGGGGCTTGGGGCAAGCGGGGCGAGCCAAATTTTCTGCCCCGATCCAAACAACCGCCAAATAATGTTGGCTCACCAATTTTTTGGTATGGCCAGCATTGGTAGGTATCCAAATAGTCCCTTAGCGCCGTACAACATTGCGGGTCGAGTCACCGTCCTATAGAACTTGCCTTTTAGCTTTTGTGGAACTCTCTTGTCACAGAGAATGCCAGAAGCTTGGCACCACTTCATCCATCTGGCTTTGATTTGATGGTTCACATCTTTGTCAATATCCCCATCCTTCTGCAACATTGACCCAAATATCGAAAGATGTCATTCTGAGGCACCACCTGCCCATCGAGGCTATCCTCCTCCTCTTCCTCCTCCTTGTGCCTAGTAGTACTGAAACCGCACCTAAGGTACTCGGTTTTAGTTCTACTAAGTCTAAAACCTTCCGATTTCAAGGTTTGTCTCCATAGATCTAGCTTCCTATTGACCCCCGTCTGCCTATCACCGGCTAGCACCACATCATCCGCAAAAGAGCAACACCATGGGATATCTCCTTGTATATACCTTGGGACCTCATCCATCACCAAAGGAAAAAAGATAAGGGCTCAAAGCTGACCCTTCGTGCAGTCCTATTTTAATTAGGAAGTCATCAGTGTCGCCATCACTTGTTCGGACACTTGTCATAACATTATCGTACATGTCCTTGATGAGTGTAATGTACTTTACTAGGAATTTGTGTTTCTCCAAGGCCCACCACATGACATTCTGCGGTATCTTATCATAGGCCTTCTCCAATTCAATGAACACCATATGCAGGTCCTTTTGCTCCCTGTATCTTTCCATAAGTCATCGTACCAAGAAAATGGCTTCCATGGTCGACCTCCCAAGCATGAACCAAACTGATTTTTGGTCATGCCTGTCATTCTTCTTAAGCGGTGCTCAATGACTCGCTCCCATAACTTCATTGTATGGCTCATCAGCTTAATGCCACGGTAATTAGTACAACTTTGAACATCCCATAATTTAAAACTTGGAAAATAGGCACATTCGTTTGTATTAGCAATTATGAATTACTTCACCTCTTTATTGTCTTGGAGGCAAGTCCAAAAGCTTGTTGAATTACCATTGTTACCATTTACAAGAAAACAATTTAGCATTAGTGAACATGTAAACAAACATGGCAGAAAGATCAAAGTGAATTATTAAAAAAGCACAAGCGAGTGCACACACGCACATAAACACCCCTTTATATTTGTTTCATATCCAATCTTGTGAGCACATTGGAGCTTTTAACATTTCTAGAGTTAGGCTACAATGATGGTCACTTAGAACTCTATCACTTGTGTTGATTGTTGATTCTGAAGCAACAATGCTGATCGTAATCGCAATATGTCACGTGCTAGCATACACAAAGTAGGATAGTGTGTTCCAACCACTTCCCACCAATCTAACACGTTAAAATTTTCTTTGGGGAGTGGAACTAACTCATCTTCCAAGTAGCGGTATAAGTTAGATTTCATCCTAAAGTTGTTGGCCTTTTTTGAGCAACACTTGCATTGAAGAGCGACATAAGGTTGTGGCTCGCATTGAATAAAAAGAGGAAGAAAAGTCCATCACCCTCCTTCTCATGATTGTATTCCTCTAACAATTAACATAGCATGGTAACTTAATTTGCCACATACCCCTCACATTCTGCGGAAGGAGGGTTGACACCATCCACCCTTGCAAAGCAAACAAGCAACATTTCATTTTTGTATCGAGGTCGAAGAATTGTAGCCATGCCCATTAAACTTCAAATATTAGTCCAATATTTGTTAAACTTCTGTCATGCTAGGAGAGGCTTATATCACAACATTGCCGCACATTGACCATTGTCTTGTGCTCCTCACAAATATTGGGAAATATATGTTGGCTGTTACATAATAGTTCAAAATAAACATTTTAATGTCACAAATCTTGGGAAAATATATGCTGGCTGCTACATAATTAGTTCCAAAAATAGTTCGGTGATGTCAAAGAACGACTGCGACCTCTCTAGAACATGAATGGCAAATCCCATTCTTCCTCACTAGGGAGACTCTCATATTGTTTGTAAACCTTCCCTAATCTCAGAAAAATAGATCTATTTGGGAGAGCCACACTAAGCATTGTGAAAGTTGAATTCCACTTAGTTTTGTAATCAAGTATTAACCTTTTTTTGTAATTTTCACCGTTAGATACTTTGCAATTTCCTCAAACTTCTTTACTCTTTTTGCTGTAGCAGTCTAAGAGGCCACCCTATCTCTAATATTCTCTATGGCTGGTTTCATAACATCTAAGCCATCTTTGACAATCAAATTAAAAATATGTGCACAACAATGCATATGAAGCAAGGTACCTTTCAACACGAGCTTCCTTTTTCCTATCTTAGGCACCAACAAGTTAATTGTCTTATCATTAGAGGAGCAATTGTCACGACTGGTAGCTTCTAATCAAGATTACAAGATATCAAAGTCTCATGAAGTTCTTCAGTATAACTTCTTCGATGTGAGGAGTTTGCACATAAATAAACCTACATGACCAACAAGTAAGCTTTAAAAAAAAGGAAACATGCACTTGAAGATAAACAACACCTTATATTGACAAGAATGTGCACTATACTTATACAACACCACCATATGTTGATAACACAAACCATATATTAATAAACTACACCCCATATTCATAAGAACATGCACTATACTAATACAACAACACCATATGTTGATAAGACAACAAGGTATATTGATAAAAACACCTCTTATTGACAAGAACACGCACTACACTAATACAACAACACCATATGTCGATACGATAGCGCCATATATTGATAAATAACACCTTATATTTGCGATAACACCGTATAGATCAATAAAGCAACACCATATATACCTAATGATAACACTCCTATGTTTGCAAGAATCATCAATGAAATGGCATGTGATTGCCAGTAACCTTTCTTTTGGTCAGTAGCCGTCCACATATTTGTAGCAATAGCCACTCTTGATTTTTTTCTAGCCATATGCTTAATAGCTTTCTTCCTTTCCACTTTGTATGCATCCATAATATCCTTTCTCTAGTCAGATATTGTTTGGTCTTCGGTCATCCACGTATTAGTAGTACTGACAATGCATATCAAATAAGGAATATAGAAAATATAGCTAATAGTGTTTCTTGTCACCATTTCAAATAATTGTTGAAGGGCACTAACAAATCTTCGAAAACCTACATGATCGAGTATTGGGAACCTCATGCAATACCATCATGGATGCCAACTCCTTTCTAGCCAGATCTTGATCAAATGTGTAATCCTCCACCAATACTTTTCCTTAGCTAATAGAACTAAACCTCACAGAACATTGGCTCAACGTTTTACCCTTGGTCTTGATCTTTCCTAAAACAAAACAACTCAAATGGTAATGAAGATGCTTAGTACCATTCTTTGGTTCTCCTTCAAATTGCTTACTGAAATAAACACACTTTGCCTTCCCTTCCCGCGACACCCTGGTTTTTGGCCCTTTCCTTTTCTTTTGGATCTCTTTGATTTTTTATTTTAATTTCCTTTCTATGGCTCTATGGTCTTGAAACCTAGGAATACCATCTCTTCTTCCTCTCCCAAGTGGCTTGTCACTCTCAAATCTTCCCAAGACCATGTAATTTCCATCTTAGCCCCACCCCAAATTCTTTTTTTTGGGAATATTTCTTTTTCTATTAAAGGAATAACCCTGTTTGCCCTAGGTTGTGGAGTAACATACATTTCTGCTTTGCCATTAATTCCCACAAAATTCTCATAAATTCTATGCATCATATATTCCACAAATATGTCAAAACCCTTCTTTGCCTAGTTCAAAAATAATTCAGAAATATTCATTTTCCTATTATGTCCAGAATAGCACTTTGTGAAGGAAGTGCTATTTATCGTTTATTTATTGCCTTCAAACATTTCGAGCACTCTCTCATATCCTAATCATTGTCTCATGACAAAATTCAGCTCCATTTGCCTAGTCAATCTTCCTCAGCAAATTTCCAAAGTTTCTGACTAGAGAGAAGCTTTGTGAAGGAAGTACTAGCTAGGATTACCCAAATGAGTTCAAAATTTGCCATATCTTCTTTATGCTCAAATAACCCCTCTGCACAAAACTTGAGCTCCATTCAGCAATCCATGTGAGCACATCATCCAATCTTTGATTCTAGTCATATTTTTAGATTGTGAAGCAACTATATTTTATATTGCTCCATAATTGCTGAACATTTACCAGGACTTTCTACTACCTACATAACTTCTCTCCACCAAATTTTAGCTCATTTCATTGAGCCAATAATTCTCTAGAATTTCCCAAAATTTCTGTCAAGAGGAAAGCATTGTGAAGCAAGTACCATTTTGGTATGCCCGAATGGTATGAAATTTATACAGTGCCTTCCTATACCCAAATGATCACTCTCCACCAAATTTCAGCTCATTCTAATCATCCATGTGAGTGCATCTTCCATTTTCATTTCTTGGCCAAATTGGCACATTGCAAAGCAAGTGCCAGCTATACCCCTCCATTTGGACTGAATTTTCACCATAGTGATCACATTAGTGGATTATCATCCTCAGCAAAAACTCAGGTCCATTGGACTGGTTCATTTCCCTCACCATTAATCAAACACCTTCCTGCTAATTAGAATTTGTGCATAGTTAAGTCACCTCTTGGGACACCCTAGTTGTCTCCTTGCTCCTAACATCTTCTGGGAGAGTGACCAACCCACCAGACATACCTGGGCCACCCAGAATGCGTGGCAACAACACAGTCACACGGTGACCACGAGGCTGGCATGCCAAATCACGTGCTCTGGCAATTGGGGGTCTCGACCACGTCCATTCCTCGAGCTCTCGCCACCGGGGCATGTATAGTAGCTTCGTAGTGGATACGCGCTCACTTCCTAGCCCTCACCCCCTCCTCTTTCTTCCCTCTGTCATGGCTGTGTGAATGTGTCGCCTGCAAGCTCTCTTGAGCGCCCCCGTGGCCTCTCCGTGTTGCATGAATGTGACGCCCGGATAATTAGGCTACAATAATCCCGCGTTAACGATGCCACGTCACCTCGGTTACTGTTGATAAACTCGAGTTAGTTCAAAAACGATTCAAATTAAAATTTAAAATATAGGCAAACAATAAAAGTTTTCAAATATTAAAATTTAAATGTTCGGAGTGAACCAAATAATACATAGGTAATTATGGTGGAGGAACCACACTCTTATAAAATGTGTAATTATTCTAAAATGAATAAAACAGTAGCAAAACCGATATTTAAATGCTTTTATAAATAAATAAAATACTAAACTAAATTGTTTTGGGATAAAACCTTTTGTAGCAGTGGTTTCATGGTATTACTAATTTAGGGATCATTTTAATATTAAGTAAAGAGTAAACTTAAAAGAAAGTAAAATAAAAACAAAAAGAAAATAAATAGAAAAAAAAAGAAAACACAAAACCAGAAAAGAAAACTAACAAAAAAAAATGGAAGAACGACCCCCCTGCTGGGCCAAGTGGCCCAGCTGGCCTCCACCGGCCCAGCCGGCCGGCCCGCTCCCTCCCCTTAACCCCCGAACCCTAGCCCCCCACGCACCCCACTCCCCC
>NC_041390.1:285977618-285985395 GCF_002162155.2 Triticum dicoccoides
GCCCCAGCGCTCACCGCCTCGATCCCGCAGCCGCCCGGGGGCCCCGTCGCCGACCACCACTGCTTGAGGACTCCGCCGACGCGCCATCGACCCCGTCGCCTCGCCGCACTCGTCCCCGGCGACCCGGACGCCGCCCCTTCGTCGTCCTCCTCCCCGAGCCCACTGACACGAACCCTACGCCTCCCTTGTGAGCTTTCTCCTCCTCTCTTCCACGCGCACACGCTCACTCGCCGTCGCCGTGAGCACCCCCCTGGCCTCTCCCTCTTTCCCCGTCCTCGCGGTCGCCGTGCTCCGCACGCGCACACGCTCACTCGCCGTCGCCCCTCGCCCGTGCGTGGCCACGCGCCCGCGCTGCCCCCTGGCCGCACCCGCCTCCGCCTGACCTTGCTGGCGGTGGCCCGCATCTGCCCCGCGGCCACCCTGCCGGCCACCACGCCACCGCCCTGGCCGGCGCCCCACCGCAGCCCCGGTGGCCTCGCCCCGCTGTAATCCCTGCGGGCGAGCACTCGCCCGTCTGGCGCCCGACGCCCGCGCCGACTCCACCCGCTAGGCCTCTGTGCCATAGACAAACGGGGCCCACCCCCCTGTGAACGAAAATGAAATAAGTAATAATAATAATAATAATAATAATAAATAAATAAATAAATATATAAGTAAAACAAATAATAAAAATGAATTTAATTAATTAATTAATTATTAACTAAATCAATTAAGTTAATTAATCCTGTTTAAATTAATCTAATTAGATAATTAAATTAACGAAACAGTAGTTAATTAGGTAACAGCCCCTGACAGGTGGGACCCACCTGTCAGGTTGACCAAGTCAACTGCTGACG
The DNA here is from genome assembly GCF_002162155.2 of Triticum dicoccoides. Taxonomy (NCBI): domain Eukaryota; kingdom Viridiplantae; phylum Streptophyta; class Magnoliopsida; order Poales; family Poaceae; genus Triticum; species Triticum dicoccoides. Next base: position 285,978,455 of record NC_041390.1, read on the forward strand.
CCATGCTGACGTCATGCTGACGTCAGCAAGCACTATTCCGGATAATGTTAATTTAAATAATTAATTAAAATCAGAAAATGATTTAAATCTTTAGAAAATCATATCTTTTAATCCGTAACTCGGATGAAAATACTTTCTACATGAAAGTTGCTCAGAACGACGAGGCGAATCCGGATACGCAGTCCGTTCGTCCGCCACACCCCCCTAACCTATCGAACTCGCAACTTTCCCCCTCCGGCTCCTCTGCCCGAAAACGCGAAACACCGGGAATACTTTCCCGGATGTTTCCCCCCTTAACCGGTACCACCTCATACCACGTTAGGGCACGCCTAGCATCGCTTCTTGACATGTCATGCATCGATATGCATCTGTTTACTTGGTATTCATTGTTTCTTCCCCCTCTTCTCTCCGGTAGACTACGAGACCGACGCTGCTGCTGACCAGTTCGACTACGGAGTTGACGACCCCTCTCTCTTGCCAGAGCAACCAGGCAAGCCCCCCCCTTGATCACCAGATATCGCCTACTCTTCTCTATATTGCTTGCATTAGAGTAGTGTAGCATGTTACTGCTTTCAGTTAATCCTATTCTGATGCATTGCCTGTCATTGCTGCTACAGTCATTGATACCTTACCCGCAATCCTAAATGCTTAGTATAGGATGCTAGTGTTCCATCAGTGGCCCTACACTCTTGTCCGTCTGCCATGCTATACTACTGGGCTGTGATCACTTCGGGAGGTGATCACGGGTATATACTATACATACATACCTACTATACAGATGGTGACTAAAGTCGGGTCAGCTCATTGAGTACCCGCAAGTGATTCTGACGAGGGGGCTGAAAGGACAGGTGGCTCCATCCCGGTAGAGGTGGGCCTGGGTTCCCGACGGCCCCCGACTGTTACTTTGTGGCGGAGCGACAGGGCAGGTTGAGACCACCTAGGAGACAGGTGGGCCTGGCCCTGTTCGGCGTTCGCGGATACTTAACACGCTTAACGAGATCTTGGTATTTGATCTGAGTCGGCTACGAGCCTATACGCACTAACCATCTACGTGGGAGTAGTTATGGGTATCCCGACGTCGTGGTATCAGTCGAAGCACTTCAGACGTCAGCGACGGAGCGGCGCGCGCCGAATTGGACTGGAACGCCACTAGGCTAGGTCTGCTTTCGGCCGCCCTCGCAACATGTAGGTGTGCTATGGGCGATGGGCCCAGACCCCTGTGCGCTTAGGTTTAGACCGGTGTGCTGGCCTCTCTGTTGTGCCTAGGTGGGGCTGCGACGTGTTGATCTTCCGCGGCCGGGCATGACCCAGGAAAGTGTGTCCGACCAAATGGGATCGAGCGTGTTGGGTTATGTGGTGCACCCCTGCAGGGAAGTTAATCTATTCGAATAGCCGTGATCTTCGGTAACAGGACGACTTGGAGTTGTACCTTGACCTTATGACAACTAGAACCGGATACTTAATAAAACACACCCTTCCAAGTTCCACAGACAACCCGGTGATCGCTTTTCTGCAGGGCGACGAGGAGAGGATCGCCGGGTAGGATTATGCTATGCGATGCGCCTGGAGATGCGCTTGGAGATGCTACCTGGATATGCTACTTGGAGATGCTACTTGGAGGACTTCGACCTACCCTCTCCTGCCTGTTGCAAGACGAAGGTGACCAGAAGCGTAGTCTTCGATAGGACTAGTTATCCCCCTCTTATTCTGGCATTCTGCAGTTCAGTCCACTGATATGGCCTCCTTACACATATACCCATGCATATGTAGTGTAGCTCCTTGCTTGCGAGTACTTTGGATGAGTACTCACGGTTGCTTTCTCCCCCCTTTTTTCCCCTTTCCTTCCTTCCTGGTTGTCGCAACCAGATGCTAGAGCCCTGGAGCCAGACGCCACCGTCGACGACGACTACTACACTGGAGGTGCCTACTACTACGTGCAGCCCGTTGACGACGACCAAGAGTAGTTAGGAGGATCCCAGGCAGGAGGCCTGCGCCTCTTTCGATCTGTATCCCAGTTTGTGCGAGCCATCTTATGGCAACTTGTTTAACTTATGTCTGTACTCAGATATTGTTGCTTCCGCTGACTCGTCTATGATCGAGCACTTGTATTCGAGCCCTCGAGGCCCCTGGCTTGTATTATGATGCTTGTATGACTTATTTTATTTGTAGAGTTGTGTTGTGATATCTTCCCGTGAGTCCCTGATCTTGATCGTACACATTTGCGTGCATGATTAGTGTACGATTGTAATGGGGGGCGTCACAAGTTGGTATCAGAGCCGACTGCCTGTAGGAATCCCCCTTCCAACTCCTTGGCCGAAGTCGAGTCTAAACTTTACAAAACTTTTACTAACATGGCTGTGCGGCCCATGGGCCCACGTCGCCATTGGGTGGTAGTAGGATCTTTTACTCCTCGACCTATACTCTGGGACTCTTATTTCTCTTCTATTCGGGTTAAATAATTTTTGCTAAAATCTAACATTAGGATCTCGTTATCACTTTCACCCGGAGAGCCCCTTATTAATGATGATCGTCTGCGGCACGTGAAGACCCTGAAGATACTCTCCGTTGTTAACCCGAGAACTTATGTTCATCGCATTTGCAATTCCCCTTCCACCGTCAACCCTTATGGATAACTACTTGCAGTTGTTATTCTTACATTCATCCCCAGTTGGTCTTGTTATTACCAGATACCTCGAAACACTCGTCGTTGTCTCGATAATCCTTGAGATTATCACCTTGCTGTTCCTTGTCACCTGAATACCCCTATGGATAATTCTCGCACTTATCGAGTATCCGCTCATCCCCCAGTTGTTCATGTGTTTCACAATGGTCTTCGAAATACTATTTGATCCTCCAAAAATCCTTAATAGCTTATTGCTCTGCAATACTTGTCTGCTTGCATTATGGATGCTTCCCATTGGCAATATTCGTTAGTATCCTTAGGCATCGTCATTTTGATCCTATTGATTCAGCATGTGTGCGAATGCACACAAACATCTATCAACCCTTCTAAATTATCCTTCCGGCTCAGACATCATTTTTGAACATGAGCTGGTTCTGGACCAAACTATTTGTCGTCAATTGTGCCTCTGGTATATTCAACTTATCCATCCCTACTCAGAGCATTACTTCTGATCCTTTGTTTTGGGGATCGAAATTCCTTTATTATCTAAGCATCGAATCCTTCCGATGTTCTATAATATGATGCCCGTGCATTCTTCTTCCTCTGGTTGAGTACCGATGCTCACGTCAGATCCCTTGTGGACCACCAGATCCTTTGTTGGATTTTATCTGACAACGCCCTTCATATTCAATAACCTTGTGAGCCTTTCCTCTGATACATAATGCCTTTGGTAAATTGTATCCTCTGCTTTTTCAACCATGCTCTGCCTTCGAGCTTGAGTTAATTATTTCTATAGATTCTGGTATATGATTCCAAGAAGCCCCTATGGGTTGAACATATGCCTTCTCTAAACCGTGTGAACCCGAAAGTTTTCACGAGTCATACCCTTCTGGTGCTTCACCAGATAAAATTTCAACACTGCAACATCATCGAACGTGAGAAGTGAATGAAAGGTTATGCATTGAGGAAGTGGGAGTCGACCTTGAACTTTGTGTTCATGCCCATGGACGCGATGTATATCCTATCATGGAAGCTTCTTGTAATAATAACTATTTCCTTGATAACTAACCTATGGTATCTGTGAATTGATCCCTTGCAACCGTGGTTCTGACCATGATTGTTCTTCTTTGATCTCATTTCTCGGACAAGTTAAAACAATTGTCTCCTATGGATCAATACACCAGTCCGACCTTTACTTTGATCTTGTGTTGAGTATTACCCCCCTGGTATCTCGAGATTATCATGGAACTGCATAACTCCTTATGAGTTCTTCATCAAGTGCTACCTTCCCACGGATTCCAATTTTTCGCGGGCTCTGAGTTATTGAACACTCAAAGACACCGATAACTGAACCGAGTCCGCTCTACGGTTCAACAACTCTTCAGCAAGCTTCTATAAGTACGAGTTGGTTACCCGATCACGCCATTCCTAGCCTGTTTGGCTATATCGTTGTCGTGACGAATTCTAACGGGGCTACCTGGTCCTTATTTTCGGAGCACCAATTTTCGACGATGAACTAACCTTACGTCGATTGTCCTCGTCATACCCTTTTCACCTTAACCAACAAGCTTGAGTTCGAGTTTGTGTCGTAACGGTGGTTCCAATAACCTCTTACTTCATCATTCCTTTGACTTGATGTCGTCGCTGATTGACTACATCTGCATGAAATCTCTCGACAATTGTGTCGTGATCATCATCAACCTTACGAGCTCTTCCAGGAATTCAATTGAATTCATGATGGGTAATACCATCCTTGCCCCTCGATGATTCCTGTTCTCGTCGACCACTTTATTGCCTTCCGTTCAACACAACTTGTTCGTGTTTGGTGTAAACCTTGAGATCACTGCTACCCAGCAGTTGATCTTCCTTACCTCGGAAGTATTACCATCACTTTTTTTCAAGAATGTGGTGAGAATTTCACCACCTCCTAATAATTCTTGATATCTTAATACTTCTTGCCATCTTCGTTCATTCCTTGGTCCCCGTATTGTTTTCAACCGGAATACCGACAATGGAGCTATGACGTGTGAATTCAAAACTCCTAGCAACCCTATTGCTTTGAAGTGAATGGGCGATAGTTCATTCTAAGTCTTTCGATAATTGAATCACCATTCTAACATTGGTCGTGCAACCCAACCCATATTTCGGGTGCACCGTTCAACCAATGTTTAATTATGTATGTTTTCCTCGAGCAAATCCTATTATATCATTTGATCCAACAAATGTCATCTTCTTGTGCACATTATCGTGGAAATCCATCCGTTTGGAATTCTCGATGAATTGTCGCTGAGTTCACCAGACACCTCCTTGTCCTCTCCTTGGTTTAATGATGAACTATTGTTTCAGGAACCCGCTCCCATAGTTCATTTCCTGAGAATCTTACAATGTCATTTCGTCGATATGTGCCGCAGCTTTTCTTCTCGGACATCCTGAGTCTGAGGTATCCTGACACCAATCGGATCTGAATCTCGGTCAGATATGATGGTTGGGACAACTTTCCAAGAGTTATGATGTTGATCCTTTGATGACCCGGTAACATGATGTCATGCCTAGCACCCCCCCCCGGCTGGAGGACCTATCATTATAGATTCCTTTTCAGCAAGGTTATCCATTCATCCATAAGGAAATTGTAAGACTTATTCTACAAGTTATTCCTGATGGATCCTTCGTGTTTCCAAAGTCTGATCTTCACCTGATGACCATGTCAATGCTATCTCGAAGCATGTCAATGGTACTCCGATTTTCAACAGGAACATTTGAAGCACGATGCTAAATTTTATTTATCACTTATCCTAACACCGTTGTATGGGTAATATCATGAGATTCCTTCCCCCTTACCTAAATGGTTTTCTACTTTATATCCTGTCATGGATATCATGCTCTGCATCCTTGGGAAGGATATACCCCTGGAATATGTGTTTCAACACATTTTCCTTTCCATTGTTCTGTTTAACCTGGTAATCACCTTTCCTTTCCTTTGGTTTGCTTAACCCTTCTTGTGATCTATATTATATAAGCAGTAGTAATCTTCTGCTTATGTAAAACACGTTAGTGTACAACCGTGCCAGTAAGACCCTGTTCCTACTGTGGATGACATTTCGGTAGCCACCGACGGACGGGAACTTTGCCTATTGGCCCGCCTCGTTCAACGAGCAGGAAAATGGTTCTCTTCGTCCCTCGCCCTTGGTATCGATGTTGTTGCCGACATAACTGACAGGCTACCCTCTGACACGCCTTACTATCATGACCGTGCAATATGTCGGCCCCCTTCCTACTTTCAACCACATGGTGGGCCCATAACCCACAGTACCACAGGATCGAAAACTGACTCTCCTGTACACCCCCTGTTCCCAAAGTTATTCCTCCCGCGTGGACTCGTATGTAATTCATGAGCCACCTTCCGATGAGATCATCAATTCTGGCATCGGAAACAATAATTATTCCGTTGCTTGAAACCCCTTTCACCTTCTCACTAGGCATTGAACGATCGCCTGGCTGCCTGAAACTTCTTGTAGGACCTTCCAACTTTACTCTCGATGTGTTCTATTTGTTCAACTCGAGAGGTACTCATATGCTCATTCATGGGTTAATCCCAGGTTATTACCCTTATAGCATTCTGTCGTTTCCGATCTACCCCGTGACCTATTCGTAAGTACGATGGAGTTTCCGAAGAAAGGATGCCGACTTCATCTTAATGACCTGAAGCAGAAAAATGAAGACATCAATGTAATGGATCGACCTCTTCGAGAAGAGCAACTATGACCGAGAAGAATCTTTAGAATTTCGTAACCAGATCCCTTCCCCTTGTAACCGCTCCTAAATCTCGGGACGAGATTTCTTGTAGTGGAGGAGAATTGTGACGCCCGGATAATTAGGCTACAATAATCCCGCGTTAACGATGCCACGTCACCTCGGTTACTGTTGATAAACTCGAGTTAGTTCAAAAACGATTCAAATTAAAATTTAAAATATAGGCAAACAATAAAAGTTTTCAAATATTAAAATTTAAATGTTCGGAGTGAACCAAATAATACATAGGTAATTATGGTGGAGGAACCACACTCTTATAAAATGTGTAATTATTCTAAAATGAATAAAACAGTAGCAAAACCGATATTTAAATGCTTTTATAAATAAATAAAATACTAAACTAAATTGTTTTGGGATAAAACCTTTTGTGGCAGTGGTTTCATGGTATTACTAATTTAGGGATCATTTTAATATTAAGTAAAGAGTAAACTTAAAAGAAAGTAAAATAAAAACAAAAAGAAAATAAATAGAAAAAAAAAAGAAAACACAAAACCAGAAAAGAAAACTA
>NC_041390.1:285988110-285993432 GCF_002162155.2 Triticum dicoccoides
CGTGCAGGTGTGCTATGGGCGATGGGCCCAGACCCCTGTGCGCTTAGGTTTAGACCGGCGTGCTGGCCTCTCTGTTGTGCCTAGGTGGGGCTGCGACGTGTTGATCTTCCGCGGCCGGGCATGACCCAGGAAAGTGTGTCCGGCCAAATGGGATCGAGCGTGTTGGGTTATGTGGTGCACCCCTGCAGGGAAGTTAATCTATTCGAATAGCCGTGATCTTCGGTAACAGGACGACTTGGAGTTGTACCTTGACCTTATGACAACTAGAACCGGATACTTAATAAAACACACCCTTCCAAGTTCCACAGACAACCCGGTGATCGCTTTTCCGCAGGGCGACGAGGAGAGGATCGCCGGGTAGGATTATGCTATGCGATGCGCCTGGAGATGCGCTTGGAGATGCTACCTGGATATGCTACTTGGAGATGCTACTTGGAGGACTTCGACCTACCCTCTCCTGCCTGTTGCAAGACGAAGGTGACCAGAAGCGTAGTCTTCGATAGGACTAGTTATCCCCCTCTTATTCTGGCATTCTGCAGTTCAGTCCACTGATATGGCCTCCTTACACATATACCCATGCATATGTAGTGTAGCTCCTTGCTTGCGAGTACTTTGGATGAGTACTCACGGTTGCTTTCTCCCCCCTTTTTTCCCCTTTCCTTCCTTCCTGGTTGTCGCAACCAGATGCTAGAGCCCTGGAGCCAGACGCCACCGTCGATGACGACTACTACACTGGAGGTGCCTACTACTACGTGCAGCCCGTTGACGACGACCAAGAGTAGTTAGGAGGATCCCAGGCAGGAGGCCTGCGCCTCTTTCGATCTGTATCCCAGTTTGTGCGAGCCATCTTATGGCAACTTGTTTAACTTATGTCTGTACTCAGATATTGTTGCTTCCGCTGACTCGTCTATGATCGAGCACTTGTATTCGAGCCCTCGAGGCCCCTGGCTTGTATTATGATGCTTGTATGACTTATTTTATTTGTAGAGTTGTGTTGTGATATCTTCCCGTGAGTCCCTGATCTTGATCGTACACATTTGCGTGCATGATTAGTGTACGATTGTAATGGGGGGCGTCACAATGAATCCTCTCAACATCTTCCTCCTCCCCTCCGCGTGGCCTCCTCACGCCAGAGCACCGACACATGCGTCACCGTAGTCGCGCTCACCCTCGAGCTCGCCTCGGCTAGTTAAGCCGTCCCCGAGGCGTCCCGAGACCATCAGCAGCTCCACCACTCACCCTGGATGCCTCCCCACCCATCCATTTGACCTTCGTAGCCCCCGTGCCCTCCCATTGTCGCCATGGCCGCCACAACCCTCGCCTTAAATTCGAGCCACCCGGGCTCCTTCTCTCCCTCCAACCACCACCATGGCACTCCTCAAGCCTCTACAAACTCCTCCATATCCGCCATATCATCGGGAGGTGGCCGAAGTGCCGGCAACAACCTCGGCCGACGGCCTCGCCCACGGTTCTCCTAGCCGCTGCGGTCCCAGTCCTCCTCAGTGTACAGGCCTGGGCCAGGCGCGTGCGGCGCTCCGTCCCAAGGCCGCAGGTGCCCTTGCCTTGGCCGGAGGTGGTCGGAGTCGCTGGGGCCAGCGCCCGCCGCGCTCGGCCTCGCCCGCCCTCTGCCCCGACGCGAGGTTGAAGAAGAAGTAGGGTGGAGAGAGAGGGTCAATGCGGGGCCCACGTGCTAGTGACTTAGCCAGACGGGCCCGTCACTTAAGTGGAGGCGTATTTTGCTGAATACGTTTTCCTGTTCCGAAAATTTACTTTGGAGCTTCTTCGAGATAAAATATGTCTTCCCTTTTCGAAAGCGTATTTTCTAGAATACGCTTTCTGTTTTCAGCCTGGCGCTAAGACGGTTAGATTGTGGGTGTTCACCCGTTAAGAGCATAAACAAACACTTTTCTGTTTGTTTTTCTGCCTAATGAATGAACGACCGTATCTCCGCAACCGTAACTCCGAATAAGGTGATTCAAAAGCTCATGTTCTCTATTCGTCAAGCCCATTCTGTTGGTACCATTTCAAGATGTTGCCACCCTCTAAAAATGACCATTTTGCCCTTGCCCAGCTTCACCGAGAGAGAAACTTTTCTGGCAAAATTTTCCGCTAGCTCCTCACACTTCTTCCCGATGAATCCTTCATCCCTAGGCAAGCCACAATAGCCACTTGCATGATGGCCTTGGAATAGCCATGGTTTCCACAATAAAGTTTGGATAATTGTTTGTGTATTTCATTAATTAGTAAATGCTATACATGCTTGCGGATCCATGCTCATCATCTTGACATGTTCATATGATTCTAGTGAGTTAAATAATTATTTGTTAGTATTATTATTCTCATGTTTCATTCTTGTAATTATTTCGTATGCTAGTGATAATGATATGCTCATATGAGTTATTATATTTTGTTATGAAAATACTTGTAATATGCATGATCTTCACTACCATGCTCATTTGTATCTCATAGAATAAATGATTTATTGTTGTTGATGTTATGATTCATATGTTAAGCAGTTATGCTGGCCATCCATAGTCATGTTGATATCATGCTCATATGCATTGTTATTGTATCATGTTATTTTGTTATGGCTTAGCTCATCACTATTCAAGTTAAACTTGACATTAATTGAACTTGAAAAAAATCTATTGGTTGAGTTATGGTGCCACCGAATAGAGCTCACCAGTGCAACCACACTTGCCTGGATGGGGAGGCCCTAATTCAGTCTATTGTCATGCCTCTCAAACTAGGGAAGGTTATGTACGTGCGCTAACCTGGCCTGGTAGGCGGCTATAACCTTGTGTGCCCGACTTTTAGGCGCCCGTGTCCCAATTTGGGATGAGTTTGTTTTAGTTTTTGCCATGATGGTGGCCGGCCAGGAAGGTGGCGGATGTTAGCAGTTGGTATCGGGGCCACCCATCACATATCCCAAAGGGGAGTTTGTCGGAGTGGTCGGGAGAGTGTCATGCAATAGATTGGTTTTGTCGGAATGTCATTGGCCCACCCGAATGGGAGAACGAGGCCATGAGTTCTGTGGTGTGGGTACAATGTACTAACCTCTATTGAGTGTATAATCTATCGATAACCGCATCCTCGGTCATGGACACAATTCGTAGTAGGTCACATTATGGGCCAATAGTAATAAAAACCCGACTAAAAAACAACCCCGATTCCATGAGAAAAGAAGTTGGTTGATCTTTATGTGATGATGTGAGGATCACAATGGTATCGCTTATACGGATGTTGGTTGATTATGAGGTGATCACATGATGATCACAGTGGTAAGTAAGATTGATATCTATGGTGGCTACGAGATAATCTCCGAGAAGAGTAAGTTGGTCCAAGAGGCCTTAAATTTCGTTCCCTCTCTCATGCTAGTGCTATTATCATCGTGTTCATATCATGAGAAACATGTTCATGCCATGCTCATCTCATATTGTTATAGTTCTATCATGCTCATCATTAATTAACCTGTAAATGCCATGTTATTGTTTGTCTTGATTGCTTTGGTTGCTGTGAGCTTGCGAGTACATTCAAAGTACTCATCTAGCATGTCATGCCAGATTGCAGGTGATGCCATGATTGAATGCTTGTCAAGGATCCCAAGTTTGCGTGCTAGGATGTGTCCCATCCTGATGAGGACATCAATACAATTGTTACACCCACAGCCCCTGCTGCTATACATACTGGACCAATTACTAGAGCTCGTGCACGCCAACTAAATTACCAGGTACTTTCGTTTCATGGTAATGCTTCTAATGTTCATGAGAATATGATGCTGCCTAAATTGGATACATTTGTTTTGCTTACAAATGAAGGGCCTAGCTTGGAGAAGGATGAACATTGGAGCAAGAACAAGCATGGAGATGATGGCATGCGCAAGGGGAACAAGAACGGAGTTACAAGTGATGATTTCAGGACTTTGAAGCCACCATAATGGGTGCATGAAGCCTTGGACGAAATATACAAGATGCCACTTCATAAATTTCGTCCCGAGGCTATTTTAGGTGCTGCGTCACCTTATTATTGGGCCAGGCCCATGTAATTTCGAAATACATAAGTATAGGCTATTTTTAGAGGCCGTATGTGTGGGGAAACAAGAGATAGGGTTGATTTCGGACTCCTCCACCAAGGGCCACGAAATTCCCCCCTCTTCCTCCATATATACAGCCCTTAGGGCATCGTTTAGACTTTGGGTTTTGTTTAGATTAAAAGTTCGCCATAGCTGCAACTTCCCGTAATTCGTTTGTGTTCAACGACCAGACAAAGGCGTCACAGAACCCCACCTTGATCAATAAAGCTTTCATCTTATATTCGCAATATCCAGATTGCAATCTTAGTTTCTTGCTTGTTCTTCGTTTGCTCGCAGGAAACAGACCCTCGTGGTCAGGTTGATCGTGCTCCGGCGTGGTCAATAACCTCTCGGAGTTGGTTTAGCGATTGCTAAGGCGCGACGTCCTCGCACGTTCGTAGTCGGATCGTCAAAGTCGACTTCCACCAAAGCGAAATCCACCATCTCATCGAAAGACGGGACACCTTTGCCTCTATCAAGTGGTATCAGATTTCCAGGTTGCTCGGTGAGATTTTACAGTTTTTTCGTAGTTTAGATCGAGTCTGTTCTTCATACCTATAGTCCACGAAAAAGCCACAAAAAAAATTAGGGTTAGTTCATCATATCCGAACCAATCTGAGCCTTGCATAATCTTTTTAGGGTTTTGCTTTGTTGAATTTGCGGTTGCATCGTCGTGTCTAGTTGCTGGTCTTAGAGTCTAGTCTTTTAGAGTTTCGAGTTCTGGTCATAAGTTGTCACGCCGCCGCCGCACCACCATCATCGCCCCTGCCATCTACCACCACCGCACCGAATCCGTATCCATATACCACCACCAATCCGTGTCCATATACCACCACCGATCCATATCCATATACTACCACCGCTACCACCACCGCTGCCATATACCACCACCATATATCCACCACCAATCCGAGTTCTTTGCTTATTAGGTTTGTTTTCGGGATCCCTCTAGATTCCGATTCGTGTTTCCTTGCCGGAGTAGGTTTCGGAAAAAAAAAAAGTCGGGTAGCCACGCTCCGTTTAGGCCCAAAATTTTTCGAAAACGCATTTTTCAAAAAAAATTCTGGCTATCCTATTTTTAGGTGTTTCTGAGTGTTTTGAGACAGGTGCCATTATAGGAAGTTTTTTTTGACCCGTTTCCAGTTTTTGGGTCCGGGCAGTCGAAAAAAAAAAAAATTGGTCGAAAAAATTTCGTGCCCATCCTGCCAGTTTGAGCTAGGAAGAGTTTTGAGACACTCGCCATTATAGTG
>NC_041390.1:285995185-286045155 GCF_002162155.2 Triticum dicoccoides
ATAGCCTATACTTATGTATTTCGAAATTACATGGGCCTGGCCCAATAATAAGGTGACGCAGCACCTAAAATAGCCTCGGGACGAAATTTATGAAGTGGCATCTTGTATATTTCGTCCAAGGCTTCATGCACACATTATGGTGGCTTCAAAGTCCTGAAATCATCACTTGTAACTCCATTCTTGTTCCCCTTGCGCATGCCATCATCTCCATGCTTGTTCTTGCTCCAATGTTCATCCTTCTCCAAGCTAGGCCCTTCATTTGTAAGCAAAACAAATGTATCCAATTTAGGCAGCATCATATTCTCATGAACATTAGAATCATTACCAAGAAACGAAAGTACCTGATAATTTAGTTGGCGTGCACGAGCTCTAGTAATTGGTCCAGTATGTATAGCAGCAGGGGCTGTGGGTGTAACAATTGTATTGATGTCCTCATCATTATGGGTATGTATATGGCATTCAGTCTGCATATCACTATACAAAGCTTCTGGAGTAAGCAATCCAGTCCACCTCCGCACGCCAAAAAATCTTACGATGCAAGATTCCTCAGTCTTCCTCTGCATAGTATGTGAATATATTCCAACATAATATAATCTGCCTTCTTTGGTAAGCTACCGCAGGAAGTTTCCGGCATAAGTCACCAAATATTTCTTAGTAAGCGACCAAGGGAAAAACTTCTGAAGCACGATACCCGGTCTTCTTCAGCAAGCTGCCCCGATGAAAGATTTGAGCATAAGCTATTCTGTCTTCTGCATCACGATACTCTCTATGGCTTCGAACACAAGCTGTCCAATCTTCATCAGTACGACACTACAAACAATTAGCAACATTGGTACAAAATTTTATAGAGTGAGTTGAAAGTACATCTCAAGAATCAGGCCCACAACAGTTTGGTCAGAAACACGAGCTAGTGAGGACACAAGTGTCTGTCTCGGGAATCGAACGCTTAGTTACACATACTTCCATATATATTATGAGCACGCCACCCAAGTCCTGCAAGTCACCTGTACGAGGATCCAAGCACATTCAAAATGAAATACCGAAGAAAGATGAGAATCTGACAACCACACAATCTATGAAAAAAGGAAGAAAGCCAGTTATACACCTCAGTGACGCGAGGCCTGAAAAACTACGAATTAAGATAACCGTGGGACAACAAACTTGGCAGTAGTTATCAAGGCCAGATTCCTCACACCAACAAGGCAACATCGTTAACCCTTGTCACCATCTTGTATTATTGCCAACAACAATGACATGTGAATCTGATATATATCCTATGACACGAGACATGAATAAGGCTAAGGTATGATTGTCGGAACATTGCACCTGACCGCCCCTATGTCACATGAAGAATTGAGGATATATATGGCCAAGCTCTTTCAGCAAAAATATTCAGAAAAAGGGAACAATAATGAAGGAGCAAGACCAGCAATACATGCATGAAATTGTTGCATAAACAACATGGTACGGATACCAAGGTAGTCTAATTCTGTATCGATCACCATGAATATACACCCAAGGGGTCTACTATGTTTTGTAAGGACCTCATATCAAGGTAACCCTCTTTTCCAACTATATATACTCAGAAGTGTCAGTATGGAATATCCAAGACTGTCATATCAGATCGAAGAATCCGTAGCTAGCTCAGCAGCTTGACTTCAGCGATCGTGTTAAAACACCGCACGGTTTACTACCCAGATATGAGTATACTGGCAGAACGAGTGATACAAATGTTGAACAACCATCTCAGACCCTGTGTCGTGTAACACCCCAAACTTTTAACCTTGGTTTATTAATTAAAATTTTGCCAGGAAATTAAATTTTTATTTTCTGGTTTTATCTTTTAATTTTCAGATCACTCTGCCCCTCTGAAATTTAGAGTTTTTCCTTCTAGGTGGAAACCTTTCAGAAATAATGTTGGACTTTTATATCCTCCCAGAACATTTCTTCTATCAGTGGAATTATTTCAACAATTATTTTTCATGAGCTTTATTTCTTTAAAAATGATTTTTCATAAGTTTAAGGGTTCCATTTGCACTACAACCCTTTCAAATACTTCTTTAAAATCCCCACCAAAATTTGGGGATGTCATGTGATGTTCCCACATCACTTTTATGCAAAAATCTCTTTTAGTCATTTGGAAATTTTGAGCCCTACCCCAAGTTTTCAAATCTGGTCCAGTTTGTAATTTGCACTACAACCTATTTAAATATTTCTTTGTAAATTCTACCAAAATTTGGGGATGTTAGTAGTAGTGTATAATTCAACTTTATGCAAAAACCCACTGGTGTTCTTTGAAAAATTTGAGCAAACCATCCTCATCTTCATTCTGGTCCAGTTTGGTGATTTATACTGCAACCATATTTTATCTTGCTCTTGTTGCCTTAGGATTTGTCCTGCTTGAAGTACACCCTACCAAACCCTTAAGTCCAGGATTTGGGAACCATTTGAATATTTTTGGCCATGCAATAATGCCCTTTATTTCCTGTCCAGATTTGGTTTTCTCAAAAACTTGCACTAGGGAGTTTTTGTTTTCATCAAACTAACCTTGCCACCCTCTTTATCATCTAAAGAGACTCTGATCTGGAGATTTTGGCCACCCAAAGAGATGCCTAGATGCCCATGGCATTCTGTCGAGCACCTTGGGTTCATGGATAGATTTGACATAGTTTTTAGTTTGCATTATGAACTTGATCCCCTGACCCGACAACCTTATCCACTAAGCTCCTAGCTACCTCTAACCTAGACCTGTTAACTACCAGCCTCATTCGAGCCATCTAACACAAGTTGGCATTTTGTCGAGCACCTGGCGTGCGTGGTTTGGGTGTGCCCAGAGCGCACATTTTGCACGCGCGCGCAACTGAGCCGCCGCGTTCGCTTACCCCCGCGCCCTGGCCTTTGCTCGCCCGCAGGGCCACGCCCTGTCCTCACCCGCTCGCCAGAACCCTCCAAGCCACCCCTGGCGCCCTACAACGCCGCCGTCAGAGCTCCCTTGGCGGCACGCCGGCGTCCGTAGCAGGCTCCTTCCATGGACGGTGCCGCCCGAGCCTCTCCAGCGCGCCAGCTCGCCCCTGAACAGCCCGAGCTCATCCACGAGTTCATCCGCTAGCGCACGTCGCCGCCACGTCACTCTGCTAGCAACAGAACGGCGGTTTGTCGACGTTCTTATCCGCAGCCGCGGGGACCGACCTGCCCAGGCTATAAATAGCCCTTTCGATCATGCCTAGGCTCGTGAGCAACCCTGTTCGAGTAGTAGGAAGCCCCCCTCCTTCCCAGTTGGCCAGAGGCCATCATCTCTCCCATCTCCGGCAGGCCCGACCGCCGCCACGTTCCGTTAAAATCCGGCCAAGACCGAGGCCCCTAACTCCTCCCGTCTCCCATCCTCCTCCCCTCGACCGTGCGGAGCCACCCACCTCTCAAACACGATCGAGAACCACCGTAGCCCGAGACCCCAATCCACCAGAGGCCACCGTCCACCGCGGAGCTCGCCGCCGGCAACCCCCTTTGTCCCCATGACCCTCTCGACCACTGGGAGGACCGCACTGGACTAGCGGATCCATCCTTGCCCTCGGAATCCCGTGGGGAGCCGCCGTTCGTCAGCGGCAATCGCCGGAGCTCCGCCTCTGCTCGGCCAGAGGAGAAAGAAGGCACGGGCGACTGGTCAAACCTGACCAGTGGGCCCGATGGACCCACTGCCAGTGACCCAGCAATGACCCACGCTGGCTTTAGTGGAAGCGCAAAACCCAGAGTACGTTTCCTCCTTTTCGAAAACGTATTACTCCCCGAACCGTTTTCTTTTTCTGATTTTTATTAAAAACAGATTTTGACTAAACTTTGACTGGCTGTAACTTTTTAAATATAAGTTCAATTGATTTGATTCCTTTTCTGTTGTTTCTCAAATTTTGTCTAGTTTATTTTCATATTTATTTGAAAATTTTAAAAACAACTTTTTTCTACTGTTTTGAAACTATGTGTTAATTTGAAATTTCCTTAAATAGGATTTTTGGAGAGGGAAGCAACTTCCAAAAAGTGCACCCCCACTTGCATACTCTTGAAGGCAAGCATTCTGAACCCTGGCATAATATTGTTGTGTGTTGTTTGATACGAATACGACACCACCTCGACGCGAAGTATTCGGTATTTTATGTGGTTCTATGATCATATTCATGAATGCATAATGAGGATTCCTCGCTATTGGGATTTTTATATGCTTCTGATAGTAATCACCCTCATATGCCTTTCATGCCTACCGGAAGGAATCCGGGAAAGTCTCTGTCTTGGGTAGACACGAGCTGGTCTCTAATTCTTCGTCGAGACGGTTATGTCCGGTAAGGCATGGTGAGGTATGATGAGTGGTGATTCTGTCTGATTGGTGTGAAATATATTTCTTATGCTTATCATGCAGGAAATTCTTTAACCTCCTGAGTCGACCATAGATCGAGTCTTGTTCCAGTAACCCCCATACTTGTTTCGTACTACCACTTGTCCCTGCCATAGGTAGGGTACGGTTCAGTAAGCTGCCAACCCCTTCCTAGCACACACCGTACAGAGAGGCCATGGTGGAAGATACCGGCTGCATCCGGTAGGCATGCCACCTGGTCCGGGGGCATGGGTGTTTCTGGTTGGAGCCGAGGGGGTAGCTCCCCTAGTTTGCGTGCATTATAAATTTTGTGATCCCATGCTAATCAAGGTTGTAGCCTCCCCACTTATAGTTTCGGTTAACGGGTGTCATGGGTGATTCCAGACACCGGTAAGTTAGGCTGGTGTGTGCGGTCAGGTGTGTTTTCAATTAAAAGACCGTAGATGGAATTTGTCCCGATGGACTAAAGGAATCTGTTACTCGTGGGTAAAGAGTACACCCTCTGCAGAGATTATATCTATTCGAATAGCCGTGTCCATGGTTAAGGACTATAGTCTGGGATGGGTCAAGTGTCGGTCTTAGTGTCGGTCTTCGGAGGAAAAACTGCTAAACCAGAACATGGATCGTGACTTGTGACTCATGATGACTATGATTATTATTATCGTTGACTAACCACTTACATTATTTGAATTATTGAGTATCCCTGGGACGGTTCTACCTCCTGGATATTCACTGTGATTATTCTTTTATAAGCCCTTTATGTGGTGTCGCTCAGACGCCCGACTTTGGTATATGTGTTATTTAAATTATTTATAATCCCTTTATGTGGTGTCGCTCAGACACCGGACTGTGGCATGCCTGTTATTTAAATTACTTATAAGCCCTTTATGTGGTGTCGCACAGACGCCCGACTGTGGCATGCTTGTTATTTCTTTTATTTATAAGCCCTTTATGTGGTGTCGCTTAGATGCCCGACTGAGGCATGCTTTATATTATTATCCTTTCGAGGTATCGCTTCAGACACCCGATCGGTGCATTCTATTTCTACTCCCTTATTGCAAATTCATGTTGTATATGAAAACTTGCTTACGTGCATCATGGATTTTTATTTTTTGACTGACGTTGTGATCATAGAATATTTCAGAGCATGATTATCATTTGTTATATTATACCTGTGTTCATAATGTTTGCGAGTACATTCAAAGTACTCACTGGCTTGTCCCTGGCTATTGTCTTGGCCAGATTTCTTGCATGGAGAGGAGCGTTGTGATGACAGCCTCGGAACCTACGGAATGGTGATAGTAGCCTCGCGAAGATAGGAGTTATCCAGGTCAGCTGTCCCTGTGGGAAATGGAGTCCCATAGACGCTGATGAACCGCAAACCGCTTCCGCCGTCAACTACTAGAAACCATTTGTTGTACTCATAGGCCAAAATGGTCTTGTACTACACATTTGTATTTTGCTTGGAGTTTCTGTATCAAGTTGGTGTCTCATCAACTAACAGTAATCCTGGGGCTGGTGAGCACAAGGGCCATTTTCTGGGAAATTAATACCCTGAAAATCCGGTCGCTACAACCTTGGTATCAGAGCCAGGCTGATCATTGGCTAATCCTATCTTAGCCAGGTCAAAAAACCTAGGTTAACCAACCCACCTGACCTTAACCTAACCCCTGCCAAGCTTCTCGTGTAAGATAGCCACACAGTGACCCCGACACCTTTTGGCAGTCGGTGCCCAACCTATCAGCCTAGCCTGTCGATCACGCGCCAGTGACCGACACCTAAAATGTCTCATTCGCAAGCGTGTGAAGGAAGACTCCATCCCCTCTTTCTATAAAAAGGGCACGCTAGCCTCAACCCAACACAGCACAACCTCTACCCCAAACCGAGCTATAATGCCTGGACCCATTGTTCACAATGAGACCACAACAGCCAACCTTGGAGGTTTTGTGACCATGCTAGCAAACCTCACCCGCCGTACCTTTGCATTAGAAGAGCCCCTAGAATATGTTGTGTACCAAGGGCCCATGAGCGGTGAGAGCTGTCAATTCTGGGCCACTGTGCACGTCTATGGTAGGGGTCTATCGCCAGAACGCCCCTACAGGTTCACCGGAAGGACAACTTCCTTTGAGCCACAAGCCATCCAACTAGCTGCTCGAGAGGCTATAGTTCAACTCCGGCACTTGTCGCCCAGAGTCAACTATTGCTCGTTCTACTACTACCCCAGCCGTGACGGGTATGGTAGGCCACCCCAGGTTGCCAACGGAGACCACGAGATGGATCCTGCATTGTTGCATCTGGTGCGCTATGTAAGTGCACTAGAGGAACTGTTTGATCAAATCACCCTTGATCTGATCGCAGCCCGTGGAGAACTGGTCCGCCGAGCCTCGGCAAGAAGAGAAGATGAGCCCGACGCCGATAACCCAGTCGTGCTGTTCGGACAACCGATCGAGTCCTTGAGGTATGCCCTAGCCATCGACCAAAATGCCTTGGTGTCCCCAAAAGTGCTTCGTCGCCTTTTGGGAACACACTGCAACGGGATTGTGGCCAACAACCCCCGCGATGGTCATCATCGCTACCCCGACCCTGCAGCCCCTCAACTCCATCCAGCTAACCCCGACGGAGAAACCTGTGGAGAAGCCTCGACGTCCACAAGGCACGCCCGCTTAGATATAAACGAGGTAGACTAAGTCACTCGAGTAGTACCAAGTCTTAGTATGCCCACGCCCTGTAATTGTGTGATCTTGTATCGCCATAATTAAATACTGTCTGCTTGTGCGCCCCTATTTTAAATAGTAGCCATGCATAAGTATGTTGGTGTACGGTTACATTTTTAATTCCGGGCGTAGCCACCAAAAACCACCCCGACGACACCCACAATAATACATCACTTCTGTGAGATATGTGTATCTGTGGCATTGACCCCAACCCCATAGAGCAGAACTGACAAGCTAGTTACCCCCTCACAGCGATAAATCACCCAGCCTAGATGCTATATAAAAGGCCACCTCGTGACCTTGCCAAGTACCCCTCACCTTGTGCACAACCCTCACAGCCATTTCTTTGCCATGCTGAGCCCTAGTATTTATCTGAGAACTCCAGATGCAACCCCAGGTAGTTTTATTAAAATATTGTGGGACTTGACCTGCAGTACAATGAGTTCTACCCATCCACCCCAGTACGAGTTGCTCAAATCGAGGATCACCCCTTCCACCTCGAAATATTGGAAAGTGGTGCACATTCCTCCCGCAAACCCAAACCAAGACCCAACGGAAGTCTCCTTCGTGGGGAAATCTATGCCGACCCCGCAAATGGCCATAGAAGCTGCTGCGTCCGAAGCACTTGCTTGCCTTCGATTCGCGGTACCCTATGCCAGCGAACGAGGGTATTATTACTTCCTGAGTCGTGCAGCACCCGAAGAAATAGCATCTTTTCCCGGTGGACGAATTGAGAGAGACCCAGTGCTGACCAACCTTGCCCAATATGTCATAGCTCAAGAGCGTTTGACCCAACGGGTAATGGGTTATCTCCAGAGCCTCGCTGATTTAAATCCTCAGATCGCTATTGGCAGACCACTGAGGCCCGACCAGGAGAGACGCATTCATCGACTAGTCAATCCACTTCCCCCGATAGAAGAAGAGTGTGCCCCAGTACCAGAGACGTTTTCTCAGGACCCTGTCTATTTGCTGTTTTCATTGTAGACATCACTGCTATGTTTATTGTCCCAGCATCTAGTTATGTGTTGCAACTTATGCGTGGTATCCTAAATTTGTGCGATGAATTAAATATTTGGTTTCAATTAATGAGAGTAGTTTTTACTGCTGTTAATTTTATTAATTGTTTTCGCTCTCGATAAATTCTGAAGTGAGATTTTTTCCCTGAGTTGTTGCAGCGTATATCTCTTCACGACATAGATTTTTATTCAGGCAGCACCACGACAGCAGACTCAAAACCACAACCACTCGACCACGTGCACTAATTGCAAATCCACGTGCACATTTTGCACCTAACCGATCACCTCCCTAGCACACCACATCCTCTGAAGGAGAGAATTGTGGGTAATTGTTCGGGTGCAAGTTGCCTCCAGCACACTGACAACAGTTAGCACCCGACACCGCACTTAATCCTCATGATCACCGCCACCGCAGAGAGCTAACACTCGAGCAGCAACATCACGACGATCATCGAGGATCATCACGCACAAGAGCACGGAGAACCCCAGCAATGCCGCCAACCCTCCGCACATCAGGATCATGTACCAGTTTGGCATCACCTCCGCCATTAGAGCCTCATCTCGAGCTCCTGCAAACAGAAATGGAGGAGAAGGAAGGAGAAGGAGAAGCGAGGCTAGGTGTGAGGAAGAAGAAAGGAGCACCTCATTCATTTTATAGCTCGAGATCGGTGTACGGTGGGCGAAGTCCACCAGCGCCGCTCGTCGCTCGATCGCCAGTGTTTGGTGGCGAATCCGCGAGCAGTGCCGACAGCGCACTGGCCCGCGAGGTGAGTGCACGCTACACCGGCAGCTAGCGCACCACGCACCGCAGTACGGCCTAGATGCCCTTCGCGCTAGACGTCGCTGGTGGAGAAAGCGCGGGAAAGCGCACGCGAGAGAGAGGAAGAAGAGAGAGTCAGAGGTAGAAGAGGAGACTGACAGTGGGCCCCGGGCCCATCTGTCAGCCAGAGAGAGCACTGTGCTCTCGGGTACGACCAGCGTATTTTAGAAATTTAGATATTTATTCTAAATTTACTGTAACCAAGAGTAGAAATTTCTCGTTTTCCCAACCATAGATTTTTCCACGCAGCGCCAGTATTCCGCACTGTAGATTTACACCACTAAATTGCCCACTCACTATAGCCTCATTTTATTGCATGTGTAGGATGGTTATTTTGTGATATTACTTTGAGATAGTAGGAGTAATTTTTTTTAAAACAACCCTTAAGCAAATCTCGAGGACGAGATTTTTTCTTAAGGGGGGTAGTGTTGTAACACCCCAAACTTTTAACCTTAATTTATTAATTAAAATTTTTCCAGGAAATTAAATTTTTATGTTCTGGTTTTATCTTTTAATTTTCAGATCACTCTGCCCCTTTGAAATTTTGAGTTTTTCCTTCTAGGTGGAAACCTTTCAGAAATATTGTTGGACTTGTATATCTTCCCAAGAACATTTCTTCTATCAATGGAATTATTTCTACAATTATTTTTCCTGAGCTTTATTTCTTTAAAAATGATTTTTCATAAGTTTTAGGGTTCCATTTGCACTACAACCCTTTCAAATACTTCTTTAAAATCCCCACCAAAATTTGGGGAATAAAATTTTTATTTTCTGGTTTTATCTTTTAATTTTCAGATCACTCTGCCCCTCTGAAATTTTGAGTTTTTCCTTCTAGGTGGAAACCTTTCAGAAATATTGTTGGACTTGTATATCTTCCCAAGAACATTTCTTCTATCAATGGAATTATTTCTACAATTATTTTTCCTGAGCTTTATTTCTTTAAAAATGATTTTTCATAAGTTTAGGGTTCCATTTGCACTACAACCCTTTCAAATACTTCTTTAAAATCCCCAACAAAATTTGGGGAATAAAATTTTTATTTTCTGGTTTTATCTTTTAGTTTTCAGATCACTCTGCCCCTCTGAAATTTTGAGTTTTTCCTTCTAGGTGGAAACCTTTCAGAAATATTGTTGGACTTTTATATCTTCCCAGAACATTTCTTCTATCAGTGGAATTATTTCAACAATTATTTTTCATGAGCTTTATTTCTTTAAAAATGATTTTTCATAAGTTTAAGGGTTCCATTTGCACTACAACCCTTTCAAATACTTCTTTAAAATCCCCACCAAAGTTTGGGGATGTCATGTGATGTTCCCACATCACTTTTATGCAAAAATCTCTTTTAGTCATTTGGAAATTTTGAGCCCTACCCCAAGTTTTCAAATCTGGTCCAGTTTGTAATTTGCACTACAACCTATTTAAATATTTCTGTGTAAATTCTACCAAAATTTGGGGATGTTAGTAGTAGTGTATAATTCAACTTTATGCAAAAACCCATTGGTGTTCTTTGAAAAATTTGAGCAAACCATCCTCATCTTCATTCTGGTCCAGTTTGGTGATTTATACTGCAACCATATTTTATCTTGCTCTTGTTGCCTTAGGATTTGTCCTGCTTGAAGTACACCCTACCAAACCCTTAAGTCCAGGATTTGGGAACCATTTGACTACTTTTGGCCATGCAATAATGCCCTTTATTTCCTGTCCAGATTTGGTTTTCTCAAAAACTTGCACTAGGGAGTTTTTATTTTCATCAAACTAACCTTGCCACCCTCTTTATCATCTAAAGAGACTCTGATCTGGAGATTTTGGCCACCCAAAGAGATGCCTAGATGCCCATGGCATTCTGTCGAGCACCTTGGGTTCATGGATAGATTTGACATAGTTTTTAGTTTGCATTATGAACTTGATCCCCTGACCCGACAACCTTATCCACTAAGCTCCTAGCTACCTCTAACCTAGACATGTTAACTACCAGCCTCATTCGAGCCATCTAACACACGTTGGCATTTTGTCGAGCACCTGGCGTGCGTGCTTTGGGTGTGCCCAGAGCGCACATTTTGCACGCGCGCGCAACTGAGCCGCCGCGTTCGCTTACCCCTGCGCCCTGGCCTTTGCTTGCCCGCAGGGCCACGCCCTGTCCTCACCCGCTCGCCAGAACCCTCCAAGCCACCCCTGGCACCCTACAACACCGCCGTCAGAGCTCCCATGGCGGCACGCCGGCGTCCATAGCAGGCTCCTTCCATGGACGGTGCCGCCCGAGCCTCTCCAGCGCGCCAGCTCGCTCCTGAACAGCCCGAGCTCATCCACGAGTTCATCCGCTAGCGCCCGTCGCCGCCACGTCACTCTGCTAGCAACAGAATGGCAGTTCGTCGATGTTCTTATCCGCAGCCGTGGGGACCGACCTGCCCAGGCTATAAATAGCCCTTTCGATCACGCCTAGGCTCGTCAGCAACCCTGTTCGAGTAGTAGGAAGCCCCCTCCTTCCCAGTTGGCCAGAGGCCATCATCTCTCCCATCTCCGGCAGGCCCGACCGCAGCCACATTCCGTTAAAATCTGGCCAAGACCGAGGCCCCTAACTCCTCCCGTGCTCCCATCCTCCTCCCCTCGACCGTGCGGAGCCACCCACCTCTCAAACACGATCGAGAACCACCGTAGCCCGAGACCCCAATCCACCAGAGGCCACCGTCCACCGCGGAGCTCGCCGCCGGCAACCCCCTTTGTCCCCATGACCCTCTCGACCACTGGGAGGACCGCACTGGACTGGCGGATCCATCCCTGCCCTCGGAATCCCGTGGGGAGCCGCCGTTCGTCGGCGGCAATCGCCGGAGCTCCGCCTCTGCTCGGCCAGAGGAGAAAGAAGGCACGGGCAACTGGTCAAACCTGACCAGTGGGACCGATGGACCCACTGCCGGTGACCCAGCAATGACCCACGCTGGCTTTAGTGGAAGCGCAAAACCTAGAGTACGTTTCCTCCTTTTCGAAAACGTATTACTCCCTGAACCGTTTTCTTTTTTCTGATTTTTATTAAAAATAGATTTTGACTAAACTTTGACTGGCTGTAAATTTTTAAATATAAGTCCAATTGATTTGATTCTTTTTCCATTGTTTCTCAAATTTTGTCTAGTTTATTTTCATATTTATTTGAAAATTTTACAAACAACTTATTTGTACTGTTTTGAAACTATGTGTTAATTTGAAATTTTCTTAAATAGGATTTTTGGAGAGGGAAGCAACTTCCAAAAAGTGCACCCCACTTGCATACTCTTGAAGGAAAGCATTCTGAACCCTGGCATAATATTGTTGTGTGTTGTTTGATACGAATACGACACCACCTCAACGTGAAGTATTCGGTATTTTATGTGGTGCTATGATCATATTCATGAATGCATAATGAGGATTCCTTGCTATTGGGATTTTGATATGCTTCTGATAGTAATCACCCTCGTATGCCTTTCATGCCTACCGGAAGGAATCCGGGAAAGTCTCTGTCTTGGGTAGACACGAGCTGGTCTCTAATTCTTCGTCGAGATGGTTATGTCCGGTAAGGCATGGTGAGGTATGATGAGTGGTGATTCTGTCTGATTGGTGTGAAATATATTTCTTATGCTTATCATGCAGGAAATGCTATAACCTCCTGAGTCGACCATAGATCGAGTCTTGTTCCAGTAACCCCCTTACTTGTTTCGTACTACCACTTGTCCCTGCCATAGGTAGGGTACAGTTCAGTAAGCTGTCAACCCCTTCCTAGCACACACCGTACAGAGAGGCCATGGTGGAAGATACCGACTGCATCCGGTAGGCATGCCACCTGGTCCGGGGGCATGGGTGTTTCCGGTTGGAGCCGAGGGGGTAGCTCCCCTAGTTTGCGCACATTATAAATTTTGTGATCCCATGCTAATAGAGGTTGTAGCCTCCCCACTTATAGTTTCGGTTAACGGGTGTCGTGGGTGATTCCAGACACCGGTAAGTTAGGCTGGTGTGTGCGGTCAGGTGTGTTTTCAATTAAAAGACCATAGACGGAATTTGTCCTGATGGACTAAAGGAATCCGTTACTCGTGGGTAAAGAGTACACCCTCTGCAGAGATTATATCTATTCGAATAGCCGTGTCGCTTCAGACACCCGATCGGTGCATTCTATTTCTACTCCGTTATTGCATATTCATGTTGTATATGAAAAAACTTGCTTACGTGCATCATGGATTTTTATTTTATGACTAACGTTGTGATCATAGAATATTTCAGAGCATGATTATCATTTGTTATATTATACCTGTATTCATAATGTTTGCGAGTACATTCAAAGTACTCACTGGCTTGTCCATGTCTATTGTCTTGGCCAGATTTCTTGCATGGAGAGGAGCGTTGCGATGACAGCCCCGGAACCTACGCAATGGTGATAGCAGCCTCGCGAAGATAGGAGTTATCCAGGTCAGCTGTCCCTATGGAAAATGGAGTCCCATAGACGCTGATGAACCGCAAATCGCTTCCGCCGTCAACCACTAGAAACCATTTGTTGTACTCATAGGCCAGAATGGTCTTGTACTACACATTTTGTATTTTGCTTGGAGTTTCTGTATCAAGTTGGTGTCTCATTAGCTAACAGTAATCCTGGGGCTGGTGAGCACAAGAGCCATTTTCTGGGAAATTAATACCCTGAAAATCCGGTCGCTACATGTCCTCACACATGGAACCCAGTAAAATGATAGCCTGCCATGAACCATGTTCTTCCACCAGAACCATTGCGAGTCAAGTCTCTGGATGCTATTGTTATAAGGCCGTACTCCTTTATACTGGTCACGACAAGCGACATGTGAATCTTTGGTATGAATTTGATACTTGAGATAGTGGAGCAACCAAGATAATTCAGAACTCCCTGCAAGCAGTCAGATTCCGCCAAGAGAATGGTTATGATTCCCAGCACTGTTTTGAACCCGGAGGACATGCATCTATTTGATTAACCCAATGCAAGGATTGAAAGGTTCCGTGTCCACCAAGGAATTTGTTCGCAACTCCATGGAATACTATCCATGCTGGACAGTAGAATGTCACATCAATTAGAAATCACTCCCAGACTTACGGAAAATTCCAGTCATGATAATATCAGATAAAACAGCAGACATTAATGAATTGGAGTGAGCGTAAGGTTGAACATATGAGGTAAGACCCGTCAGAGTGTGGATACGGTGAAGCAAACCACCCCAGAGCAAGGCAATCGGGTCATATGAAATTCAGTGGGAACATCATATAAAGGAAAAGGATACCCGAGTTGAAAACAATTTCCCTAAGTTAGAATGTTCATACTTGTTCCCTGGGAAACCAAATCTCGAGGAAGAGATTTTTCTAAGGGCGGTAGGTTTGTGACACCCTGGTTTTTAGCCCTTTCCTTTTATTTTGGATTTGTTTGATTTTTTATTCAAAATTCTTTTCTGTGGCTCTATGGTCTTGAAACCTGGGAAGACCATCTCTTATTACTCTCCCAAGTGGCTTGTTACTCTCAAATATTCCCCAAAATCATGTCATTTCCATCTTAGCCCAACCCCAAATTCTTTTTCTTGGGAATATTCCTTTTTCCATTAAAGGAATAACCTTGTTTGCCCTAGGTTGTGAAGCAACCTACATTTCTACCTTGCCATTAATTACCACAAAATCCACATAAATTGTTTGGATCATATATTCCACAAATATCTCAAACCCTTCCTTGCCTAGTTCAAAAATAATTCAAGAATCTTCATTTTCCCATTCTGTCTAGAATAGCACTTTGTGAAGGAAGTGCTATTTACCTTTTCTTGATTGCGACGGAATGTTTTAAGAACTCTCATATCCAAATCACTATCTCACGACAAAATTCACCTCCATTTGCCTAGTGAATCTTCCTCAAAAAATTTCCAAAATTTTGACCAGAGTGAATCTTTGTGAAGGAAGTACTAGCTAGGCTTATCCAAATGAGCTGAAAATTTGCCACATCTTCTTTATGCTCAAATCATCCCTCTCCACAACATTTGAGCTCCGTCTGACAATCCATGTGAGCACATCATCTAATCTTGGATTCCGGTTATATCTTCATATTGTGAAGCAACTATATTTTGTATTGCTCCATAATTGCTAAAAATTTACTAGGACTTTCTACTACCTACATAACTTCCCTCCACCAAATTTGAGCTCATTTCATTGTGCCAATAATTATCTAGAATTTCCCAAAGTTTCTGCCCAGAGGAAAGCATTGTGAAGCTAGTACCATTTTGGTATGTCAAATGGTAAGAAACTTATACAGTGCCTTCCTATGCCCAAATGATCACTCTCCACCAAGTTTCAGCTCAACTCAATCATTCATGTGAGTGCATCTTCCATTTTCATTTTCTGGCCCGATTTGCACATTACAAAGCAAGTGGTAGCTATACCCCTCCATTTGGACTGAAGTTTTGCCACAATGATCACATTAGTGGATGATCATCCTCAACCAAAACTCGGGTCCATTGGACTGGTGCATTTCCCTCACCATTAATCAAACACCTTCCTGCTAATTAGGATTTTTGCATAGTTTAGTCACCTCTTGGGCCACCCTTGTTGTCTCCTTGCTCCTAACATCTTCTGAGGTAGTGAACAACCCACCAGACATGCGTGGGCCGCCAAGAATGCATGGCAACACTGCAGTCATGCGGTGAACACACGGCTGGAATGCCAAATCGCATGCTCTAGCAATTGGGGTCCTCGACAACGTCCATTACCCGAGCTCTCATCCAGGTCCACACAAGGTGTTCCGGTCTCTCTGAGCCGGTGTGCCACAAGGTTTGGTATCAGAGTATATCTGGCTGCAGGACGCCCTAGTCAGTGACGAGCTGAAGAGTCCGTCGTCGAGGTCTGGTTACCGGGTCACTGGTGTAAAATCCCTACCTCCAGAACCTAATTGTTCTTCTCGAAGAGGTTCATCACATATAATTGTGATAAACCCTCCTCCGGACCAAATGATGAATCCTACAAAAACTCAGGACACGGGTGAGTTGGTCCTAGAGTTCTTGCAGCTGGACATGAAGACATTGTAGCAGAATAGAGAGGAGGACAAGAAGGAATTTTATGATTTCATGGCCACTATCTGTCACAGCCCTAGGTTAGTCATTGCTTGCCGTTGCATAATCATTCATGCATCATGTTAAATTTCAGTGAAACTTGAAATGGGGATTGATCAAACCCTAGCACCCCTCTGAAAAACTAGTATCAACTGAAAATATTTTCAATGAACCCAAAATGCCCTTCAGAAAAGTTCATCAGTTTTGAAATGGGTGAAAACCCCTGCCAAAAATGGTGCACTTTTTTGGCCATTTTGGATTTTTGAGTTAAATCATATTGTATTTGAATTGGAGCAGTTAATATCTATACATATTTTAAATGCTTCAATAATTCTGAAAACAATTGAGGGTTGTTGTAAATAATTCAAAATGTGCACACAATTTATTTCAGGAATTTTGGAAATGAATTAGTATTTTTACTAGTTCGAAACAGAGGAATAAAATCAGAAAACAAAATAGAAAGAGAAGAGAGAGAAGACTTACCGTGGCCCAGCACCGTGGCAGCCCATCCGACCCATCTGGCCCATGCCAGTCATCTCCTTCCTCCCGCTAGAAGGATGAGAGGTGCGTGGTCGACGCGCACGACCACGTGCTCCGCCACCTCCCTCTTCCCGCCGCTGCCCCGACGCGCCTACGAGCGCCACGCACCCCTACACCCCCTCTCCTCTCCCTCACCCACTGCTCTCTCTTCCCTCCGTTGTCTCTCTCGCGCGCAGCCACCCGAGCGCCACCGTCGCCGCTGTGCGCTGTTGCGGCCACGGCTACCACCTCGCCTCCCCAACATGTCCACGAGGTCTGCCTCCATCACCTACGCCTTCTCCATAGAGTCAA
Organism: Triticum dicoccoides; assembly: GCF_002162155.2. NCBI lineage: Eukaryota > Viridiplantae > Streptophyta > Magnoliopsida > Poales > Poaceae > Triticum > Triticum dicoccoides. The sequence continues at coordinate 286,011,991 of NC_041390.1, forward strand.
GCAACGCCAGGAGCCCCCGAACGCTGCCGACGCTGTCGTCTTCAACCCCGGGATCTGCCATTCGCTGCCATAGAAGCTTCCCCAAGCCCGCTGAGTTGCTCCCCCGACCCCTTGTGAGCTCCTGCTCCTTCCCCTATGTCCGCCCCTCCATTCCTCTTCGCTAGCTCGATTCCTGCCGGAGCCAAAGCTTTCGCCTGCCGGCCATGAAGCCGTTGTGGCTAGAGCGAGTTTCGCTCGCGTCCGAGCACCGATACGTGCTGAACAGACCGTTAGCTGCACAATGCCACCAACCACGCCTCCTGTCGTGCTCTGTAGCCCCATCCCGCTTGACACCCCAGCTCTGGCAGCCGCCAAAGTGGTCACCGCCGTCGACGCCGGCCTCCCCGTACCCAGGTGCCTACACCCCTCGATGCGGGCGAGCGAGGGCTCCCTCCTTTTGCCCTCAGCGCACCTAGCCGCTGCCCCTAGCGCCACCTCGACGAGCCGCCGCCGCACTGTGAGGTCGTCAGCGCTTAATCTGGTGACGCTGACATGGCAGGATTAGCTTAGGTGCTAATCACCCAGTTAATCAACCCTCAGGTCGATGACATGTGGGACTGTAGATAGTTAAAGTTAAATAACCCTTGTTAACCCCCTGAGTCAATGATAGGTAGGACCCACCAGTAAGATTTGACTTTGGTGAATGCTGATGTCACCGTGACTTAGTGCTGACACAGTAAATGTTTCTAGATATAAAAATAAATCAAAGATGATTTATTAATTCCAGAAAACACCTAAACCTTTTAACAATCATAGAAAAACCGTAGCTCAGATTGAAATAATATATTATATATATATAATGATAAAAAAATCCAAAGAATCTATTTATGGCGTTTTCATGCATGTTTGAACAACTTATACCTACTGATTAGGTCAAATCAATTAAAGGGCATTTTAAATGCTTCTTTTGGAGTTTGAATTTGAATCTTTGATTCAAATGAACTTCACCTAACATGGTAGCATTTTTCATTAGCTCAAACACTAGCATGTCGCCATGTCATGATCATGCATCATATTGTTGCATTGCATTGATTGTGTTCCCTCTTGTTTGCAGGTGTTTGTCCCCTCTTAGTAGACGTTGTTCCGATGATGTGATCGATGACACTGATGAAGAAATTATACTGTCTTCATAAGTGCTAGGCAAGCAACCCCCTTGAGCATTCTGATATAATCCCTCTCCCTCTCTCTCTCTCTTGCTCTCTTTTACCGCATTAGGACAACAACGATTCAACTGTTACATGTTGCGGTAGTTGAACCCATTCCTTTGCATCACCTGTCTTTGCCACAGTAATTAGTAGAAACCCACTAGCATGAGTAGGAGTTGTTTGAGCCATGATGTGCCTACTCATTCATGCTTGCCTGTTATGCTTGCTATGCTTAGAGTTGTGTCAGGTCTGATTCATCTGGGATGGATTGGAATGGTGGTGAAGATGTCCTACTATTGAGAGCTAAGTGTGTGAACACGATTTGGTAAAGGTAGCGATAAGAGTCCATGTAGGAGTACATGGTGGGTTGTCTCATTGAAACCGTCCTCAGGAACTGAGTTCCGTGTTTGTGATCCCAGACAATTACTACCACACATTGGGCTCCGGGAACTCAAAGCTCTCTCAACTTATTAATCGCCTTGATCTCTGTCTTGGAGTTCCAACTAGTTTCTGGTGTTTGTAGGTAGTGCTAGTAGTCTACCAAGTGGCACCCGGTACAGGTGGGCTTGGGACAGACTAGGCACAATGGCACGGTGTACCAAGTGGCACCCGGATGGTAGGCTTGCGAAACCTACTCACATCGTTTGGGGCCGTGATGGGAACTTCGGCCGGACTTCCTTTGCGGGTTCAACCTCGGATAGGCGATAAACCTAGACTAGAGACTTGCATGGTTAGTCAGGTCGTGGCCGACACCCTCACCAGGCTTCCGAGATACATGACGTGTACATGGCGCTAAGTGGGGAAAGCTTGTGTGAAGAAGTACACCCCTATAGAGTAATATGATCTCTTCGAATAGCCGCGTCCGCTGATATGGACTACTTGGAAAGCTTACATTGTTCATAGATAGCTAAAAGTGGATACTCTAGAATGCGCAAGATAAGAGTGAGTGCTATGGACGGCCTTCTCGTAGGGAGACGAGAGCGGATCCATAGTGGTGTATTGATATGGTGAATATGTGGACTCGTTTGTGCCTTATCACCTCTAAAGAGTTACCAGCAATCATAGTACAGGATAGCCACTAACTCAAAGCTGGCTTGCTGCAGTCGAACTCCACCACCCCTTCGTTGATATAGATGCATACGTAGATAGTTTTGATGTAAGTCTTCCTGGGTACATTTGACCTCACGTTGCTTAATTTATGTTTTTGCAGTAGAGACTTCAGTCTCACTGATGATCCACAAGTACAGGGGATCAATTGTAGCTCTTTTCAAATAGTAAGAGTGTCAAACCCAACGAGGAGCAGAAGGAAATGACAAGTAGTTTTCAGCAAGGTAATGTCTGCAAGTGCTGAAATTGTAAGTAGCATAATAGTTTGATAGCAAGGTAATTTGTAACGAGCAAGTAACGATAGTAGTAACAAAAGTGCAGCAATGTATCCCAATCCTTTTGAGGCAAAGGATAGGCCATAACGGTCTCTTATGATAAGCAAAGTGTTCTTGAGGGTACATGGGAATTTCAACTAGTCACTTTCACCAAGTTGGTTCGATTTGTTTTCGCTACTTTGATAATTTGATATGTGGGTGGACCGGTGCATAGGTGCTATTCTTACTTGAACAAACCTCCTACTTATGATTAACCCTCCCGCAAGCATCCGCAACTACGAGAAAAGTATTAAGAATAAATTCTAACCATAGCATTAAGCTTTTAGATCCAATCGGTCCCTTACGTAATAGCGCATAATGTAATGCCCTCGATGCAGCTATATCTCCCACGTGTCGAAGCACGACTTAGAGGCATAACCTCATTGAAAGCAATGTCGCGAGTGAGGTAATCTTCACACAACCCATGTAATACATAAGGGAAAGAGATACATAGTTGGCTTACAATCGCCACTTCACACAATTACATGAATAAAGCATTACATCAACTAGATACAATCAGGGTCCGACTACGGAACCAAAATAAAAGAAGACTACCCCAAATGCTACACAGATCCCCGATCGACCCCAACTGGGCTCCACTACTGATCAACTAGAACGGAACAATACAAAGGACAAGATCTTCGTCAAGCTCCTCCTTGAGCTTAGTTGCGTCATCCGCACGATTCAACGACACCTGCAAGCTGGTTTTGAAAGTATCTGTGAGTCACGAGGACTCAGCAATCTCACACCCTCGCGATCAAGACTATTTAAGCTTATGGGTAAGGTAAAAGGTATGAGGTGGAGCTGCAGCAAGTGACTAGCATATATGGTGGCTAACATACGCAAATGAGAGCGAGAAGAGAAGGCAAAAGCACGGTCGGATAACTATGACCAAGAAGTGATCCTAAAACAACCTACGTCAAACATTACTCCAACACCGTGTTCACTTCCCGGACTCCGCCGAGAAGAGACCATCACGGTAACACACGCGGTTGATGTATTTTAATTAAGGTCAACTTCAGGTTTTCTACAACCGGACATTAACAAATTCCCATCTGCCCATAACCGCAGGCACGGCTTTCGAAAGTTCATAACCCTACATGGGTGTCCCAACTTAGCCCATCACAAGCTCTCACGGTCAACGAAGGATATTCCTTCTAGCGGGAAGACCCGATCAGACTCGGAATCCCGGTTACAAGACATCCTCGACAATGGTAAAACAAGTCCAGCAAGACCGCCTGATGCGCCGACATCCTGATGGGAGCTGCACATATCTCATTCTCAGGGCAACACCGGATGAACACAACGTATAGCTAAAACCAGCCCTCAAGTTTCCCCGAGGTGGCGCCGCAAGTGGCTGTGTTTCGGACCAACTCTTAGACAAGCACTGGCCCGGGGGGGGGGGGTTAAAATAAAGATGACCCTTGGGCTGGCCTAACCCAACGGAAAAAAGGCTAGGTGGCGAATGGTAAAACCAAGGTTGGGCCTTGCTGGAGGAGTTTTATTCAAGGCGAACTGTCAAGGGGTTCCCATTATAACCCAACCGCGTAAGGAACGCAAAATCCGGGAACATAACACCGATATGACGGAAACTAAGGCGGCAAGAGTGGAACAAAACACCAGGCATAAGGCCGAGCCTTCCACCCTTTACCAAGTATATAGATGCATTAATTAAATAAGATATATTGTGACATCCCAACAAGTAAACATGTTCCAACAAGGAACAACATCTCCATGTTCCAACAAGGAACAAACTTCAATCTTCACCTGCAACTAACAGCGCTATAAGAGGGGCTGAGCAAAGCGGTAACATAGCCAAACAATGGTTTGCTAGGACAAGGTGGGTTAGAGGCTTGGTTCAACAATATGGGAGGCATGATAAGCAAGTGATAGGTATCACAACATAGGCATAGCAAAAGAGAGAGCATCTAGCAAGCAAAGATAGAAGTGATTTCGAGGGTATGGTCATCTTGCCTGAAATCCCGCAAGGAAGAAGAACGAGTCCCTGAAGAAGACAAACGGACGTCGACGAACGGGTCCTCACAAACGTGACATTATCGGAACTAACCCGAAGAAGCAACACCGGAAAAGGAGCAAACAACATAGTAAACAACCAACACATAAACATGGCATGATGCACAACCAAGTATGATGCATGTCCGGATTAAAGAGGCATGGCATGGCAAAGAGCACAAACAATCCTACAAATTAAGTGGAGCTCAATATGCAACGAGTTGCATATTGACGGAACACCACATCAATTATTTAGTTCTCTCTTGGGTTAGGTACTCAACAATATTAAATGTTGTTAAACATGGCAAGAGGTGAGGCATAACAAAACTACATCATCTAAACAATTTAAATGGGGCCGGATATAACAAATAACGAATCCGGTAAATCCCCATATGCCTTAGTAATTTATTGCAACAACAATTTTAAACATTTTAATTGTTGTTATCATGATGCGGATGACATGTTCAAGTTTTATGCAAGGTTTATTAAAAGTTGACAAGAGCATTAAGAAGCATTTGTCACCGTGGTGGAAAGGAAAGGTGCCACGGCGACGAACCCGAAAATGATGCCACGGCAACATATCAGTTCCGGTAGATCATGGAGATACCGGTGTAAAGGAAGGGTGGCGGGAGCGGGCAAAAGATGGTGGGGTGCTCCCGATTACCGGGTTCCCACATGTCGGTGGCAAGGCAAAAGGGGGGGGCAACGTGCACCGACAATTCGAGCACGGAGCAAGCACGAGCATCTCATACATCACACATGCATTCGTTCACGGGCGGTCGTCTCGGGGTTATACCTTCAAAGCGTGCGTTATCGGACGGGTTCGAGTTCGATGCGGTGTAGGGGAAGTAGACGTTCTCGGGACACCGAGGGAAGTAGGGGTACATGACGACGGTAGAGGTACTCGTGATCTTGGCGGCGGTAGTCGTTCACGTTCTTAGATGCACAATTTTTCCGTAGATGTTCGGGATCACGGCGAGGAACTTGACGTCCACGGAGGCTTCGAGGGTGGACGGTAGTTGTTCTCGTATCATCGTGGAAGTAGTCGTACTCGGCGATAGTGGTGCTTGGCGTTATCCGTGCGTAGAGGTACTTTGCAGTTTCGACGACGGGCATACACGTTTTCGTAGATGAACTTTACTAATCCGAGGGATCTGAGTGTCGCGGTACTTGGCAAAAAAACACGTTGAGGTACTTTGCGATGTTCCCTGTTCAGTGGTAGTTGGACTTGGCGTCCCAGCCTGTAGTCATTCGGGCTTCGTGGAAGAACTTGGCGCTCACGGGGTCTCGGTCTCGACAAGAGAAGGTAGCGGGGTAACGACCTTGACGGACATAGCTGGTGCAGGGGAACCCTGGCGAGGCCGAAGGTGGGGTCTCGAGCAGGAGGTGTCCACACCTGGAATAGAGGAGCTGGTCGATGTCGTGCACGAGGCGAGGTCGAGGACGATTGCAGGTTGAGGGACTTGGCATGCAGGGGCGCGAGGTGGAGGAGGAGCTGCAGGGGAGCGACCGGAGATGCGGGGACTTGGTGCAGCGGCGGCTTGCCGAGGCGGATGAAGGAGGAAGTAGATGGACGGCCACAGCGGGGCTAGTCTCCGTCTCAGGCCGCGTAACCCATGGGCAGGCAGCGAGGGCGAGGAAGGGAGCACCAGGCTCGGGGAAGGGCCGTCACGGGCGGCAAGGTCGGGGTTCGCCAGGGGAGCCGAGGTCGGGCACCATGGGGATGCAGGCAGCGGAGAGGCGCGGGGCGTCGTGGCCAAACGGAGGGAGGAGGAGGCGCGGATGGGACGGCGCCGGTGGCCGACGTTAGGGCCCGTGGGCGACAAACAGGCCGCAGCCATGGTGACGAGGTGGAGTGGCGGTCCTCTGAGTTTGGCCGGCAGCAGCCATGGAGAATGGCGGTGCAGAGGCGGGGTAGAGGAAGGAGCGGGCGGCGACCTCTGCCACGGCGCGAAGGCGGAGATCGAGCGCGTGGCTCTCGCTCCTCTCTGGCGCACGAGCAGGGGAAGGAGACGAGGGATGAGGGAGATCGAGCGGAAGGTAGGCAGCGAGCGAGAGAAAAGGATCGAGCACAGGGCTCCCTGGCTCGATGCGATCGAGAGAAGGACGAGGGAGACTGGCGGCAGTAGGGAACGAGGAGGGGATGCGGTCGGGAGAGGGTAGCGAGGGGAGATGCTGGGCCTAGGGTTAGGGACTGCAGCGGGGCGCTGCTGGGCCTTAGAGGCCGCTAGACCTAGGTGGATCGTGGGGATGGTGCCTGCTTGGCAGGTTGCAGCTGGGCTGGGAGGCCCAGCCGGGCTCTTCTCTCTCCCATCTCCTTCTCTTTACAAAAAAAAACAAAGAAATAAAAGAAGGGAAAAGAGAGAAGAGAAGGTTAGAGGAAGAATTTGGGCACGGGGGTAAATTTTATGGACTCAGAAAAATGTGCACGGTCCAGGAAAATAGAAAAGGTCAAGTTTGAAAGATTAAATTGAAATTCCTTTGAATTTAATTCAAAAGGTTTGAACTGGGACAGGTTTATCAAAGTGCCCAAAAATGTTGAGTATTTAGGTGGAGCTCCGGAAAATGATGGAAGAATAAATGGCAAGGTTTGAGGTCAAGCTCGAAGAGGAATAAACATGGGAATTATTTTGCACGTGTGTTTATGGGTGATTCCGAAAATGGAATATTTAATATAGCTCCATAATATCGGGAGGATATGTTATAAAGAGAATCACCACGTGAATTCCCTCGGTTTAAATGGACCGAAGATCCATGCAATTTATTTAGTTGAGAGTTAAGAAAAAGAAATGACATGATGGCATGATGACATGATGCAATGCACATGACGCAAAGAACCAAACAAATCACACGACGAAACCCGGAAACCCTGGAAGGCATCTGAAGCTCCGGTCTTGGGGCGTCACAACACTCCACCACTACGAGAGGATCTCGCCCCGAGATCTAGGATAGCACCGGAGAGAAAACGGAAGAGAAAGAGAAGAGGTAAACCTAAGTTGCTTCTTTGATGAATGAGTGAAACCAAAGAACCTTGCGAGGTTGAAAAAATTGGAGAAAAGAATACAAGAAGGTGAACAAAGTCGAAAACACTCTGTTAGAAAAGAGGAACAAGGAAGAACAAATTCAGACAACACTCCAGTTGAAAAGAGATATGAAACTTGATAAGATGAGAGAACTTGAGCAGAGGGCACAACACTCCGGTTAAAAGGTTAAGCATGAAAAGAACATGATCTTTGACAAAACGAGACGATGGGTGAAAAGAACAACATCACAATGCCTCCAGAACGAAAGAATAGAAGATAGATAATTGAAATGGAGAATGGAGAAGAAAATGCCAACTTCTACCACAAAAGAGCTTGAAAAGGCATCCTTAGGAGAAGGGTCGAACGTAGTTGTTGGGAAAAAACCAACAACAAAAAGAGTAAGCTTGTTGTGGGCTTATGAAGAACATCTCAAAACTACGAGGTGAAATTCTGCCACTAACGAAAACGATAAATTGGATTGATATGAACAAGGAGATGAGAAGGTTATCTCCCCAGAAGGATAAATGAAGAACTTGGATCATTTATAAGCACCATAATTAGCAACAATCCTTAGGGAAGGCTTTAGGTGAAATATAACCCAAGATAATTCCAACGAAGAGGTTGATGGATTTAAAATACCTCATTCTTAACAACATGTGAATCATGAAACATGAACTCAAATTATCAAGAATGACATAGCACCACCTTAAATGGTACGGAAGAAAGAATTGCACTCCGGATTGCAAGATCAAGAATGATTGAGTTCCTCTGAAAAGAATCTCAATGAACATCTCGAGAAGGAATTACGTCCTTGATGAACCAACATGTAGAACCTCCATGAAGAACTCCGGTAAACAAAAGGATAACAAAAGGAAGGAGAAGTTGAAAACTCAAGGTGAAACCTTGTAAAGATTTAGGAGGAGCTTCGCAATGAGATAATGCGGAAAAGCTAGGAACTCCGGAAAAGAAAAGATGAAACAACCGAAATCAAGAATTTTGATGAACCTCTGGAATAAGGAATTAATCACTTGAGTGAAACAAGAGTAAGAATTATGTTATGCGTATCTTTCACCAATTAAATTGATGACAAACAATGGATTTGGCATACTACTTACTCTCTTAGAAAGGATTAAGATAGATATTGCGTAAACTTGAAGAGGCCTTCAATGATCCACCAGTAGGATTGAAATAACGAATAAATTGATATGGTAAAGAAGGAAGAGAAGTCTTGAACGAACCACCGTAAGAATTGGAAATGAAAGAAGTAAAAAAAATGAATCACCGGTAAGAATTAGAGAACGAATGATGATACTTGAGGGGATTTAGATACCACTGAAACAAGCTGATTAGAGAATATTGAGTAGTGCACCGGTAAGATTTAGAGAAGGAGAGCCGAAAGCTAGAAAGAATAATTCTGAGATGATGGGCTCTGGAGAATCAGACTGCAAGGACTCCTGAATTACACCGGATGGGTGAAAAGAATTTGATGATCGAAAATAATTATGAGAGGATGGCCTCGAACTAGAACCACGAATCTCTGAGAGAACGAATAAGATATGGAGGTAAAACTCTTCTTCGGTCTTCAAATTCTGAGAATGACGATGAGAAACACCACCATGAATTTTTGAGATACTCCGAAAGAATCAAAAGTGAAGAGGTAGAGCCAGCGATGAAAAGAATTTGAAAGATCTTGGAGAAAGGCATTTGACTGATGATAATTCATTCTTACGTCAAACTTTGAAAGATTTGAGAATAGCTCCGGTAAAATAAGAAGAGTCAGGTAAGATTCTGGGAAAAGACCTGTGGGTTAGGGCCCACTCAAAAGATACACAGTTGAAAGATTCAAAAGAGAGAAAGCACCGGTTGAATTAAATGACTTGAATGAGGGAACATCCTCGAAAGAGCTTGAACGAATGTAGAGTGGAAACACGAATCTTCGAGATATCTTCAGCACTCCGGAATAATAAATAGCGAGAAGTTGAATGATAATGAGGTGCACCGGCATGAGAAAGCATTGAAACAAGGAAAAAGGTATGATCAACAAAACTTGACTTGAATCCACCGGAGAAGAAAAGAATGAAGAATGATGAACTTGAAGCTCCGTTAGAATCCTCATGAGAATCACTGGGTAAGAAACATGAAGGAAAAGAATGGAGAGACTTCTCATGAATAAAAGGATACTTGATTAAGAAATCTGAGTCCTTGAAGAAAAAGGGTGGGTGGGTGGGAAAAACAAAGGCAACCTGGAGACTGATGAAACAAACACCGTTGAGAAGAACTGATAATTGATCTTGCGAATGTTGAAGTGATCGGATCCACTTGAAAAGAGACACACCAGTTGAAAAGGATTGACATGACAGACTCGATGATCGAGAAAGATTAGTATTCACATCGGAGTATAAGAACACCACTTAGGAAAGGTATGGAATCAACACTTGCGAAGCAACTCGAATACCACAAATCCAAACAAAACAAAGGATTGGCTTGCAGAATAAGCCGGAACAAACATATGATAGAGATTTTGTCCGAAGTTTCCGTGGTGGGGCCTACACGGGCTCGATCGTACAACACCATCATGTGCAAGGCAGTGCACATGACATACGAAGCATCCCCGAGTCGGCATAGCCAAGGACTCTTTAAGACACAACGATACCACTGTAAAACCAACCGTGAATAGGCGGACCACTAGACGTCGAACCCCAATTTCATATCATACATCTATCGGAAAGATATCCTAAGAGCTACTTGAATTCCCACTTATAAACTCCCGAAATTTTCCGGTTATGCAATCAGGTGTTGGGGATACAGGGGAAGCATAATATCTCACCCAAAACTAACAAATCCTACATCCAGCCGTATCCATCCTTCAACACATAACCAAGAAACCTTTGGAAATCGTTTACCTCAACCTTCAAAAAGCATCCGTTATACGAGTTATGGCGATACTCCCGAACTCCCGCCCCAGTACTGGGTGGCGTCGAGGTTATCTCACCAACAACTGCATAAAAGAGATTTTCGATGTTGGCGAAACTAAACTCAGGTATTCCAGAATTGCAACGATAAAATTGTGACGACAACACCTCGGAGCTCAACTCCCCGGGACACTGCCACAACCCCTAAATGACAGGAGGCACCAAGAACAATGTTCTCGTCACAAATCGATCGGAACGATTCCAAGATACCCGCATGATCCTAAATTTTTTTAGTGAAATTTGAGAAGAGAAGTGTCAAAACTCTATGTCAGGATGCCTCACAAGAGCAACGAAGGCACTGAGGAGTAAAAAGAATTCCTAACTCTCCGATATATATAATTCCCAAATGACTCAAAACATTTTTCTAGACTCAACAACGCCAGCTATTCGATCAAGCAGGGGCTCCTAAGGTCGGGGAAGGCTCTGATTACCAACTTGTAACGCCCTCGATGCGGCTATATCTCCCACGTGTCGAAGCACGACTTAGAGGCATAACCGCATTGAAAGCAATGTCGCAAGTTTGGTAATCTTCACACAACCCATGTAATACATAAGGGAAAGAGATACACAGTTGGCTTACAATTGCCACTTCACACAATTACATGAATAAAGCATTACATCAACCAGATACAATCAGGGTCCGACTATGGAACCAAAATAAAGAAGACTACCCCAAATGCTACATAGATCCACGATCGACCCCAACTGGGCTCCACTACTGATCAACTAGAATGGAACAATACAAAGGACAAGATCTTCGTCAAGCTCCTCCTTGAGCTTAGTTGCATCATCCGCACGATTCAACGGCACCTGCAAGCTGGTTTTGAAAGTATCTGTGAGTCACGGGGACTCAGGAATCTCACACCCTTGCGATCAAGACTATTTAAGCTTATGGGTAAGGTAAAAGGTATGAGGTGGAGCTGCAGCAAGCGACTAGCATATATGGTGGCTAACATACGCAAATGAGAGCAAGAAGAGAAGGCAAAAGCACGGTCGAACAACTATGATCAAGAAGTGATCCTAAAACAACCTACGTCAAACATTACTCCAACACCGTGTTCACTTCCCGGACTCCGCCGAGAAGAGACCATCACGGTAACACACGCGGTTGATGTATTTTAATTAAGGTCAACTTCAGGTTTTCTACAATCGGACATTAACAAATTCCCATCTGCCCATAACCACGGGCGCGTCTTTCGAAAGTTCATAACCCTGCAGGGGTGTCCCAACTTAGCCCATCACAAGCTCTCACGGTCAACGAAGGATATTCCTTCTAGGGGGAATACCCGATCAGACTCGGAATCCCGGTTACAAGACATCCTCGACAATGGTAAAACAAGTCTAGCAAGACCGCCCGATGCACCGACATCCTGATGGGAGCTGCACATATCTCGTTCTCAGGGAAACACCAGATGAACACTACGTACAACTAAAACCAGCCCTCAAGTTTCCTCGAGGTGGCGCCGCAAGTGGCTCTGTTTCGGACCAACTCTTAGGCAAGCACTGGCCCCGAGGGGGGGGGGGTTAAAATAAAGATGACCCTTGGGCTGGCCTAACCCAAGGGAAAAAAAGGCTAGGTGGCCAATGGTAAAACCAAGGTTGGGCCTTGCTGGAGGAGTTTTATTCAAGGCAAACTGTCAAGGGGATCCCATTATAACCCAACCGCGTAAGGAACGCAAAATCCGGGAACATAACACCGATATGACGGAAACTAGGGTGGCAAGAGTGGAACAAAACACCAGGCATAAGGCCGAGCCTTCCACCCTTTACCAAGTATATAGATGCATTAATTAAATAAGATATATTGTGGTATCCCAACAAGTAAACATGTTCCAACAAGGAACAACATCTCCATGTTCCAACAAGGAACAAACTTAAATCTTCACCTGCAACTAACAATGCTATAAGAGGGGCTGAGCAAAGCGGTAACATAGCCAAACAACGGTTTGCTAGGACAAGGTGGGTTAGAGGCTTAGTTCCACAATATGGGAGGCATGATAAGCAAGTGGTAGGTATCGCAGCATAGGCATAGCAAAAGAGCGAGCATCTAGCAAGCAAAGATAGAAGTGATTTCGAGGGTATGGTCATCTTGCCTGAAATCCCGCAAGGAAGAAGAACGAGTCCCTGAAGAAGACAAACGGACGAAGACGAACGGGTCCTCACAAACGCAACGTTATCGGAACTAACCCGAAGAAGCAACACCGGAAAAGGAGCAAACAACATAGTAAACAACCAACACATAAACATGGCATGATGCACAACCAAGTATGATGCATGTCCGGATTAAAGAGGCATGGCATGGCAAAGAGCACAAACAATCCTACAAATTAAGTGGAGCTCAATATGCAATGAGTTGCATATTGACGGAACACCACATCAATTATTTAGTTCTCTCTCGGGTTAGGTACTCAAAAATATTAAATGTTGTTAAACATGGCAAGAGGTGAGGCATAACAAAACTACATCATCTAAACAATTTAAATGGGGCCGGATATAACAAATAACAAATCCGGTAAATCCCCATATGCCTTAGTAATTTATTGCAACAACAATTTTAAACATTTTAATTGTTGTTATCATGATGCGGATGACATGTTCAAGTTTTATGCAAGGTTTATTAAAAGTTGACAAGAGCATTAAGAAGCATTTGTCACTGTGGTGGAAAGGAAAGGTGCCACGGCGACGAACCCGAAAATGATGCCACGGCAACATATCGGTTCCGGTAGATCACAGAGATACCGGTGTAAAGGAAGGGTGGCGGGAGTGGGCAAAAGATGGTGGGGTGCTCCCGATTACCGGGTTCCCACATGTCAGTGGCAAGGCAAAAGGGGGGGCAACGTGCACCGACAATTCAAGCACGGAGCAAGCACGAGCATCTCATACATCACACATGCATTAGTTCACGGGCGGTCGTCTCGGGGTTATACCTTCGAAGCATGCATTGTCGGAGGGGTTTGAGTTCGATGCGGTGTAGGGGAAGTAGACATTCTCGGGACGCCGAGGGAAGTAGGGGTACATGACGACGGTAGAGGTACTCGTGATCTTGGCGGCGGTAGTCATTCATGTTCTTAGATGCACAATTTTTCCGTAGATGTTCGGGATCACGGCGAGGAACTTGACGTCCACGGAGGCTTCGAGGGTCGACGGTAGTTGTTCTCATATCATCGTGGAAGTAGTCGTACTCGGCGATAGTGGTGCTTGGCGTTATCCGTGCGTAGAGGTACTTTGCAGTTTCGACGACGGGCATACACGTTTTCATAGATGAACTTGACTGATCCGAGGGATCTGAGTGTCGCGGTACTTGGCAAAATAAAACACGTTGAGGTACTTTGCGATGTTCCCTATTCAGTGGTTGTTGGACTTGGCGTCCCGGCCTGTAGTCGTTCGGGCTTCGTGGAAGAACTTGGCGCTCAAGGGGTCTCGGTCTCGACAAGAGAAGGCAACGGGGTAACGTCCTTGACGGACGTAGCTGGTGCAGGGGAACCCTGGCGAGGCCGAAGGTGGGGTCTCGAGTAGGAGGTGTCCACACCTGGAATAGAGGAGCTGGTCGACGTCTTGCACGAGGCAAGGTCAAGGACGGTCGTAGGTTGAGGGACTTGGCACGCAGGGGCGCGAGGTGGAGGAGCTGCATGAGAGCGACCGGAGATGCGGGGACTTGGTGCAGCGGCGGCTTGCCGAGGCGGATGAAGGAGGAAGTAGACAGACGGCCACAGCGGCGCTAGTCTCCGTCTCAGGCCGCGTAACCCATGGGCAGGCAGCGAGGGCGAGGAAGGGAGCACCAGGCTCGGGGAAGGGCCGTCACGGGCGGCGAGGTCGGGGTTCGCCGGAGGAGCCGAGGTCGGGCACCATGGGGATGCAGGCAGCGGAGAGGCGCGGGGCGTCGTGGCCAAGCGGAGGGAGGAGGAGGCGCAGATGGGACGGTGCCGGTCGCCGACGTCAGGGCCCATGGGCGACAAACAGGCCATAGCCATGGCGACGAGGTGGAGCGGCGGTCCTCTGAGCTTGGCCGGCAGCGGCCATGGAGAACGGTGGTGGAGAGGCGGGGTAGAGGAAGGAGCGGGCGGCGACCTCTGCCACGACACGAAGGCGGAGATCGAGCGTGCGGCTCTCGCTCCTCTCTGGCGCACGAGCAGGGGAAGGAGACGAGGGATGAGGGAGATCGAGCGGAAGGTAGGCAGCGAGCGAGAGAAAAGGATCGAGCACAGGGCTCCCTGGCTCGATGCGATCGAGAGAAGGACGAGGGAGGCTGGCGGCGGCAGGGAACGAGGAGGGGATGCGGTCGGGAGAGGGTAGCGAGGGGAGATGCTGGGCCTAGGGTTAGGGACTGCAGCGGGGCGCTGCTGGGCCTTAGAGGCCGCTAGACCTAGGTGGGCCACGGGGATGGCGCCTGCTTGGCAGGTTGCACCTGGGTTGGGAGGCCCAGCCGGGCTCTTCTCTCTCCCATCTCCTTCTCTTTACAAAAAAACAAAGAAATAAAAGAAGGGAAAAGAGAGAAGAGAAGGTTAGAGGAAGAATTTGGGCACGGGGGTGAATTTTATGGACTCAGAAAAATGTGCACGGTCCAGGAAAATAGAAAAGGTCAAGTTTGAAAGATTAAATTCAAATTCCTTTGAATTTAATTCAAAAGGTTTGAACTGGCACAAGTTTATCAAAGTGCCCAAAAATGTTGAGAATTTAGGTGGAGCTCCGGAAAATGATGGAAGAATAAATGGCAAGGTTTGAGGTCAAGCTCGAAGAGGAATAGACATGGGAATTATTTTGCACGTGTGTTTATGGGTGATTCCGAAAATGGAATATTTAATACAGCTCCATAATATCGGGAGGATATGTTATAAAGAGAATCACCACGTGAATTCCCTCGGTTTAAATGGACCGAAGATCCATGCAATTTATTTAGTTGAGAGTTAAGAAAAAGAAATGACATGATGGCATGATGACATGATGCAATGCACATGACGCAAAGAACCAAACAAATCACACGACGAAACCCGGAAACCCTGGAAGGCATCTGAAGCTCCGGTCTTGGGGCGTCACACATAAAGCGGGGTTTAAGCTTCTGTCCTTCTCGCAACCCATCATCTAATTGCCACTCCACAATGCATTCCCTTAGGACCAAATATGGTGAAGTGTCATTTAGCCGACGTTCACATGACACCACCAAGGGAATCACAACATACATACTATCAAAATATTGAACACATATCAAGTTCACATGATTACTTGCAACATGATTTCTCCCGTGACCTCAAGAACAAAAGTAACTACTCACAAATGATAATCATGCTCAAGATCAGAGGGTATTAAATAGTATATTGGATCCGAACATATAATATTCCACCAAATAAACCATATAGTAATCAACTACAAGATGTAATCAACACTACTAGTCACCCACAAGCACCAATCTGTAGTTCCAGTAACAAGATTGAACACAAGAGATGAACGAGGGTTTGAGATGAGATGGTGCTATTGAAGATGTTGATGGATATTGCCCTCCCTAAGATGGGATAGTGGTTGGTGATGACAATGGCGACGACTTCCCCCTCCGGGAGGGAAGTTCCCCCGGCGGAATCGCTCCACTATAGGGCAAAAGTGTTCCTACACAAGTTTCGCCTCGAGATGGCGACGCTCCGTCCCGAAAGTCCCCTCCTAATTTTTTATAGGTAAAAATGACCTATATACCAGAAGATGGGCACCGGAGGTGGGCCTGGGTGAGCACAACCCACCAGGCCGCGCCTGGGCCCCCTGGCGCGCCTAGGTGGGTTGTGCCCACCTGGTGGGCCCCATATGGTAGTTATTTGCTCCAATATTCTTCATTTATTTTTTAAAAAAAGCTCCATGAATTTTCAGCTTGTTTGGAGTTGTGCAGAATAGGTGGCCTGATGTAGCTTTTCCAGGTCCAGATTTCCAGCTGCCGGAATTCTCCCTCTTTGTGTATACCTTGCATATTATGAGAGAAAAGGCATTAGAATTACTCCAAAAAGCATTATTATGGATAAAAACATCATAAATAACAGTAAGAAAACATGATAGCGACCTTTATTATGCAGTCTGTCGCTTTTATTCTTCACCATCATAAGTTCATGCAATGCTCAATTTTCTCTTACACTAAATGATCTCACACTTCTAGAAGCAATTTTTATTGCCTTTTTGCACCAATGACAACTTACTTGAGGGATATTGCTCAATCCCTAGGTAGGTATGGTGGACACTTGAAAATAAGATTTGGGTTTAAGGGTTTTTGGATGCGCAAGTAGTATCTCTACTTAGTGCGGAATTTTTGGCTAGCATAGATAGGGGGCAAGCACCACATGTTAAAGGATCCATGACAATATGATTTCTATGTGAATATAAACAAACATAAACCATTAAGTTGTCTTCCTTGTCCAACGTCAACAATTTTGGCATATAATATTTTGACGAGGGCTCAGAATCACAAAAGATTTCTAGGATACTATATTTATATGTGAATCTTCTCTTCCCTTATTAATTCTTTCATGAGTTGCATCATTGACTAATGCTATGTTTGCCAATCCCTGATAAAATTTTCTACTTATACTTTTCCTTATGTGGTGTCATCACCTACCATAAGATTAGTATATGATCTTTTTGATTTATTTCCTTTCTTTTATTTATTTCCTTTCTTTTTATTGCAATATGAGAGTAAAGAAAGCAAAAACTCAAACTAACTTTATTATATATATTGCACACGATTACAAGGATAGATCACTAAGCAAACTCTCGAAAAGAAAGGATCAAACTAAGATTTTATTCATCTAAAGCAAAAGATCGAACTAAAAGAAGTAAAGGCAAAAAGATAGTGGGATGATACGATACTATAGCGACCAGACCTCAAACAGTCTGATCTCTATGTATAAGTGTCATCCCTGGATCGGTAATGTTGACACACACAGTACTTGAAGGATTTATAACAGAGTGGAAATCACACACTTATTACATCGAATGTCTCAAAAGAGAAATTATTACAATAAATATGGCTTAAGGTCATCTAATACGATAACAACGGAAGGCTTGGAAGATAAAGTGAGTCCATCAACTCCAATGGCATCACTGAGTGAAAGACCACGACCTAAGGCTCCTTACTCATCGTCTGAAAAGTCTGCAACATGATACGTTGCAGCCCGAAAACGGGTCAGCACATATAATATGCTGGCAAGGTAACAAAAGAGAATAATGAACTGAAATAAGCTATCACTATATGCATATATGGCTGGTGGAGGCTGTATGGTTGATATGTTTTTGAGTAAAGCCAATTTTTCCCTACTGCGAAGGAATAAATTTTGTTTAACTATCATGGTAGTTTTTAAACATTGAGAAAGTTCACCCAACTCAATCCAAATTAAAAAGTAATCATCATTAAACCCAATCAAATTATATTAAGAGTGATGAGATCCACATGATAATCCAAGAACTAGATACTCAAAATGTCCATAACCGGGGACACGGCTAACCATGACTAGTTTATACACTCTGCAGAGGTTTGTGCACTTTTCCCCACAAGACTCAATCTCCTCCGTTGGATTTCTCGCACTACATGATGTTTGAGAAACGGATGACCGGGACACAGTCTTTCCGAAGAGGTCCCCTTAACCGATAGATAGGCTGGTACACCTACAATCCCCTACACCTGCTAGCCCATCATGGAAAGGTTTCCTACAACTTACTCAACTATTCCAGAGCCCATATTGGCATGTGGATGCACACAGAATTTTCTAGTATGAATAATCTTATGATCCCTTTGAGCCTGGGTGGCGGTCCATAGGAGAATCACACGGTACCCCAGGATTTCCAAAAATACAGGCAATCACTAGGTTCCCCAGGTGCCTCAATCCACCCAGATGTGTATTAAAGTTGCCACCTTAAGTTGAACCATTAAGTAAACAATCTCACATCTGTCATGAATACACTCAAACCCAATCCACGTCTACTAGCATAGCATAGCAATATAAGCATTGTAGAAGTAACTCCCAGGGTTTGATAATAAACAGGTGAATAGGTTTCTACCTCATTAACTACTTCCCAACCCACAGTTTAATTCAGATCCTAACCATGCAATGTTTGAGGGTTGATCTAATGCAATAAAACGGGGTAGTAAGAGGTATGATCAAAGTGTTACTTGCCTTGCTGATGATCCACGAAACCTAGAGACTCGATGTAGCACGCTTCGCACTCCAGGTACTCTATCGCAAACAAATAAGCATACAATAAGCAATCAAGCAAAAGCACGGGTAAAACTCAAATAAGAGATCTAACCAGAAAGCTCAACTTAAGAACTCTGGTTTGCAAAAATAATCAAATCAAACGAAGCAACAAAACTCAAACAGCGAGAGAAACAAGCTTTGTTTACTAATCTGGACTAAGGTCAAATTTTACAGTAGCAAAAACTTGTTTAAGTTGGTTAAACGGAAAGAGGGTTTCGAGACAAAACTCTAGGCGCTTGAATCGCCTGATTCCGATAAACGAGCGAACAGTTATACTAGAACGAAAATCGGATTAGGAATCGCGATCGAAAATAATCGCGGAAAATCTAAGAAAAAGAAAAATTGACGAACAGGCTAACGAATGAACGTTCGCTGTCTGCGGCTAAACAGTGAAAACCGTTCATAAAAACGAACGTAAAAACGGGCGTTCGCTAAATAACTAAACTGAAAAAACTAAACCGGATGTAATAAAAAAATGGATCTAGGGTTTTGAAAAAAAAAACCAAACGGTTTTTCTCATGAAAAACCGAGGCCGCTACCTCGGGTTCGGCGGGGTCTGGTGGCGGTGGCGGGCTCCAGCGAGGCGGCGGCGTGGCGGCGTGGGGCGGCGCGAAGGGCGGCGGCTAGGGTTTCGGGTGGGCTGGCGGCGGATCGGGGCTCGGGGTCTCGGGCTTTAAAGGCCGGCCCGAGGAGTCCTGGCCGAATATGGCCCTAAGTCGGTTTGACTTTTTTTAAAAATAATTTCGACATGCAGAAAAAGAAAGAAAAGAAATACTAAACGGACTCCAAAAATCCCGAAATAAATTTTTCCCGTCCTCTAAAAATAAGCCGAACAAGGTGAACATTTATTTGGGCCTAAAATGCAATTTTGAAAAACACATATTTTCCTAATTCAAATAAAATAGCGACAAAACTCCGAATAAAAATCTTATTTGATTTTAATATTAAATCTCTGATATTTCTTTATTTTGAGGAAGTCATTTTATCCTCTCTCTTTTATTTTTAATAAAAGAAATTTTTCAGAGAAAAAATAATTAAAATCAAACGATCCTCTTTTCATAATTTGAGAAAAACTCAAATATGAAAATATCGAAATCCCCAACTCTCTCCGTAGGTCCTTGACTTGCGTCAAATTTCTAGGATCAACCAAAATGCAATAAAACATGATATGCAATGATGATCTAATGTATAACATTCCAAATTGAAAATTTGGGATGTTACAGATACCAGGGCACCTCCCCCAAGCTTGGCGGAATCCAAGGGGAGTGCACATACTCAATACTCAATTCTCCTTTGGTGGTGAACAAGATGATGGTGGTGATGAAGCGATCCTATCCTAAAGGATCAAGAGATTCTTCAATCGACGGATGACGCTCCGGAGGTGGATGATATGCTCTTGATGCAGAATATTTTCACGAGTAAGATACTTATTTTGTATGCGAACTATTTCAATGATGCGAAAGGCTTCAATATCAGATGGCGTAAGGTGAGCAAGGTAAGCTTTAAGGATATCTTCCTCATCCTCCTCGGCTGGCAGTGCTTGTTCGAAGACAGGAGGCTGATCTACAGTAACCTCCTTACTCTCGTCTCCCCTAACGGCTTCTGCTGGCTCTTCTCTCTTCAGCTCGATCTTCATCAACCAAGCATCCTCTTCCACGTTGTTGGAGGAAGAAGAAGACATGATGTCTGACTCAACATATCTGACCGAAAACAGCAAGAAAAGAAAACAGAGGATTTCTCCGTGATACGGTGATCAACAGGTTCGGGGAGTATATATAGATTTTTATCTTGGGAAACAAGCTGATACGGGGTTGCCCAATCTTCACGGAGGATCGGCTTTATGTTGCGAATCAATGCCACCTGAAGGGTATGAAGGAAACACTCGATCCCAACCAACAACGCTGTCGGGTAAAGGATAACTAGTGCAACCTGACGACACCGAAGCTAACTATTGCAAATGCAACAACCAGCGACAAGTATTCGCCCAACCACACTCTTAGTTCCAATCCACGCAACCGCACACGAAGTTGGAAGCACGAACTGGTCGCCGCCTCAACGGCTGCTGTCGTAAAATCACAAAGTGAGTTTACCCTCTCATAAGGCAAGATTACAAGAGCTAAGGAGGAAGTGAACTCTCAAACAATATTCTGGTTGCACTTGGCTAACCTATGCTGAAATCAAATTGCCAAAGAGTTGTGGCTGAAGTGGGGGAAGGGGTATTTATACTAGGAACAACCCTCCTAGTTTAGGTGTGAAACCAGGCCAAAAGAGGGGCTCAAATTCGTGCTAACCAGCTGGTCAAGGGAGCAAACTCATGGAGCCTCGCGCCGCAATTAATGCCCTGGATAGCTTGCATTGGAACTCTCATATCCTTTGACTCAGGACTCCAAATGATGCACTGTTTGATTTTCCTGAAAGTGGACTTCATATGCTCTCCCTTTTGTACTCCCACACATGCTGGATGCTCATATATTTGCGTTGCATGATTCAGCAAGTTTCGGGACGAATTCTGGAACTGCACATGCAACAATAGAGTGTTGAGATGGCTTGCTATTCTTCCTTGCGGTGTAACTAGTTATCCTTGTGACCAAAACAAGGCTTTCATCAGAGTTGAAACTTGTTCTCTTTAAACTTGTTGAATGGGCTCCAAAACTTGGTTCTTCATGTGCTGAATGTTGTTGGTTGTCCTCGACATTGTACCTAAGTAAAATCAGCACACGAGATTTAGGCAGTATAAAGTTCTCATGGTCATTTGAATTATGATAAGCTAGGAGCGCGTTCACCTCTTGTGCTATTTGTTTGGCACGGCTCCTTGTCATGGGACCCAAATAGATCTTCTTTGTAGAAGCTTCACTTGATGGCTGAGATTTATCATCAGGAGAAGATGATAAACGAGGTGAACCTGGGATGTCCTCATCATCCTCCCCCTCTTCAAAAGGATTCGTCCTCGACTCTTGACCCTCTTGATCGAAGCATGGAGACAAATCAGCAACGTTGAAAGTTGGACTCACAGCATAGTCTTCAGGAAGCTCGATTTTGTAAGCATTGTCATTGATCTTGGCTAAGACTTTGAATGGTCCATCTCCACGAGGCATTAGCTTGGATTTGCGCTTCTCTGGGAAGCGATCTTTGCGCAAATGTATCCAAACCAGATCTCCGTGCTCAAAAGTTACCTTCTTGCGATTTTTGTTTGCCTTAGCAGCACAGTACTTGGACTTCCTTTCTATCTCTTCTCTGGTCTTCTCATGAATGTTCTTCACATATGCAGCACGCTTGGAAGCCTCCATGTTACATCTCTCTTGCAATGGAAGTGGCAGCAAGTCAATTGGTGCAAGTGGTTTGAATCCATATACCACCTCAAACGGGCACATGTTTGTGGTAGAGTGAACTGCCCGTTTGTAAGCAAACTCCACGTGCGGCAAACACTCTTCCCACTCCTTCAAATTCTTCTTGATCATTGTACGCAGCAAGGCTGAGAGTGTGCGGTTCACTACCTCTGTTTGCCCATCAGTTTGGGGGTGACACGTTGTTGAAAACAGCAACTTGGTTCCTAATTTTGCCCACAATGTTTTCCAAAAGTAGCGCATGCACTTCACATCTCGATCTGAAACAATAGTCCTTGGCATTCCATGCAAGTGAACAACTTCCCTGAAAAACAAATCAGCAACATGTGAAGCATCGTCGTTCTTGTGGCACGGAATGAAGTGTGCCATTTTTGAGAACCTATCAACCACAACAAAAATTGAATCCCTCCCCCTCTTAGTCCTAGGCAGTCCTAAAACAAAATCCATGCTAATATCTTCCCAAGGAGCATTTGGAACAGGTAGGGGAGTATATAAACCATGGGAGTTCAGTTTAGACTTAGCTTTGTGGCATATGATGCATCGCTGCACAAATCTCTCAACGTCCTTCCTCATCTTTGGCCAATAAAAGTGATCGGCCAACAGCTCATAAGTTTTCTCACGACCAAAGTTTCCCATTAATCCTCCTGCATGGGATTCCTGCAACAACAAAGGCCTAATCGACAAATCTGGAACACACAACTTGTTAGCCCTAAAAAGGAACCCATCATGCACATGGTATTTATCCCAACTTTTCCCATCTTTACATTTTGCATATGGTTCTAAAAATATATGATCAGTGCAATACAGTTCTTTTAAGCTCTCAAGTCCTGGTACCTTCACTTCTAATTGTGTCAAAAGAACATGCCTACGGGACAAAGCATCAACAACCATGTTTTCCCTTCCTTTCTTATACTTCACAACATATGGGAAAGTTTCAATGAATTCTACCCATTTAGCATGCCTACGATTCAGTTTAGCTTGGCCTTTCAAATGTTTCAAGGCCTCATGATCAGAATGTACAATAAACTCTTTAGGCCATAAGTAGTGTTGCCAAGTTTCAAGCACTCTAACCAAGGCATACAACTCCTTATCATAAACAGAATAATTTAGTTGTGCACCACTCAGCTTCTCACTAAAATATGCTATTGATTTTCGTTCTTGCATTAACACACCTCCAACACCTATTCCACTAGCATCACATTCTATCTCAAAACTTTTAGTGAAATCAGGTAGAATCAGCAAAGGTGCTTCAGTTAATTGTTTCTTAAGCTCAAGAAATGCTTCTTCTTGTGGTGCACCCCATTTAAAGGGAATTCCTTTCTTTGTCAATTCATTCAAAGGTGCAGCAATTGTACTAAAATCTTTCACAAACCTCTAGTAGAAACCAGCAAGGCCATGAAAACTTCTCACCTGGCTTACATTCATTGGAGTTGGCCAATTCTTGATTGCTTCCACCTTAGATTCATCCACTTCAATTCCCTGTCCTGAAATGACATAGCCAAGAAAAACAACCTTGTTTGTGCAAAAGGAGCACTTCTCAACGTTAGCATATAGTTTTTCTGTCCTTAGCACATTCAACACTTGTTTTAGATGTTCAATATGTTCCTCAATGGATCTGCTATAGATTAGGATGTCATCAAAGTACACAACAACAAATTTTCCAATGTAAGCTCTCAAAACATGGTTCATCAATCTCATGAATGTACTTTGTGCATTAGTTAATCCAAAAGGCATGACTAACCACTCATACAACCCAAATTTTGTTTTGAAAGCAGTTTTCCATTCATCTCCTTCTTTCATCCTAATCTGAAGGTATCCACTCCTCAAATCAATTTTAGAGAAAACAGTAGAGCCACTCAATTCATCAAGCATATCATCTAACCTAGGAATAGGATGACGATACCTAATAGTTATAATATTGATAGGCCTACAATCCATTACCAATCGCCATGTGCCATCTTTCTTGGGCACCAAAATCACAGGTACAGCACAAGGACTTAAGCTTTCATGCACATAACCTTTATCTAAAAGTTCTTGTACCTGCCTTTGTATCTCCTTTGTTTCTTTAGGATTGGTGCGGTAGGGAGGTCGATTCGGAAGTGATGCTCCTGGAATGAGGTCAATCTGATGTTCTATGCCACGCAAGGGAGGTAGACCAGTGGGTACTTTCTCCGGAAAAACATCCTCGAATTCCTGTAAGACATCACAAACAACACTAGGGAGACATGTTAAGTCGTTAGCTGAAAGCGAAGCATCTTTGTACACAAGTACAACGACCACTTGATTTGGGTTGAGCCTCACATCTCTCAGTTCTGATTTGGTGGCTAACATTACTAAGTTCTCTCCCTCTCTTTTATTCTTCTCTCTCAGATTTGGCTTGTGGCGCTCACTCACCGATTTGTGGATCTCTCTCTCGCTCTTTTTCTCTCCCTCTTTCTTACTCACTATTTTTACTTCAGAAACTTTCTGCATGTGCTCACTGCTCAGCCATGATTTGTTGGGGTGTCATGGGTCTAAGCACCAAGTCCTTTCCTCTCCAGTTGATGGTGTATTGATTGGTTCTGCCACAATGTTGAGCTGAATGATCATATTGCCATGGTCTGCCCAACAGCAAGTGACACACCTTCATTGGCACCACATCACACTCAACGGTGTCATTATAATCTCCAATCTTGAATTGCACCTGTACCATGTGTGTGATCTTAATCTCTCCACATTCACTCAACCATTGTATATGATATGGATGAGGGTGTTGTAGCAGCTTCAGCCCAAGCTTACCACACATTTCTTTGCTTGCAAGATTGTGACAACTCCCACCATCAACAATTACCTTGCATACCTTGTCTTGCACTTTGGCTCTTGTTTGAAACAGATTGTGTCGTTGTCCATTCTCAGCTTCTTTGATCTGCACACTCAAAACTTTAGTGACAACAAGAGAGGCACCTTGCTCATAATCACAATAGGTTTGCTCATCACCATCTGAACCATCATCATCTTCAGTTTCTTCTTTAGGTTCACTACAAGACTCATATTCTCCATTCTCGGTGATCAGCATGGTACGCTTGTTGGGACAATCCTTCTTCATGTGGCCACGTCCCTTACATGTAAAGCACTCTATCTCACTAGTTTTCCCCGTGGAGCCAATGGAGGATGAACTAGGAGCTGCAAATTTGCTCGTCTCCTTCGAATTTGATGCATCATTTCTGCTCATGGCTGCACATGCATGGGGCTGATTTCCACCACCAGAACTAGTCATAATACCTCGACCAACGTTGAATTAAGGTATAAACTTACTCCCACTTGATGTAGCTCGAGCTGTGAAGGACGTAGTTCTGTTTTGCTTCGAGTCTTCTTGCAATTGACGTTCAGCCTTAGAAGCAAGATGTACCAGCTCTACTACATTACGATATGGCTGCAAATCAACCACTCGTTTAACATTAGGATTCAGCCCATAGAGGAACCTTGCCATGGACTGCTCCTCATCTTCATGTATGTTGGCTCTTATCATTGCCTTCTCCATCTCCTTATGATACTCCTCAACTGGTAACTTTCCTTGCCTCAAATTCTGGAGCTTATCAAAGATGTCACGTCTATAATGCCTTGGGACAAATCTTGCCCTCATCTCTCTTTTCATTTCTATTCATGTAGCAATAGCAGGCTCTCCTTCTTCTTCTCGCTAAATCTGAACTTGCTCCCACCAAATTAGAGCATAGTCTTCAAATTCAAGTGAGGCCATTGCTAATTTCTTCTCTTCGGAGTAGTTGTGCATGCGGAAAATCTTGTCAACCTTCAATTCCCGTGTGAGATAACTTTCTGGATCAGATCCACCATCAAACTTGGACATGGTAAATTTCAGCTTTCCAAACCTCTCCTCCTCCTGCTGTCCACGACCATAGTTTCTATGATGATGAAATCTGTCATTCTGGTGCATGCCTTCTTCATCTTCATCAAACTCATCTCCACTTCCTTCATGGTGCAGATTTGCTCTTCGGTGGCCTCCTCTAAGACCACGACCGGCAGCAACTTCATGATGACCACGTCCATTACCATGATCATTTCCACATCCGGGACCGGGAGGTCTCATGGCATGGGGAGCAGGAGCACGGTTTCTTCTAGCTTGTGCATTGGAGGCAGCACCTTCCCCATCAGTTACATTTTGTTCTTCACCATGGACACTTGCATCTTCTCGGTTCTGACGAAGCTCTCGCACAATATCAGCAACAATACCAGTCCTCATGGCTGCCATGTTCTGAGTGAGTTGCTCATCAACATTACCCATAAGTTGCTGCAAATCTCTCGACAACTTGTCTTGCTTCTCTTCAATTGGGTCAAGGCTATTTCTGAACTCTCGATGTAGATGATCACGTAATGCGTTGAAGTGAAACCGTGTGACGGGCTGATTGAGATGCCCATTTCCTTCAACATCATACTCGTTTTCTTCACCTGCCATGGTTAGTTCTCCAAAAGCCCTATAGTACTAGAAGCATATATGTGGATAACAACTCAAGCTCACCTCACTTACCAACCGAAGCTCATGTAACTTCCAAATGAGAGCAGAATCATGCTCAATCGTGGTGTCAGTGGTTGGTATACAAAGAGTGATAATCAAGCGAATACAAGTCTAGGGTTGCACATGTGGGGCTGTTTGGTGGAGTTTGGGTGGGGTATATATGTAGCAAAAGGTGCACTAATATGCAATCTAGATATTGTTGAACCAAGTAATCATCCACACAAGATTCTAATGCATTTAGTTGCTGAATGAGATATACGTGAGGTACATGCAACTCTCGCCAAGGAATCAGATTTGCTGCAAGCAAGGATTGAAGACTTTGCACACTTGACACGTTTCAGCTCACAACACAAACATGGATTTCTCAAGATATAAGTGAAGAACAGTCCCAAGTTTTCTCTCCTTTGCTTTTGCACACACTTTCTTTCTTTGGGCAGATCTCTTTTTTTGCCTTTTTTGCTCTTTTTTTTGACAAACTTTCAACAAGGGACTTGGATCTGAACACACACTTTGGGGGAATCACGAAAATCACAATAGATGAATTCAACCAACAAGAACATGCAGCTGAAACTTTGGCAGCAAACACACACGAACTGATCTGATTTTACTGGGTGGAAAAGACGATCGGAATCAGATCTAACAAGGATGAATGGAGAGCACACAGTGCGGGCTTTTCAAAATGCACAAAAACACTCAAAATGGACTCCGGATGACAAAGATATGCATGATTTGGTGGAGGATGCAGATCTGAAATCTGTGGATGAAAATGAACACAAACACACAAGATTGGATGGGGGGAAACTTAGCAACTAAAAACAAAGATCTAGTGGACAAGAACTTGATAAAACTCACCAAATAACAGATTAAAGGTTGCAAAGGGGTAGGTAAAGGGATTTTTTTTGTGGGGCTATTTTCTGGACTTTTAGGATGAACAAGAACACGAACTAAACTAGGGATACAAGATCCTACCGTGTCAACCGAAGCTCTGATACCAAGATGGTACGGGGTTGCCCAATCTTCACAGAGGATCGGCTCTATGTTGCGAATCAACGCCACCTGAAGGGTACGAAGGAAACACTCGATCCCAACCAACAACGCTGTCGGGTAAAGGATAACTAGTGCAACGTGACGACACCAAAGCTAACTATTGCAAATGCAACAACCAGCGACAAGTATTCGCCCAACCACACTCTTAGTTCCAATCCACGCAACCGCACACGAAGTTGGAAGCACGAACTGGTCGCCGCCTCAACGGCTGCTGTCGTAAAATCACAAAGTGAGTTTACCCTCTCACAAGGAAAGATTACAAGAGCTAAGGAGGAAGTGAACTCTCAAACAATATTCTGGTTGCACTTGGCTAACCTATGCTGAAATCAAATTGCCAAAGAGTTGTGGCTGAAGTGGGGGAAGGGGTATTTATACTAGGAACAGCCCTCCTAGTTTAGGTGTGAAACCAGGCCAAAAGAGGGGCTCAAATTCGTGCTAACCAGCTGGTCAAGGGAGCAAACTCATGGAGCCTCGCGCCGCAATTAATGCCCTGGACAGCTTGCATTGGAACTCTCATATCCTTTGACTCAGGACTCCAAATGATGCACTGTTTGATTTTCCTGAAAGTAGACTTCATATGCTCTCCATTTTGTACTCCCGCACATGCTGGATGCTCATATATTTGCGTTGCATGATTCAGCAAGTTCCGGGACGAATTCTGGAACTGCACATGCAACAATAGAGTGTTGAGATGGCTTGCTATTCTTCCTTGCGGTGTAACTAGTTGTCCTTGTTACCAAAACAAGGCTTTCATCAGAGTTGAAACTTGTTCTCTTTAAACTTGTTGAATGGGCTCGAAAACTTGGTTCTTCATGTGCTGAATGTTGTTGGTTGTCCTCGACATTGTACCTAAGTAAAATCAGCACACGAAATTTAGGCAGTATAAAGTTCTCATGGTCATTTGAATTATGATAAGCTAGGAGCGCATTCACCTCTTGTGCTATTTGTTTGGCACGGCTCCTTGTCATGGGACCCAAATAGATCTTCTTTGTAGAAGCTTCACTTGATGGCTGAGATTTATCATCAGGAGAAGATGATAAATGAGGTGAACCTGGGATGTCCTCATCACAAGCAAGCTGTAGAAAAACGGGGTCCGGAAGGTGTCCCAGGTGGGCACAACCCACCTGGGCGCGCCAAGCAAGCCTGGCGCGCCCTGATGTCTTGTGCCCACCATGGTATGCTTCCCGGTAGTTTTTTATTTTCCTATTTTTCTACATATTCCAAAACCGACAAAGAATATCTTTGCGGATTTTTTGGAGTCTGTTTACTTACCATATCATGTACCTCCTTATTTTCACGATTCTGGAGTGTTACAAAAGGACTCTTTTATGTGTTCTTCCGGTGTCAAAATTTGGATAATATTACTTTCAACATTAATGGGCGTACCTTAGATATAATGTTTTATTTTTGCCCATTGACAACCTTCGGGTTAGTACCTTCGGCATTATTTATTTTGATGGCTCCAGACCAATAAACCTCCTCGATAATGTAGGGGCCTTCCCATTTTGTGAGGAGTTTTCCTCGATTACCTCAACATATTCTCCGAATTTAAACTCACGCTTTTGGATTCTTTTGTCATGCCATCTTTTAACTTTTTCTTTGAATAATTTTGCATCTTCATAAGCTTGGGTTCTCCATTCATGTAATGAGCTAATATCAAATAACCTCTTTTCACCAGCAAGTTTGAAATCATAGTTAAGCTCTTTGATGGCCCAATATGCTTTATGTTCTAACTCAAGAGGCAAATGACAAGCTTTTCCATAGACCATTTTATAAGGAGGCATACCCATAGGTTTTTTATATGTTGTTCTATAAGCCCAAAGTGCATCATCTAATTTCTTAGACCAATTTTTCCTGGACCTATTGACAATCTTTTGCAAAATTAATTTTATTTCTCTATTGCTAAGTTCAACTTGACCACTAGATTGAGGATGATAAGGTGATGCAATTCTATGGTTAACATCATATTTGGCAAGCATTTTACGGAAAGCACCATGAATAAAGTATGAACCACCATCAGTCATTAAATATCTAGGGACTCCAAACGTTGGGAAAATAACTTCCTTAAGCATTTTAATAAAGGTGTTGTGATCAGCACTACTGGTTGGAATAGCTTCTACCCATTTAGTAACATAATCAACAACAACCAAAATATGTGTATACCCATTAGAGGAAGGAAAAGGTCCCATGTAACCAAATCCCCAAACATCAAATGGTTCAACAACAAGTGAATAGTTCATAGGCATTTCTTGATGCTTACCGATATTACCTATTCTTTGACATTCATCACAAGATAAGACAAACTTATAGACATCCTTGAAGAGAGTAGGCCAATGGTACACAACGTCTAATAATACCATCTACTCCTTTATAAACATGTGGGTCATACCAAAAGTAATGTCTTAAATCATAGAAGACTTTTTTTGTTGTTGATATGTAAAACTAGGTGGTAAATATTTAGCAACAATGTAATTATCATAGTCAGCACCCCAAGGAGTACTATGAGCAACATTTATTGCAGCTAACTACTCATCAGGAAAACTATCATCAATAGGTAGTGGGTCATCAGACAAATTTTCAAGCCTAGATAGATTATCAGCTATGGGGTTCTCAGCTCCTTTTCTATCAATGATATGTAAATAAAATTCTTGTAACAAGAGAACCCATCGAATAAGTCTAGGTTTAGCATCTTTCTTTTCCATAAGATATTTAATAGCAACATGATCAGTGTGAACAATTACTTTGGAATCAACAATATAAGGTCTTTATCACAAGCAAACAACACTGCTAAGAATTCTTTTTCAGTAGTAGCATAGTTTCGTTGAGCACCATCTAGAGTTTTACTAGCATAATGGATAACATTCAGTTTCTTATCAACTCTTTGTCCTGGAATAGCACCAACAGCATAATCACTAGCATCACACATAATTTCAAAAGGCAAGTTCCAATCAGGTGGTTGAACAATAGGTGCAAAAATTAAGGCTTTTTGAGTGTTTCAAAGGCTTCTAAACAATCATCATCAAAAACAAAAGGAATATACTTTTGCAAAAGATTCGTAAGAGGCCTAGAAATTTTAGAACAGTCTTTGATAAATCTCCTATAGAAACCAACATGACCTAAGAAACTACGGATACCTCTTATATCTTTAGGGCATGGCATTTTCTCAATTGCATCAACCTTAGCTTTGTCCAATTCAATACCTCTTTTAGAAATTTTATGACCCAAGACAACGCCTTCATTAACCATAAAGCAGCACTTCTCCCAATTCAAGACAAGATTTGTTTGTTCACATCTCTGCAAAACTCGATCAAGATTGCTTAAACAATCATCAAAAGACTTCCCATATACAGAGAAATCGTCCATGAAAACCTCAACAATATTTTCACAAAAGTCAGAGAATATATCAGTCATACATCTTTGAAAAGTAGCAGGTGCATTATATAAACCGAAACACATACGTCTATAAGCATAGGTTCCCAAGGGACAAGTAAAAGTGGTCTTTTATTGAGCAGGTTGAGAAACAGGTATTTGTGAAAAACCATAATACCCATCAAGGAAGCAAAAATGTGTGTGCTTAGACAATCTTTCAAGCATTTGATCAATAAAAGTCAGATGGTAATGATCTTTTCTAGTTGCTTTGTTAATTTTCTAAAATCAATTACCATTCTATAGCCTATAACAATTCTTTGTGGAATAAGTTCATTCTTATCATTAGGAACAATAGTTATACCTCCTTTCTTAGGGACACAATGAACATGACTCACCCATCTACTATCGGCTATAGGATAGATTATACCTGCTTCCAGAAGTTTTAAGATTTCCGTT
This sequence comes from Triticum dicoccoides, assembly GCF_002162155.2. Classification (NCBI taxonomy): domain Eukaryota; kingdom Viridiplantae; phylum Streptophyta; class Magnoliopsida; order Poales; family Poaceae; genus Triticum; species Triticum dicoccoides. Next base: position 286,043,552 of record NC_041390.1, read on the forward strand.
CTTACCAATTCCTTCATTTTCGGATTTAACCGACGTTGGTGATCAACAACGGGTTTAGCATCAGGTTCCATATTAATTTTGTGCTGACATAGAGTGGGACTAATGCCCTTTAAATCATCAAGAGTATATCCAATAGCAGATCGGTGCTTCCTTAGAACTTTCAATAATCTTTCTTCTTCATGTTCTGAAAGGTTAGCACTAATAATAATAGGATATATCTTCTTTTCATCAATATAAGCATATTTCAAAGTGTTTGGCAATTGTTTTAATTCAAACACAGGATCACCTTTAGGTGGAGGAGGACCTCCTAGAGTTTCAATAGGCAAGTTGTGTTTAAGCAGAGGACGTTGTTCAAAGAAAATCTTATCTATTTCATTTCTTTCATGCATATGTAAATCATTTTCATGGTCTAGCAAATATTGTTCTAGTGGATCAGTAGGAGGCACACCAATAGAAGCAAGACCAATTAATTCATCTTTACTAGGCAATTCTTTTTCATGAAGCTTTCTACTAAACTTGGAAAAATTAAACTCATGAGACTCATCACCAAAACTAACATCGACAGTTTGTTTCTTACAATCTATTTTAGCATGAACGGTGTTCAAGAAAGGTCTACCAAAGATAATGGGACAAAAGTCATCTTGTGGGGAACCAAGAACAAGAAAATCAGTAGGGTATTTTATTTTCCCACACAAGATTTCAACATCTCTAACAATCCCAATTGGTGAGATAGTGTCTCTATTAGCAAGTCTAATAGTAACATCTATGTCTTCTATCTCTGAGGTTGCTATGTCATTCATAATTTGTTGATATAAGGTGTAAGGAATAGCACTCACACTAGCACCTATCTCACATTAACCATGATAACAGTGATCTCCTATTTTAACTGAGACAACAGGCATGCCAACAACATGTCTATGTTTATCCTTTTTATCAGGTTTGGCAATTCTAGCAGCTTCTTCACAGAAGTAAATAACATGCCCATCTGATACGTCTCCAACGTATCTATAATTTTTGATTGTTCCATGCTATTATATTATCAACCTTGGATGTTTTATATGCATTTATATGCTATTTTATATGATTTTTGGGACTAACCTATTAACCTAGAGCCCAGTGCCATAGAGTATCGCAGAAAAGGAAAATCAAACGGAGTCCAATTGACCTGAAACTTCATGGAACTTATTTTTGGACCAGAAGAAGCACACAGAGTATCGGAGATGGACCAGAAGAGTCCCGGGCTGCCCACGAGGATGGGGGGAACGCCCACCCACCCAGGGCGCGCCCCCTGCCTCGTGGACAACCCGGAAATCCACCGAGGTACTTCTTCCTCCTATATATACCCATATACCCTAAAAACTTCTGGGAGGAGAATATATCAGGAGTTCCATCGCCAAAAGCCTCCATAGCCACCGAAAACCAATCTAGACCCGTTCCGGCACCCTGCCGGAGGAGGAATCCCTCTCCGGTGGTCATCTTCATCATCCCGGCGCTCTCCATGACGAGGAGGGAGTAGTTCACCCTTAGGGCTGAGGGTATGTACGTGTTTGATCTCTCTCTCTCTCTCTCTCTCTCTCAGGATTCCCTCTCCGCTGGCCATCTTC
>NC_041390.1:286045488-286052171 GCF_002162155.2 Triticum dicoccoides
TCTCTCTCTCTCTCGTGTTCTTGAGGTGATACAATCTTGATGTATCGCGAGCTTTGCTATTATAGTTGGATCTTATGATGTTTCTCCCCCTCTACTCTCTTGTAATGGATTGAGTTTTCCCTTTGAAGTTATCTTATCGGATTGAGTCTTTAAGGATTTGAGAACACTTGATGTATGTCTTGCGTGGGATACCCGTGGTGACAATGGGGTATTCTATTGACCACTTGATGTATCTTTTGGTGATCAACTTGCGGGTTCCGCCCATGAACCTATGCATAGGGGTTGGCACACGTTTTCGTCTTGACTCTCTGGTAGAAACTTTGGGGCACTCTTTGAGGTTCTATGTGTTGGTTGAATAGATGAATCTGAGATTGCGTGATGCATATCGTATAATCATACCCATGGATACTTGAGGTGACATTGGAGTATCTAGGTGACATTAGGGTTTTGGTTGATTTGTGTCTTAAGGTGTTATTCTAGTACGAACTCTATGATAGATTGAACGGAAAGAATAGCTTCATGTTATTTTTACTATGGACTCTTGAATATATCGATCAGAAAGGATAACTTTGAGGTGGTTTTGTACCCTACCATAATCTCTTCGTTTGTTCTCCGCTATTAGTGACTTTGGAGTGACTCTTTGTTGCATGTTGAGGGATAGTTATGTGATCCAATTATGTTATTATTGTTGAGAGAACTTGCACTAGTAAAAGTATGAACCCTAGGCCTTGTTTCCTAGCATTGCAATACCGTTTACGCTCACTTTTATCATTAGTTACCTTGCTGTTTTTATACTTTCAGATTACAAAAACCATTATCTACTATCCATATTGCACTTGTATCATCATTTCTTCGCCGAACTAGTGCACCTATACAATTTACCATTGTATTGGGTGTGTTGGGGACACAAGAGACTCTTTATTATTTGGTTGCAGGGTTGCTTGAGAGAGACCATCTTCATCCTACGCCTCCCACGGATTGATAAACCTTAGGTCATCCACTTGAGGGAAATTTGCTACTGTCATGCAAACCTCTGCACTTGGAGGCCCAACAACGTCTACAAGAAGAAGGTTGTGTAGTAGACATCAAGCTCTTTTCTGGCGCCGTTGCCGGGGTGGTTAGCGCTTGAAGGTATATCTATAGATCTGGCAATCGAATCTTTTTGTTTCTTGTTTTATCACTAGTTTAGTCTATAAAAGAAAATTAAAAAAAATGGAATTGAGGGTACCTCATATGCTTCATCTTTTTAATATCTTTCATGAAAATAAGGATTACGATAATTGTGCCCAAGTGCTAGAAGAAGAATGTATTAAAATGTTTGGCACTAAATCTTTGGATGATGAGCATGATTGCAATGTTGTTAGTATGAATTCTTTGAATACCCATGCTACAATTAATGTTTGTCCCAAGCTTGGGGATGCTATGTTGAATGAAGATGATATTTCTAGCCTCCCAAGTTTTGATATGCAAATTTGTTATGATGATAGCATGCCTCCTACTTATGATGATTATATTGATGAAAGTGGGTTTGGAAGAGTGTCAACTTTAGGAAGTAATGATCCCACTATTTTGGAGGATGTTGAAACTTATTGTGATAATTAAGAAAGTGGATTTGGAGAGGTCATGACTTTATTTAATAATGATTCCACTATCTTGGAAGAGGTTCCAATTGATTATGAGAACAAAGTTGATATCTATGATGATTATTGTGATGACTTGTATGCTATAAAGAATAATGATATCCATGAAACTTGTCATCATGATTTTAGTTTTCAATTGGATTATGCCTCGCATGATAGTTATTTTGTTGAGTTTGCTCCCACTACTATTCATGAGAAGAGATTTTCTTATATGGAGAGTAATAAAAATTCTATGCTTATGCATCATGAAAATAATGCTTTTTGTGATAGCTATATTGTTGAATTCATTCATGATGCTACTGAAATTTATTATGAGGGAGGAATATATGCTTGTAGGGATTGCAATAATATCAAGTTTCCTCTATGTGTTGAAAATCTTGAAGTTATGCTTGTTTTGCCTTCCTATGCTAGTTGATTATTGTTCCCACAAGTTGTTTGCTCACAAAATCCCTATGCATAGGAAGTGGGTTAGAATTAAATGTTCTAGTCATATTCTTCATGATGCTCTCTTTATATTTCAATTCTTATCTTTTATGTGAGCATCGTTGAAATCATCATGCCTAGCTAGGGGCGTTAAACGCTAACGCTTGTTGGGAGGCAACCCAATCTTATTCTTATTCCTTGATTTTTGTTCCTGTTTAGTAATAAATAATTCATCTAGCCTCAGTTTATATGTGGATTTATGTTTTAATTAGTGTTTTTGCCAAGTAGAACCTTTGGGAAGACTTGGGTGAAGTCTTTGTGATCTTGTTGTAAAAGACAGAAACTTTAGCGCTCACTAGATTAGCTGCCATTTTTTACTGGAGGGTGCTATTAAGTTGATTCTTTTTGAAGAGGATTAATAGACAAATTCCTCAGGTCCACAAATTTATTTTAGAATTGTATGAGTACCAGAAGTATACGTTTGATACAGATTACTACAGACTGTTCTGTTTTTGACAGATTCTGTTTTCTTTGTGTTGTTTGCTTATTTTGATGAATATATGAGTAGTATCGGAGGGTATGAACCATATATGAGTTGTAATACAGTAGAAATTACACCAATATGAATTTAGAATGAGTTCACAATGGTGCCTAAGTGGTGATTTATTTTCTTATACTAACAAAGCTTACGAGTTTTCTGTTAAGTTTTGTGTTGTGAAGTTTTCAAGTTTTGGGTAAAGATTTGATGGACTATGGAATAAGGAGTGGAAAGAGCCTAAGATTGGGGATTCCCAAGGCACCACAAGGTAATATTCAAGGATAACCAAGAGCCTAAACTTGGGCATGCCCCAGAAGGCATCCCCTCTTTCGTCTTCGTTCATCGGTAACTTTACTTGGAGCTATATTTTTATTCACCACATGATATGTGTTTTGCTTGGAGCGTCATTTTATTTTCTTTTGTTTTTCTTGCTGTTTGAATAAAATACCAAGATCTGAAATTATTAAATGTTAGAGAGACTTCACATAGTTGCATAATTATTCAACTACTCATTGATCTTCACTTATATCTTTTGGAGTAGTTTGTCATTTGCTCTAGTGCTTCACTTATATCTTTTAGAGCACGGTGGAGGTTTTATTTTGTAGAAATAGATGAACTCTCAGGCGTCACCTATATTATTTTGAGAGTCCTAAACAACATGGTAATTTGCTTTGGTTATGAATTTAGTTCTAACATGATGGGCATCCAAGATGGATATAATAAAAACTTTCATATAAAGTGCATTGAATACTATGAGAAATTTGATGCTTGATAATTGTTTTGAGATATGAAGATGGTGATATTAGAGTCACGCTAGTTGAGTAGTTGTGAATTTGAGAGATACTTGTGTTGAAGTTTGTAATTCCCGTAGCATGCACGTATGGTGAACCGTTATGTGATGAAGTCGGAGCATGATTTATTTATTGATTGTCTTCCTTATGAGTGGCGGCCGGGGACGAGCGATGGTCTTTTCCTACCAATCTATCCCCCTAGGAGCATGCGCGTAGTACTTTGTTTCGACAACTAATAGATTTTTGCAATAAGTATGTGAGTTCTTTATGACTAACGTTGAGTCCATGGATTATACGCACTCTCACCCTTCCACCATTGCTAGCCTCTCTAGTACCGCACAACTTTCGCCGATACCTTAAACCCACCATATATCTTCCTCAAAATAGCCACCATACCTACCTATTATGGCATTTCCATATCCATTCCGAGATATATTGTCATGCAACTCTCCACCGTTCCGTTTATTATGACACGCTCCATCATTGTCATATTGCTATGCATGATCATGTAGTTGACATCGTATTTGTGGCAAAGCCACCGTTCATAATTCTTTCATACATGTCACTCATGAGTCATTGCACATCCGGTACACCGCCGGAGGCATTCACATAGAGTCATATTTTGTTCTAAGTATCGAGTTGTAATTGCTGAGTTGTAAGTAAATAAAAGTGTGATGATAATCATTTTTAGAGCATTGTCCCAAGTGAGGAAAGGATGATGGAGACTATGATTCCCCCACAAGTCGGGATGAGACCCCGAACGAAAAAAACAGAAAGGCCATAAAAAAGAAAAGGACAAATAAAAAAATGAGAGAAAAAGAGAGAAGGGACAATGCTACTATCCTTTTACCACACTTGTGCTTCAAAGTAGCACCATGATCTTCATGATAAAGAGTCTCCTATGTTGTCACTTCATATACTAGTGGGAAATTTTCATTATAGAACTTGGATTGTATATTCCAATGATGGGCTTCCTCAAAATGCCCTACGTCTTCGTGAGCAAGCGAGTTGGATGCACACCCACTTAGTTCCTTTTGTTGAGCTTTCATACACTTATAACTCTAGTGCATCCGTTGCATGGCAATCCCTACTCACTCACATTGATATCTATTAATGGGTATCTCTATAGCCCGTTGATACGCCTAGTTGATGTGATACTATCTTCTCCTTTTTGTCTTCTCCACAACCACCATTCTATTCCACCTATAGTGCTATGTCCATGGCTCACACTCATGTATTGCGTGAAGACTGAAAAAGTTTTTGTAGCGACCCAACCTCAAACGGTCAAGTCTCTGTGCTTCAATGTTATCCCTGGATCGGTAATGCTGACACACACAGTACTCAAGCATTTATAACAGAGTAGCAATCACAGACTTATTACATCGAATGTCTCCAAAGAGAACTTATTACAATAATATGGCTTAAGGCCATCTAACACGATAACAGCGGAAGGCTTGGAAGATAAATTGAGTCCATCAACTCCAACGCCATAGCTGAGCTGCACGGCAACGACCTAACGAACCTTACTCCTCGTCTGAAAAGTCTGCAACATAATACGTTGCAGCCCGAAAACGGGTCAGGACATGGAATATGTTGGCAATATAACACAGTAGAGCAAGAATAGAATAATGCTATCACTACATGCATATTTGGCTGGTGGAAAGCTCTATGGTTATAGTTTTTGCGAAAAGCCAATTTTTCTCAACAACAAAGGAATAGATTTTAATTTAACTATCATGGCGGTTGAAACGTCATTGAGAAGGTTCCTCCAACTCAATCCCAATTAAAGTAATTAACAACCCAACAATATTAATTTAGAGTGATGAGATACTCAAGATAATCCAAGTACTAGATACTCAAGATTGTCCATAACCGGGGACACGACTAACCATGATTAGTTTATATACTCTGCAGAGGTTTGCGCACTTTTCCCCACAAGACTCGATCTCCTCCGTAGGTTTTCCCGCACTATAGGGTGTTTGAGAAACGGATGACCGAGACACAGTCTTTCAGAAACATTAACTCTCTACTCCGGGCAGACCATACCAAACCTACAAACCCACTACCTGCTGATCCACCTCTTCAAGAGCTTCACGTAACTTACTCAACTATGCTAGAGCCCATAATAGGTTGTGGCTGCACACAGAAGTTTCTAGCATGAATAATCTCAGTTCCCTTTGAGCTTGGGTGGCGGTCCATAGGAAGATCACACGGGTACTCCGGGATTTCCAAAAAAATACAGGCAACACTGGGTACTCCACGTGCCTCAATCCACCCAGATGTGTATTTAAGTTGCCACCTTAAGTTGAACCATTAATTATCAATCTCACATTTGTCATGGATTTCACTCACCCAAACCACGTCTACGAGCATATCATAGCAATATAAGCAATGCGTAGAAGTAACTCCCAAGGGTTTGATAGTAACATGGCAATAGGTTCCTACCTCAACAACTACTTCCCAACCCACAAGTTAATGACATCCTAATCATGCAATGTTTGAGGATTGAAACTAATGCATAAAACTGGGTATGGAAAGAGTATGATCAATGTGTTACTTGCCTTGCTGACGATCCGCGTAACCTAGAGACTCCAAATAACACGCTTCGCACTCCGAGAATTCTATCGCAAACAAACAATAGCATACATAAGCAATCAAGCAAAGAAAACACGGGCAAACCTCAAATAAGAAGATCTAACCAGAAAGTTCAACTTAAGAACTCCGGTTTGCAAAAGAATCAAATCAAACGGAGCAACAAAACTCAAACGGCAAAAGAAACAAGATCCGTTTACTAATCTGGACCTAGGTCAAAATTTTAAAGTAGCAAAAACTTGTGTAAGTTGGTTAAATGAAAAGAGGGCCTCGAGACGAAGATCTAGGCGCTTGAATCGCCTGATTCCGACTAACGAGCGAGAAGATAAACTAGAACAAAAATCGGATCAGAAATAATCATGGATTAATCCGATTAAAGAAAACTGACGAACAGCCTAACGAACGAGCGTTCGTTATGTATAACTAACGGGCGAAAACCGTTCGTTAAAACGAACGTTTGGACGAACGTCTGCTAAAAAGAAAACCGAAAAGAAAAACCGGCGAACCGAAAAAAACGACTAGGGTTTTCAAAAAAAACCAAATCGGTTTTCTTTGAAAAAAAACCGGGTGGCGGCGGATCGGCGCGTTACCTCTCCGGCGAGGCAACTTCGGCGAGGAGGGGCTCGGGCGGCGGCTTGCGAGGCGGCGGGGCGGCTCGGTGGCGCGGGGCAGCAGCGGCGTGGGCGGCGACAGACGGCG
>NC_041390.1:286052403-286132758 GCF_002162155.2 Triticum dicoccoides
CGACAGACGGCGGCGCGGGCGGCGGCATGCGGCGGCGCGGGCTACGGTGGCGGGGCTGGCGAGGGCTGCGGCAGCGACGACTTGGGGCTCCAGGGGGGCCCCGGGGTGTGTTTTTAAAGGGGGGAGGCGGCGGCGGCTCCGACTGGGGAAGGGGGTCGAGGGGGCGGCGGCTCGGATTCCTCCGAGTCCGGCGGCGGCACGGGACGGGGAAGGCGGTGGCGCGGGGCTGGGCCGGCCTGGCTCGGGTGGGCTTCGGCCCGGTCGGGCGCTGGAAGTTTTTTTAAATAATTCTTCCAAACAGAAAATAAATCTTAGAAAATAAAATAAAAATCTAAAAATGCCAAAATAAATTTTCACCGTCTAAATAAAATATTTAGAACAAGACGAACATTTTCTTGGCCCTAAAATGCAATTTTGAAAACGTGCAATTTTTCTAATGCAAATAAAATCCAAATAAAATCAAATAAATGATTTTAATATTTTTCCTCCAATATTTCATTTATTTTGGAGAAGCCATATTATCTCCTCTCATATATTTTAACATGAAATATTTTCGGAGAGAAAAATAATTAAAACAAAAAATCCTCGTTTCGATATTTGGTAAAACCCAAATATGAAAATAGGGAAATCCCCAACTCTCTCCGAGGGTTCTTGAGTTGCTTAGGATTTCGAGGATCGCGAAACAAAATGCAGTAAAATATGATATGCATGGATGATCTATGTATAACATTCCAAATTAAAAATTTGGGATGTTACAAACCTACCCCCCTTAAGATGAATCTCGCCCTCGAGATTCGGGTTGGCTAGGGTGTGGGTGGTCTTTGCGGAGATCATCCTCTCGTTCCCAGGTGGCTTCATCCTCGGTATGGTGGCTCCACTGAACTTTGCAAAACTTGATCACCTTGCTGCGGGTGACTCGGCTGGCAAACTCAAGAATCTTAACTGGCTTTTCCTCATAAGTCAAATCATTGTCCAACTGAATCGCCTCCAAGGGTACTGTATCTCTTAACGGTATATCGGCCATCTCAGCATGACTTCTTCAACTGTGAAACATGGAACACATCGTGAACTCCTGACAGTCCTTCAGGTAACTCCAACTTGTAGGCAACTTCTCCCATACGTTCCATAATTCGATACGGTCCTACAAATCTCGGGGCTAACTTCCCTTAACTCCAAAACGTTTCACTCCTCGTAAGGGTGATACTCGCAGATATGCTCTATCTCCAATTTCATAGGTTACTTCCTTGCGTTTCAAGTCTGCATAACTCTTCTGCCTGGACTGAGCAATCTTTAGTCTATCACGAATCAGCTTAACCTTCTCTTCAGACTCCTTGATCAGGTCTGGTCCAAACAACTGTCGGTCTCTGACTTCATCCCACATCAACGGTGTTCTGCACCTTCGTCCATACAGGGCTTCGAACGGTGCCATCTTCAAGTCCAGAGGCTGAAATTATCCGTAACCGGGGACACGGCTAATCGATTAGGTTTTAACCCTCTACAAAGGTTTGTACACTTTACCCACAAGATTCGATCCCTTCCTTTTTCTCCTCGAACTTCATGATGTTTGAGAACAGGATGATCGAAACATGGTCTTCCGAAGAGTTCCTCTGACCATTGTCTGGTGCCCATCCAATCCTACTGTAGTTCTACATATGCTGGCATCGTCCCAGCCAGAGTCACCACTAAGGTCAACCAAGCCAGAGCCTATAGTGACTTGCGGTTGCACAGATAAGCTTCCGGGCATGAACTATTCTTCCGTCTCTTCGAGCCTGAGTGGAGCTTTCCGCATGATATCATGGCGCTTCTCCGGAATCACTGAGTACTGGGCGCACCATATACCCTTCTTAACCATTCTCGACCCAAAGGTATATTGAATTCTTGTCTCGAGTCTTGAAGTCTTAAGGTCTTGTAGATGCAGGCCTTGTAGATGCCATCTTGAAGTTGTGGTCATCGACGTAGAGTCCTCCTTCTCACACCACTAACGAACACTCATACCAATCCCCGTCTATGATAAAGTAGCATAATATAAACAACGTTCCCGGGTCTTGGTAACAGGGGTGTTGGTTCCTACCTCATGCATTCTACTCAACTACAAGAAGTCAATATATCTACTAGAGGGATTATGAATGGTGACACTAAATGCAATAAAAACATAGGTATGGATAACATGGTCAAAGTGAACTTGCCTAGTATTACTTGGTGAAGATAACAACGCTCTGAAAGAAATCCTAATAGTAGTATTCATCACACTCTGAAGAAGACCTATATAGTCAAACATTGCATTCACATAAGCTATCATTCTAGCAAACAATTTTAGCACTGAAACTAACAATTAAAACAACAAAAACAAAAAACAATAATAAAACTCAACCAAACTCCAAAGAATCCTCAAATAAAACTACAAAGAAAAACTACCAAGGAAATTCTAAGACTTTACTACAAACAACTAATATAGTTTTGCACTAAGTAGAAACTTAACATCAATTAAAACACTAAACTAATAAATCAGCGGAAAAGAAAGAGTAAATCAACTAAGTTAACAAAAAGTATTTTTCATAAACTTTTAGTAGCAAAAAGAAACAATTAAATGACTTTTTATAAAACTCTAACTATGACCTGTACAAGTTTTTATACAAAACTAAAGTAAATAAAATTTTAAAATAAGAATAAAATTTTCTACTATTTAATAACTAAAACAAAACTAAATGTGTCAAAAGTGATAAAAAGAAATAAATTAGAAACAATTAAAACTATTAGAAAAGACTAAAACGAAACTAGAACTAAAACAATACTATTTTGCCTAAAACACTAATTTAAAATAAACTAAAAATAAATCACTATATGAGACCGGATAGACAAAATAATAACAAAACAGTAGCAAAAAGAATCAATCGAAAATATTTTATAAAACTCAAGATACGTCCAAATTAGTGATTTCAACAAATTTCATTAAATCCAAATTTAAACTACTCAAATCTGGAAACTAAGTACACAAATAGAAACTTCAATAAATTTGTGACACAGTGCAATTGGAATCACTCAAAAACACTTAATATTCTAAAAGATATTAAAGATCAAAGATCAGAACTATTTCCATAAATTAGAAACAAAAATAGAAAAATCTAAAAGTCTACCGATCGAAGATTGGCTATGTGGAGTGCCCTAGTGGCTGCGGGTGTGAGCGCGCTAAAGCAAGCGGGCGGTCGACCAAAACGTAAAATAAAATGTTTCGTAAAAAAACTAGCGCGATCTAATATGTGCCGTGGATCCTAGATCGGACGGAGGAGGGAGCTGGCCGGCTTACCATGGAGTGGTCACCGATGATGTGGCTCGGACGTCGTCGGCGGCAACACTGCAGTCGTCGCCAGGGAGGTCGGAGGGCACGGGCCGATGCGGCGGAAGACGACGAGTCCAGCCGTGGTCGAGGTGTCATCGGAGGTGGACGGAGGAGGTCGACGTCGATCTCGAGGCGGCGATAGCGTTCAGGCGTCGGCAGAGTCGATGCTTTGGTGGTTTTCAGGCTCGGGCGATGGCACGGGGAGTTGTGGACGAAGGTGGGGATCACGATGGTGGTGTCAGGGGTGATCAGAGTGGGCTAGGTGGTGCGGTGGTGCGGCAATGGTGCGGTGGCGGCTCTTAGCTCCGGCGAGAAATCGAGGAGGTGGCGGGGGTTATCGGTGCGGAGAAAAGGGGGGAACAGGTCGAGAGAGAGGGGTATTGTAACAACCTGGATTTTGGCCCTTTCTTTTTCTTTTTGATTTATTGATTTTTGCTATGTTTTTCTTTTTGGAGTGGTTCTGTGGCCTTGTCACCTGGGAAATCATCCCCATTTCCCCTCCCAAGTGACTCATCATCCTAAAAACTTTGCCAAGATCATGTCACTCCACTGCTTGATCAAACCCTAATTTCTTTTCTAGGGAAAATTCTTTTTTCTATTAAAGAAATAACCCTGTCTGCCCTAGGTTGTGAAGCAACCTATATTTCTGTCCATCCAAAAATCCCCAAATAATTCTTATAAATTGTTTGGGTCATATCTTCATCAAATATGGCAAAATATTTCTTTGGCCATATTTTCCATCAGGCTCAATAAATTCATTTCCTATTCTGTCCTAAATGGCACATTGTGAAGCAAGTGCTATTTATCCTTTCCCATTTGCCCCCAAAATTTTTGGGCAGATTATGCAACTCCCGAATACCGGAGGAACACTTAGTGTGCTATCAAATGTGACAACGTAACTGGGTGACTATAAAGATGCTCTACAGGTGTGACACCCGGATAATTAGGCTACAGTAATCCCACGTTAATGTTTCCATGTCACTTCGATTTCTGTTGCTAATCTCTTGTTAGTTCGAAATCGTTTCAAATTCAAAATTCAAAATCAAGCAAACAATAAAACTTTTCAAATATTAAAACTAAAATGTTCAGAGTGAACCAAATAATTCATAGGAAATTATGGTGGAGAAACCACCCTTTTATAAAATGTTTAAATACTCAAATGTGAATGAAACAACAGCATAACCAATTTAATAAATGCCTTTTATTATTTATAACTAGCACATATGCCCGTGCGTTGCAACGGAAGAAAAATTACTACAAAAGACAATTGGTTATGTCAGTGAAACATACCACATTTGTTTTGTTATTTGTACATACCACATCGTCAACAGGGTTAGGCATGACCAAACATAAACATATTCAAATAAATAAGTGGCAAGTTATAAACATATCCTATAAACATGTAATCCGTAAAAATTCCTGAGCAACTTAAAATGTGAGAAAAGACTAATCCATCAACTATGAATATGTATGAAGCTGTCTATGACTTGGATATGCTAATTTAGATTCAGAATAGAACCCACTTAAAAGACAGCGCTTTCAACTAAAAAAGATTTATTCCCTTTTACCTTCATGCTTCAGAAACAGTAAATTGCAAAGAATCACCTACCATTTAGCTTGCAAACTTCAGCCAGCAAGGGTTTCGACCACGTCATTCTCATTTGGGCTCATTTGAATAAACGTTGAAGTTTTTGTGTCTCCATCTATAGTGCCTTATGCATTCTAGTTTGTCACACTTCGATAAAACTTCTATTGGACATATTCTTTCCAAATTAGAAAAAAATTAAATGAAAACATTCCACTTGAAAAACAAAATTTTAATAGGGCATTGATTAATTCTGAACCGGATTGTAAAAGATGCATATTCTCTAGATGCAAATAGATAATGGGAATTACACACGAGATGTAGAATATATACCTGAATATGGTCTAGTTGGTAATAAGTAGCTGATCAATACGTTAATTCTTTTTGTAGTGAACTAATGCACACAAAAGGAGGTTTAGTGCCTATGATTATGAAAAAGCCTCCTCTGAGTTCATTATATAAGAGAACATGCCGGCATGGGCCCCTACCTACAAACTGGAACTGGACACCAACTAAACTGTAATACAATATATTTTTTGCATTCAGTTGAGGTACTTGAGATGTGTTTTGGCTGTAATAAGCATCGCCGAAGCCTTTCTGAAGTTGGAATTCCGATAGTACTCATAAAGTAAGCCAATGATTACTCTATATTTGTACTCCCCACGCCGCTAAAAATGTCCGCAAAAGTGAATGGAGGGTTGCAGCAGAAGAAGTGATAAGCAAATAGGCAGTTTTCCAATTAAATTAATCCATGAATAAATCATGAGCATGACATTGACAGCATTGATAACACACTGGTTATGATCTAACAGAGCATGTACTACGCATATAGTAGAAACATCTACGCATATCGCTAGTACTGCTACAACAGAAAGAAACATGAGAGGGATAAACGATGTATACCCTCCAATCGGCCATGCGGTGGCGGTGGCGGTGGCAGTAGCCGCGGCATCCTCGGCGACCTTCTTGTCGGCTTTGGCCTTCTCAGTGGCGGCACGGTCGGTGTTGGTCGACATGGTGATGACGAAGGTGATGTGGACGTAGATGAACAGAAGCGAGCAGTCGCGTAGTCGCTACCCAAAAACCTAATCGCCCCTTTCCCATACAGGATCCGGAGAGGCGGGGTTTCGGAGGCCTGTTCTCCCGTCAACCATGTACGCGGTGAACGGGACGGAGTCGTCGGTGGCGGCAGCAGCAGAGGAACGACGTGGGCGTGGAGGCGGAGATGCGTTCTGTTTCATGGCGGCTAGGGTTGGCAGCGCCCCACATATATATGTGCGGCTGCGCGTGGAGAGACGTGGGCTGAACCCACGTCCAAGTCGGTAGCCCACGATCCGACTTCTCAGATCGTGGCCCCACCTGTCAAAGACTCTCCGTTCCTGACCGACAAAAAGAAGTGCATAGGAGTGGGCTCGGCTCAATCCCGCAACCCACGACACGTCATGATGAGGCGTGGCGTGGCGAGGCGAGCGGAGGAGGAGGAGTGCACGAGGGCCTCATCTCTTCTCAAGCTCCAATGGCATGAGGAAGAGAATCCCTTATAAACCACTCCAACTCTCCTTCCACTTCCGGGGTGGGACTAAACTTCCCACCACCTTGTTATGCCACCTACATGGGCCCTTAGAGATCAAATCTGAAATTCATATGGGCTCTAGGCCCATCTCATAGTTCAACAATCCCCCACCAGATCTCAGGGGCCCAGTTTGTCCTTTGTTCCAAATGCTGTTTTGATATACCAGCATCTTAGTGGAGACCGATTAAGGTTGAGCTCCACCTAGACCAAGTAGTTACACTCCTTCACAACTGAACAATGGACTATGCCTTGAATTGTCAGTTTGGCCTCAAGAAGTTTCACCACAAGTCTCACTGATACGAGGCTGCCGAAGGCCGACCCCTCGGGTGGAGCATATTAGTCACACTCCTGGCCTGTTCATGAGCTTGCTAGGGATCACCCCAATCTTATAGACTGTGACGAGCAGTCGGGCTCATATAGGTGTGTTCCTCCAAAGATCGCTCTGTAGGATAGCATCTTGCTTATGCATATAAGCCCTGGAACACATTAAGACAATAGTCATCCTTCCATACAGTTTCCGAGAGTATTGCATCTCCAACGTAGTGGGTTAGTAAAGTTACTCTCCTCAGTTCACCACTGGCTTGTTTTCCCAGGTCCTACTTCACGGGATCTCCGATCACTTAGGTTGGGTTACTACCATGGCAACTCATGTGGGTCTCATACCCATCTCCCTTGATGCCTTATCTATCACAACACGTGATAGCCCTTTAGTAAAGGGATCTGCCAGATTCTTAGCCGTTTGAATATAATCCAACACTATCACTCCGGAGTTCCTCAATTTTCTGACAGCTTTCAATCTCATTCTTATGTGTTTGTTGGACTTCATGTTGTCCTTTGAACTCTTCACCTTGACAATAACTGTTTGATTGTCACAGTTCATAAGGATGGCCGGAACCGGCTTCTCAACCACTGGCAAGTCCATCAACAGATCTCGAAGCCATTCTGCTTCACCACCCGATGTGTCTAATGCTGTTAATTCTGCTTCCATTGTCGATCTTGTTAAGATCGTTTGCTTGCAAGACTTCCAGGAAACAGCACCACCTCCAAGAGTAAATATATACCCAGTTGTGGCCTTCATCTCATCAGCATCAGAGATCCAATTCGCATCACTATACCCTTCAAGTACCGACGGGTATCCGGTATAGTGAAGTCCATAGTTCATAGTACCTTTCAGATAGCGCATAACTCTCTCAAGAGCACGCCAATGTACATCACCCGGTTTGGAAACAAATAGGCTCAGTTTGCTAATAGCAAATGCGATGTCAGGCCTCGTTGCGCTCGCTAGATACTGTAGTGAACCAACAATCTGAGAGTATCTCAATTGATCTATAGCTGTGCCTTTAGACTTTCGAATCAGCACACTAGAATCATATGGTGTTTGAGATGGTTTGCAGTCCGAATATCCAAAACGACTCAACACCTTCTCAACATAATGGGATTGCAAAAGTGTAATCCCACCCTCATCATCTCTCAATAGCTTGATGTTCAAGATAACATCAGCCACTCCAAGGTCCTTCATCTCAAAGTTCTGAGATAGGAAAGACTTAACCTCCTCGATTAACTTGAGATTAGTCCCAAGTATCAGTATGCCATCAACATACAAACATTTGTCAGCCTCATTAACAACAAAGCTAACAGATGTCAACTTTTCATTAAACTTGTCATGCCATTGCTTAGGCACTTGTCTCAGGCCATACAAAGATTTCACCAACTTACCCACCTTTCCTTCCTGACCATCCATCACAAAGCCATCAAGCTGTTGCATATAGATTTCCTCCTTTAGCTCTCCGTTCAGGAAAGCCGTCTTAACATCCATCTGATGAATGAGAAGACCATGCGAGGCCGCCAACGAGAGTAATACTCGAATTGTGGTCAGTCTGGCCACAGGTGAATAAGTGTCGAAGAAATCTTCTTCTTCTTTCTGGGTGTAGCCCTTGGCCACAAGCCTAGCCTTGTACTTTTCTATCGTACCATCGGGCCTAATCTTCTTCTTGAACACCCACTTGCATCCCAATGGTTTGCAACCATAAGGACGTTCAGTAAGCTCCCAAGTCCCGTTAGCCATGATGGAATCCATCTCGCTACGGACCGCATCCTTCCAGTAGTCAGTTTCTGGAGATGCATACGCTTCTGAAATAGAAGTGGGATTATCCTCCATGAGGTATATGAAGAAATCATCACCAAAGGTCTTTACAGTCCTTTGTCTCTTGCCCCTACCAAGGGATTCCTCATTATCCTCCTCAGGATTTTCATCATGTGTTTGATTATAATATTCCATCGGAATGGCAGGTTCAGGAGTCTCCTCAGATTCCTGTCTAGAAGTGCTTTGTACATCTCTCATGGGAAAAATGTCCTCAAAGAATGTAGCATCTTTAGACTCCATAATTGTACCGACTTTCGTGTCAGGTACCTCAGATTTCACTACTAGAAATCTATAGCCAACACTATTCATAGCGTAGCCCAAATTAACACAGTCCACAGTCTTTGGTCCAAGCTTACGCTTTTTGGGGATCGGCACATTAACTTTCTCCAAGCAGCCCCAGGTACGTAAGTACGAGAGTGTTGTCCTTCTCTTGGTCCACTTCTCGTAAGGAGTGATCTCGTTATCCTTTGTCGGAACTTTATTCAGGACATGACAGGATGTTATTATAGCCTCCCCCACCATGCCTTGGATAAACCCGACGTATCTAACATGGCGTTAACCAAATCAGTTAGAGTATGGTTTTTCCGCTCGGCAACCCCATTTGACTGGGGTGAGTAGGGAGGCATCTTCTCGTGAATAATGCCGTGTTCCGCACAAAAGGCATCAAACTCTTCCGAGAAGTACTCTCCACCACGATCTGACCGGACTCGTTTAATTTTCTTTTCAAGTTGATTCTCAACTTCTGCCTTATAGATTTTGAAGTAGTGTAGAGCCTCATCTTTAGTATTTAACAGATACACATAGCAATATCTAGTGGAATCATCTATCAAAGTCATGAAATATTTCTTTCCACCTTTAGTCAACACACCATTCATCTCACAAAGATCAGAATGTATGAGTTCCAGTGGTGCCAACTGTCTCTCCTCTGCTGCCTTGTGAGGCTTGCGAGGTTGCTTAGATTGCACACACGAATGGCACTTAGAACCTTTGGCTAAAATGAAACTCGGGATTAAATTCGATTTTGCTAGCCGCGTCATAACACCAAAACTAATGTGACAAAGACGTGAATTCCATACTTCAGATTCATTAACACTCAAATGAATATTGTTCACGACTTTATTACATAGATCTGCAAGAGAAAGGCGGAACATGCCTCCGCATTCATAACCCTTTCCAACAAATAGTCCATATTTCGTAACAACTAATTTATTAGACTCGAATACCAACTTAAACCCTTCTCTACATAGAAGGGAGCCACTAACGAGGTTCTTCTTGATGGCAGGGACATGCTGCACGTTCTTCAGCTGCACGATCCTCCCCGAAGTAAACTTCAGATCAACCATGCCAACACCAAGAACAGAAGCACTCGCGCCATTCCCCGTCAGTACAGACCCGTGACCTGTGGCCTGGTAAGAACAAAACAATGAAATGTCAGCACACACATGAACACCTGCACCTGTGTCGATCCACCAATCGGTGGACGGCCAAATTGAAAATACAACAAATAAATTACCGTACCCAGATGCACCACTCTCATTGTTGCTCACAATCATATTGACAGACTTGGAGTCCTGCCCTTGCTTCTTATACTTGTTTGGGCACTTGTTGGCCCAATGTTCAAGCGAACCACAAGTAAAGCAACCCTCATCCTTCTTGTTCTTCTTGAAGGTCTTCTTACCCTTCTTCTTAAAGTCGACACTCTGTTGGACACCGTTCTTTCCCTTGGGCTTGTGGGAATTGGAGTTCTTTTGATGCACCATGTTGGCCACAGAAGTTCCTTCGACCCCTTTTCCGTGCGAGTCCTTTGCCCTTGAATTCTGCTCAACACTCAGATGGCCAATGACATCCTCCACAGAGAATTCACGCCTCTGATGTTTCAGAGTGGTGGCAAAGTTCCTCCAGGAATTGGGAAGCTTAGCGATTATGCAGCCCGCGACAAACTTGCCCGGTAACTCGCACTTAAGAAGCTCAAGCTCCTTAACAATGCATATTATCTCATGAGCCTGCTCCAATACTGGTCGGTTTTCAACCATCTTGTAATCATGGAACTGCTCTATAATATACATCTCGCTCCCTGCATCGGCAGCCCCGAACTTAGATTCGAGCGCCTCCCACAAGTCCTTGGCAGACCGCACATGCAAATATGCGTCAACCAGCTTATCTCCAATCACGCTCAGAGCTGCCCCGAGGAACACGACAGTGGCCTCCTTGAACGCCTTCTCCTGATCAGGAGCGATCATTCCTGTGGGAGTCACACTGGCGACCCAGAACACGTTCATGGCAGTGAGCCATAAGGTGGTTTTAGTCTGCCAATGCTTAAAGTACATCCCCGTAAACGGCGACGGTTTTAGTGCAGCAGCAAAACCAGAATTCGAAAAACTCCTACACATATTAGGTTTTTGGATTGATAAGCAAATAGGCAGTTTTCCGATTAAATTAATCCATGAATAAATCATGAGCATGACATTGACAGCATTGATAACACACTGGTTACAATCTAACAGAGCATGTACTACGCATATAGTAGAAACATCTACGCATATCACTAGTACTGCTACAACAGAAAGAAACATGAGAGGGATAAACGATGTATACCCTCCAATCGGCCATGCGACGGCGGTGGCGGTGGCAGTAGCCGCGACATCCTCGGCGGCCTTCTTGTCGGCTTCGGCCTTCTCAGCGGCGGCACGGTCGGCATCGGTCGACATGGTGATGACGAAGGTGATGTGGACGTAGATGAACAGAAGTGAGCAGTCGCGTAGTCGCTACCCAAAAACCTAATCGTCCCTCTCCCGTACAGGATCCGGAGAGGCGAGGTTTCGGAGGCCTGCTCTCCCGTCAACCGTGTACGCGGTGAACGGGACGGAGTCGCCGGCGGCAGCAGCAGCAGAGGAACGACGTGGGCGTGGAGGTGGAGATGCGTTCTGTTTTGTGGCGGCTAGGGTTGGCAGCGCCCCACATATATATGTGCGGCTGCGTGTGGAGAGACGTGGGCTGAACCCACGTCCAAGTCGGTAGCCCACGACCCGACGTCTCAGATCGTGGCCCCACCTGTCAAAGACTCTCCGTTCCTGACCGGCAAAAAGAAGCGAATAGGAGTGAGCTCGGCTCGGCTCAATCCCGCAACCCGCGGCGCGTCGTGACGAGGCGTGGTGTGGCGTGGCGAGTCGAGCGGAGGAGGAGGAGTGCGCGAGGGCCTCATCTATTCTCAAGCTCCAATGGCATGAGGAAGAGAATCCCTTATAAACCACCCCAACTCTCCTTCCACTTCCGGGGTGGGACTAAACTTCCCACCACCTTGTCATGCCACCTACATGGGCCCTTAGAGATCAAATCTGAAATTGTCATATGGGCTCTAGGCCCATCTCATAGTTCAACAATCCCCCACCAGATCTCAGGGGCCCAGTTTGTCCTTTGTTCCAAACGCTGTTTTGATATACCAGCATCTCAGTGGAGACCGATTAAGGTTGAACTCCACCTAGACCAAGTAGTTATACTCCTTCACAACTGAACAATGGACTATGCCTTGAATTGTCAGTTGGGCGTCAAGAAGTTTCACCACAAGTCTCACTGATACGAGGCTGCTGAAGGCCGACCCCTCGGGTGGAGCATATAAGTCACACTCCTGGACTGTTCATGAGCTTGCTAGAGATCACCCCAATCTCATAGACTGTGACCAGCAGTTGGGCTCATATAGGTGTGTTCCTCCAAAGATCGCTCTGTAGGATAGCATCTTGCTTATGCATATAAGCCTTGGAACACATTAAGATAGTAGTCATCCTTCCATACAGTTTCCGAGAGTATTGCATCTCCAACGTAGTGGGTTAGTAAAGTTACTCTCCTCAGTTCACCACTGGCTTGTTTTCCCAGGTCCTACTTCACGGGATCTGCGATCACATAGGTTGGGTTACTACCATGGCAACTCATGTGGCTCTCATACCCATCTCCCTTGATGCGTTATCTATCATAACACGTGATAGCCCTTTAGTAAAGGGATATGCCAGATTCTTAGCCGTTTGAATATAATCCATGGCTATCACTCCGGAGTTCCTCAATTTTCTGACAGCTTTCAATCTCATTCTTATGTGTTTATTGGACTTCATGTTGTCCTTTGAACTCTTCACCTTGACAATAACTGTTTGATTGTCACAGTTCATAAGGATATCCGGAACCGGCTTCTCAACCACTGGCAAGTCCATCAACAGATCTCGAAGCCATTCTGCTTCACCACCCGATGTGTCTAATGCTGTTAATTCTACTTCCATTGTCGATCTTGTTAAGATCGTTTGCTTGCAAGACTTCCAGGAAACAGCACCACCTCCAAGAGTAAATATATACCCAGTTGTGGCCTTCATCTCATCAGCATCAGAGATCCAATTCGCATCACTATACCCTTCAAGTACCGACGGGTATCCGGTATAGTGAAGTCCATAGTTCATAGTACCTTTCAGATAGCGCATAACTCTCTCAAGAGCACGCCAATGTACATCACCCAGTTTGGAAACAAATAGGCTCAGTTTGCTAATAGCAAATGCGATGTCAGGCCTCGTTGCGCTCGCTAGATACTGTAGTGAACCAACAATCTGAGAGTATCTCAATTGATCTATAGCTGTGCCTTTAGACTTTCGAATCAGCACACTAGAATCATATGGTGTTTGAGATGGTTTGCAGTCCGAATATCCAAAACGACTCAACACCTTCTCAACATAATGGGATTGCAAAAGTGTAATCCCACCCTCATCATCTCTCAATAGCTTGATGTTCAAGATAACATCAGCCACTCCAAGGTCCTTCATCTCAAAGTTCTAAGATAGGAAAGACTTAACCTCCTCGATTAACTTGAGATTAGTCCCAAATATCAGTATGCCATCAACATACAAACATTTGTCAGCCTCATTAACAACAAAGCTAACAGATGTCAACGTTTCATTAAACTTGTCATGCCATTGCTTAGGCACTTGTCTCAGGCCATACAAAGATTTCACCAACTTACCCACCTTTCCTTCCTGACCATCCATCACAAAGCCATCAAGCTGTTGCATATAGATTTCCTCCTTTAGCTCTCCGTTCAGGAAAGCCATCTTAACATCCATCTGATGAATGAGAAGACCATGCGAGGCCGCCAACGAGAGTAATACTCGAATTGTGGTCAGTCTGGCCACAGGTGAATAAGTGTCGAAGAAATCTTCTTCTTCTTTCTGGGCGTAGCCCTTGGCCACAAGCCTAGCCTTGTACTTTTCTATCGTACCATCGGGCCTAATCTTCTTCTTGAACACCCACTTGCATCCCAATGGTTTGCAACCATAAGGACGTTCAGTAAGCTCCCAAGTCCCGTTAGCCATGATGGAATCCATCTCGCTACGGACCGCATCCTTCCAGTAGTCAGTTTCTGGAGATGCATACGCTTCTGAAATAGAAGTGGGATTATCCTCCATGAGGTATATGAAGAAATCATCACCAAATGTCTTTACAGTCCTTTGTCTCTTGCCCCTACCAAGGGATTCCTCATTATCCTCCTCAGGATTTTCATCATGTGTTTGATTATAATATTCCATCGGAATGGCAGGTTCAGGAGTCTCCTCAGATTCCTGTCTAGAAGTGCTTTGTACATCTCTCATGGGAAAAATGTCCTCAAAGAATGTAGCATCTTTAGACTCCATAATTGTACCGACTTTCGTGTCAGGTACCTCAGATTTCACTACTAGAAATCTATAGCCAACACTATTCATAGCGTAGCCCAAATTAACACAGTCCACAGTCTTTGGTCCAAGCTTACGCTTTTTGGGGATCGGCACATTAACTTTCTCCAAGCAGCCCCAGGTACGTAAGTACGAGAGTGTTGTCCTTCTCTTGGTCCACTTCTCGTAAGGAGTGATCTCATTATCCTTTGTCGGAACTTTATTCAGGACATGACAGGATGTTATTATAGCCTCCCCCACCATGCCTTGGATAAACCCGACGTATCTAACATGGCGTTAACCAAATCAGTTAGAGTACGGTTTTTCCGCTCGGCAACCCCATTTGACTGGGGTGAGTAGGGAGGCATCTTCTCGTGAATAATGCCGTGTTCCACACAAAAGGCATCAAACTCTTCCGAGAAGTACTCTCCACCACGATCTGACCGGACTCGTTTAATTTTCTTTTCAAGTTGATTCTCAACTTCTGCCTTATAGATTTTGAAGTAGTGTAGAGCCTCATCTTTAGTATTTAACAGATACACATAGCAATATCTAGTGGAATCATCTATCAAAGTCATGAAATATTTCTTTCCACCTTTAGTCAACACACCATTCATCTCACAAAGATCAGAATGTATGAGTTCCAGTGGTGCCAACTGTCTCTCCTCTGCTGCCTTGTGAGGCTTGCGAGGTTGCTTAGATTGCACACACGAATGGCACTTAGAACCTTTGGCTAAAGTGAAACTCGGGATTAAATTCGATTTTGCTAGCCGCGTCATAACACCGAAACTAATGTGACAAAGACGTGAATGCCATACTTCAGATTCATTAACACTCAAATGAATATAGTTCACGACTTTATTACATAGATCTGCAAGAGAAAGGCGGAACATGCCTCCGCATTCATAACCCTTTCCAACAAATAGTCCATATTTCGTAACAACTAATTTATTAGACTCGAATACCAACTTAAACCCTTCTCTACATAGAAGGGAGCCACTAACGAGGTTCTTCTTGATGGCGGGGACATGCTGCACGTTCTTCAACTGCACGATCCTCCCCGAAGTAAACTTCAGATCGACCATGCCAACACCAAGAACAGAAGCACTCACGCCATTGCCCATCAGTACAGACCCGTGACCTGTGGCCTGGTAAGAACAAAACAATGAAATGTCAGCACACACATGAACACCTGCACCTGTGTCGACCCACCAATCGGTGGACGGCCAAACTGAAAATACAGCAAATAAATTACCGTACCCAGATGCACCACTCTCATTGTTGCTCACAATCATATTGACAGACTTGGAGTCCTGCCCTTGCTTCTTATACTTGTTTGGGCACTTGTTGGCCCAATGTTCAAGCGAACCACAAGTAAAGCAGCCCTCATCCTTCTTGTTCTTCTTGAAGGTCTTCTTACCCTTCTTCTTAAAGTCGGCACTCGCGTAGGTGATGACGAAGGTGATGTGGACGTAGATGAACAGAAGCGAGCAGTCGCGTAGTCGCTACCCAAAAACCTAATCGCCCCTCTCCCATATAGGATCCGGAGAGGCGGGGTTTCGGAGGCCTGCTCTCCCATCAACCGTGCACGCGGTGAACGGGACGGAGTCGCCGGCGGCAGCAGCAGCAGAGGAATGACGTGGGCGTGGTGGCGGAGATGCGTTCTATTTCGTGGCGGCTAGGGTTGGCAGCGCCCCACATATATATGTGCGGCTACCCGTGGAGAGACGTGGGCGAGCGGAGGAGGAGGAGTGCGCGAGGGCCTCATCTCTTCTCAAGTTCCAATGGCATGAGGAAGAGAATCCCTTATAAACCACTCCAACTCTCCTTCCACTTCCGGGGTGGGACTAAACTTCCCACCACCTTGTCATGCCACCTACATAGGCCCTTAGAGATCAAATCTGAAATTGTCATATGGGCTCTAGGCCCATCTCATAGTTCAACAAGAAGCAACTTAGGACGTCTCACAAAACAAAAGAAATCAATCGGAACCCGGAAATATATCCACCAATCGCAGGGGGCAAACACCTCTCTGATCTCATGATGCCAAATCCTACCACACCTTGTCAAATTGTGGCGTCGAGCTTGCAATCCTCTTATTCTTATTCTTTTTACCATTGTATATTCTTATCTGAATCCACAATGACATCCTCTAGAGTCCCCTTCAATGTCCGTGTTCCCTACTATTGCCTCTTCGATTCCGAATTCTTTCCTTATTTCTTCTCCAGTACCTCGTGCCCTTCCTAAATTAGGATTCTGATTTCCTTTCTTAATTCTTTTTTTCTGTCCCCTCTTGTCCTTAGTAGCCCACCACACATATAGAATGTTAACTTGCCTCGCTTTCTCCAGTTAATTAGCCTCCCTTTTCTTCCTCAATTTTCTGTCATGATCTTTGAGATGACTTGCTGATACCGAGAAAGCTCAAAGATGTATATAAATTAGGTATTTTGGATGTAAAAGAGCGATGTGGGACTATTAATGTACAGAACAATCAGTGTTACTACTTGAAGCGCATTCTAGCTTAGTTGGCAAAGCCTTTGTGTGTTGGTCGGTTGGTCTTGAGTTCGACTCGTAGGATTTTTTTTGTGCATTTTTGCGTTAAACATGATAGATGGGCTGGATTCATTGGGCCAAAGAGCTCGCCGTGGTTTGTTCGCTCGGCCTAGGTGGGCCGGATTAATGGGTCCACAGCGTACAGGGGTTTGCCTGAGACGAACAAAAACGAACCTGGCATGTATTCAACAACGGACGGACGGACGGAATAAACCGTATGAAAATTATTACGGACTAACGACGTACGATAATTAGGGAGGAAGAAGCAATAGCCCCTTTATTATTAGGTAGAGAAATGTTAAACTATTTTATTTAGTTACCCAAATTAATGTGGCAGTAATAAATATAGTAATACTAATTTAAAAACCATTTGTGTATTTTATAAAACTGTAACCTTTAAAGAAATAAAAGAAAACAGGAAAGGATAAATAAATAAAAAGTAAAGAAAGCAAAATAGCAAAACAAAAGAAGACAAAAGGGCTCCCGTGGTCCAACTGGGCCAAACGGCCCACCTAGCCCAACCGGCTGGCCCAACCCCTCCTCCATATCCCCACCAGGGAGAAACCCTAACCCCCTCGACCGCACACCCCCACTCCCCACGTCTCTCCTTTCCCCTTCCCGATCCGTTATGGATCGGGGACGAGCCCGCTTTCCCCAACCTCGCGACGCCAGCGCCCCAACCCCGTCGCCGGACACCCCCATCGCCTCGACGCCCGCGTCGACCCCCTTCCCCGCGCCCCGTCGCTGGTGCTACCCATCGCCGGACCTCGCCGCCTCCTCGTCACCTCCCACGACGGCCTACACCAGGCCTCGCCGCCCCTGACACCGCCGGACCATGTCGTCGTCGCCCGGGACGCCACCTCGACCGCCTCCTCGCCGGACATCGCATCCTCGTCCTCTTCCCCGCTGGCCGCCAGCAAGCCTCAGCGCCCCCTCTCCCCATCAACGCTGGTGAGGCCCCGGGCCTCTCCCCTTCTTTGCCTCATGCCTCGCTTGTGATCACTGCACATTAGACCGTCCACGCGCGCGCGCCGGGGTGAGCACGCGCTCACTGCGCCCAGCGCGCCCTCTGCGCCGTGCTCCCCGCGCCCGAATCGTCCTCGCAGTGCGCCGCCTCCCCGCGCTGCCCATGATGGCCATGCCCCGCGCCCTTGCTCCCCTGCTGCTGCACCGTGCCAGCGCCTGGCTGCTTTGCCCCGCCACTGCCCGCTACGGCCACCCTCCGCAGCCTCCCCTGGCCCTAGCCACCGGTGTCGGCATGCGCCATGCGTGCCCAGCATCCCTCAGGCATGCGCCCATTCGGGCTATGCCCATTAGCCCGCCCCGCCATGGCCTTGGCCAATGACAGCCGGGGCCCACCCCTAGAAAAATGAGAACGAAAATGAAAAAAAGAAGAATTAAAAATATATAATAATAATAATTAATTAATTAAAGAATTAATTAACTTAATTAATTCCGTTTAATTAGACTAAACAAATAATTAAGCCTAACTAATTAACCTAAACCCTAATTAACCTAAACTGAGAATGACAGGTGGGTCCCATTGGACCCACACGTCAGGTTGACCAGTGAGGGAGTCCTGGATTAGGGGGTGTCCGGATGGCCGGACTATACCTTCAGCCGGACTCCAGGACTATGAAGATACAAGATTGAAGACTTCGTCCCGTGTCCAGAAGGGACTTTCCTTGGCGTGGAAGGCAAGCTTGGCGATACGGATATTCAGATCTCCTACCATTGTAACCGACTCTATGTAACCCTAACCCTATCCGGTGTCTATATAAACCGGAGGGTTTTAGTCCGTAGGACAACATACACATCAACAATCATACCATAGGCTAGCTTCTAGGGTTTAGCCTCTCTGATCTCGTGGTAGATCTACTCTTGTACTACCCATATCATCAATATTAATCAAGCAGGACGTAGGATTTTACCTCCATCGAGAGGGCCCGAACCTGGGTAAAACTTCGTGTCCCTTGCCTCCTGTTACCATCCGTCCTAGACGCACAGTTCGGGACCCCCTACCCGAGATCCGCCGGTTTTGACACCGACATTGGTGCTTTCATTGAGAGTTCCTCTATCTCGTCGCCATCAGGAAGGATGCCTCGCCCCGTCTTTAAAGATGGCACCGTTGCTAAGGGAGCTTTGGCTGTCGGCCAAACCCTCCGGCTAGGTGGTTTTCTTATGACCGCCTGTTCGGCTTCTGTGCCGACGATGACCTCTCGAGCCATCGAAAACAATCTTCATGTCAGTTCGGAACTCGCCCAGCAGTTAGATCCAATGGAGCTTTCCTCCATAAACGAGCTCTTGGATCGCTTTGCCGCCCTGGGAGTCGCTATGGATTACGACCAGATTGGGCCTAAAACCGATCTGAGAGAGATTAACTCTCCCCAAGTCACCCATCACGTTGCCGTGGTAGAGGGACAGTGCGGCGACCCTTCGTCTATCTTAAGGACTCGCTACATCCGGATTCCCGATCCCTCCAAGTCGGATACCCGCGGAGGGGAGGATATCACTCAAGACCTGAACTTAGAGTCAGGCAACGGGCTGGATTCATTGGACAACACCCAGGGATCCAAATTTTCGAGTTCAGAAATTCCTCGGCCTCTGAGCCTCAGACACGGGGAGGCTTCGGATTTAACTCCACCCACCCACCCCAACATAAGCGATCTATCCAAAATCAGGCAAGAGCCCGACGAAACAGTACATCATTACTGGGCTAGATTCCTCATGGTTAAGAACAGGCTAAGGGACTACCGCGAGGAAGACGCAATCTTAATCTTCTGCAATAATTGCACGGACAAGGGAATACTCAATGCCATAAGTCGCCGTGATATCACACGCTTCGCTGACTTGGCATCCATTGTACAAAAGTATTGTGCGATGGAAAGCGCCTGGAAAACCAAAATAAAATTTTGGGACAATCCGGCCCTAAATACAAACCCAGTCAGAAATAAAAGGGTGAAGCATAACCAGACACTTCGAATGGACGGATGCAGCCACGGCCGGACTCGAGGAGATAAAAGCCATACTTGCAACAGACCCAGTCCTGGTCGCGCCAAATATTGGCGAACCAATGCTATTATACATTGCAGCAACACATCAGGTTGTAAGCGCAGTGCTCGTTGTCGAACGAGAAGCGGACGGACACAGATTCCCCCTTCAAAAGCTGGTCTATTATGTGTCCACTGTCCTCACTCCTTGCAAATCACGGTACCCGCATTATCAAAAGATCGCGTATGCGGTATTCATGGCATCCCGGAAGCTACGACACTACTTTCAAGAGTGTTCAATAACAGTAGCCTCGGAAGTACCACTTAACGATATTATAAACAACCGTGATGCAACGGGCCGGATTGCAAAATGGGCCATTGAGCTCCTCCCGTTCGACATAACTTATAAGCCATGGCGAGCCATTAAGTCGCAAGTCTTGGCCGACTTCGTCGCAGAATGGACGGAGGCCAAACTCCCCAAAGAGTACGGCACGTATTCAAATTGGATCATGCATTTCGACGGCTCCAAGATGTTGGCCGGACTGGGGGTTGGCGTCGTTTTGACGTCCCCCACAGGATACATAGTTCAATACGTACTCCAGATTATGTACACGGACTCCAACAACGCAGCCGAATATGAGGCCCTTTTACATGGTCTCCGGATGGCAGTATCCATGGGCATTCAACGCCTAGAGGTGCGCGGGGACTCGAACCTCGCAATATCCCAAATAAAACGCCGTCCTAAAAATGTCAGCTCGGTTCGAGGGGCTTGAATTTCACCATATAGCCCGGGAAAATAATCAGGCGGCAGATGTCCTGGCACGCATCGGCGCAAAACGCGATGTAGTCCCCCCAACATCTTCTTGGAAAGGCTGTTCAAGCCATCCGTAGTATGGGAAGGGGAGCCGAACAACAACACAACGGACCCAACCGCACTGCCCGACACCGAACATTCTGACACAATCGGAGGCTCTGCCAATGAAACAATACCTTCAGCCCACGTAATAATGGCCGTCATCGCCCCGTGGACAGAACCACTCCTCGCCTACCTCACTAGGCAGGAACTCCCCGAGGACCAAAATGAGGCACGCTGCATAGTGCGGCGATCCAAAGCCTACAGAGTCCACGAGGGAGAGCTTTATAAGAAAAGCACTACCGGAGTCCTTCAAAGGTGCATCTCCAAAGAGGAGGGGCGGAACCTCCTGGCTGAAATCCATGCCGGACTGGGCGGTCATCACGCTGCAGCTCGGTCCCTTGTAAGCAAGGCCTTCCGTACAGGCTTTTATTGGCCGACGGCCCGGGCAGACGCTCAGGACTTAGTCCAACGATGCACCGGTTGCCAGCTCTTTGCAAACCAAAGCCATATGCCACCCACCGCCCTCCGAACTATGCCCATTACTTGGCCCTTCGCGGTCTGGGGGCTTGACATGGTTGGACCCCTTAAAGGTGGAACCCACAAGCAAAAATACTTACTGGTCATGGTGGATAAATTCACTAAATGAATAGAAGCCAAGCCTGTTAAGACGGTCGAATCCGGACCGGTGATAGACTTTATATCCGGGGTCATACACCATTACGGCGTTCCCCACAGCATCATCACTGATAACGGCACGAACTTCACGGCCGATGAGGTAAAACTCTGGTGTAAAAACATGGGCATCAAGCTTGACTATGCTTCCGTCTATCACCCACAAACTAACGGCCAGGTCGAACGGGCAAATGGTCTTATCATGAGCGGGATTAAACCCAGATTAGTGCGGTCCCTCAAGGAATCTAACACGCACTGGGTAGAGGAGCTCGACTCCGTACTCTGGGGGCTGCGGACCACGCCGAATCGCACCACCGGATACACACCATTCTTTATGGTGTACGGCGCAGAGGCAGTTTTGCCCTGCGACATAATTCATGACTCACCTCGAGTGCGCATGTACGAAGAAAGAGAAGCCGAGCTCGATCGGCAGGACAGCTTAGACGCATTGGAGGAGGAGCGTGACGTGGCAAAAGCCCGTTCCGCATTCTATCAACAACAGGCTCGAAGATACCAAAGTAGAGAAGTACGGGCCAAAAATTACAATGTTGGCGAATTAGTTCTACGACTACCGAACAAGAAAAAGGACAAACTCAAGCCCAAGTGGGAAGGTCCCTTCATAATTGACCAAGTCCTGACTGGTGGAGCGTACCGCCTGCGAGATGCATCGGATAACCGACTCGAGCTGAACCCATGGAACGCAGCCCGTCTCCGAAGATTCTATGCCTAGCACCGGACTCTATGTTCGTCTCCTTCCTCTGTCCATTTTTTATATATTTTCTGTCTTGCATTTCTCTTCTTCTTCTTCTCTCTCTCTCTTATAGCCCTTAAAGGCTCATAAGTGACACGCCATCCGCGCTCATTAAACCTGGGGGCTTCTTTAAACAGAAGCTTATTCATACGGGCTTCATGCCCAACACATGCGTCACACTTCCGCATGTACCTTTTATTCACCATTATATGCATCGATATGACTTAAGTTTTGGCCAAGCTGGGTTGCCTGGCTCCTGTGCTTACCCCTACGTTCCCGTTTGTTCGGCTAGGTGGTAAAGGGAGCACCTCTACGATTGTTACTGCCGAGTCAGCCGGACGTGTACCTCAGACTGGCTGAAGCCGAAAGCTAGCGTTCTTAAGGGAATATTCGGTCGGTGAACTAAAGATGATCTTTTTTATTTTTATCTATATGCCCCCAGATGTTTTTCCTGCGTTTCTTTTCGCAGCATGGACATGCACCTTAGGGCATGCCTCCCAGGGAAAGGAACCCCTAACAGAACTATTCTCCCTGGAAGATGTTTCTTACTAACCATGTAATATAACATAACTAGTTGGTCACTTGTCTGTTCACACACTAATGACCCCTACGCCTGGTTTCCATGCATTCCCCGGTTCTTACATAACCGCATGGGAATTCGGACACACTCCGGACCATCAGGTCCCGAGGCTGAAGCGAAAAGGTCGGCCATGCCAAATGATCTACAATCCGGCTAGAAGGCATTATAAATGTCAACTAAATTACATAGTCATTTTGACTGATCGTATTCCTCTTCAATACCATCTATCAGGCTGTCTAATTTACAGTCCTGCTGGGAATACTTTGCGGCCAACTCTACTTGGCCGTATACTAAGCTTACAGGGATCTCCTTCCCATCGGGCCCTATAGGACCGACCTCGGCCATGTGGTTGGGGTCAGCCTTTGCGTACCGCGTCTTCACCATGGCCCAGGCCTCCCTAGCGCCTTGACGGCAGGCTGATATCTTCCACAATCGGAAGCGCCGCCGTGCTCCTTTTAGCTTCTCCGCAAGCTCTCCAAGACCTTCGGGCATGGAGACGGATGGCCACAGGGCCTGGGCGACGCCTCGCATCGCCTACCGAACTCGATCGAGTAGTTGCGAGAGCTCGGGAAGAAGGTCACCCGTAGAACCGGGCATCTCCTCTGCAGGACGGCCTGTCAGCACACCTACAGACATTGCTCTGTTAGTCGACTTCCCCGCTGAACTTTCTTTCAAAAGGTTCGTTCAAGCACTTACTAAATATGCCGCGCCGAAGCCGCTGATTCTCCTTCACGGAGTCTGACAGCTGGGCACGAACATCTTTCAGCTCGACGCCCAGCTTGGTGTTGGCATCTCGGAGATTGTTCTTCTCCCCCATCACCTTCAACAGCACCCTCTCACCAGCCTTTAGCTGGCGTAGGAGGTGTCGCCTTTCCAGATCCAATCCGGCGCCATCTGCAATTTTATTTGTCAGATTCGCACCAAAGCCGTGCTTCGCAAAATACTTATCTTTCAAAGTGTATATTACTAGAGGGGGCCTCCTTAGGCTCCCCTGCCGCGGCTAGTGCGGCCTCAAGTTGGGCTTTGCACTCTTCCAGCTCCTTGGACAGTAGGGAATTCTTTTCTACAAGAACCTACATAATAAATGATCCTTAAATCAGTTATTTTAACTGTTTCAAGTCTCAGGGGCTACTGGTATATATATATAATTACCAAAATTTTCTTACCCATATGTCTTTTACATATTGCTCCGTGGCTCTGGTTAGAACATTTTGAGCGGCACAGAGGTACGCATCTCCCGACTTAAAGGCATCTAACGCCTCTTGGGAGAAACAAGCGTCGCGAAGAATTGTCCGGCGGCGCCTGTGGTTCATGGCACTCTCCACCTCAGAGTTGGTGGCAGACAACCTGTCCACATCCTCCATCGGAGGAGTGTCCGGTGTGCGCCTTGTGTTCGGCCCCGCTTCTGGGCCAGGCTTTGGAGCCAGGCTGGTGGAGGCGCGATTGGCGGTCTCTCCGAATATAGTTCGGCGAGGTCTCTTTGTCCTGAAGAGGGCACAAGTGTTAATATGCCCTGAAGGTACAACACCTGGGATAAGGGGGTGCGCCATACCTTTGCGCTAACGCCCCGGTCCAGACTGCACCTCTTTTTTGCCCACGGGGCACTGCGGCCCCTCGTTGGCTTGTCGCCGCAGGTTCGGCCTCCCATTTCTGGGAGGCCGGGATTAGCCCTGGATAATCGGCCGTAATGGCCACCAAGGCATTCTCCTTGCTCAATTGATGGAACACTCCATCAATCAGATCCACCGAAAGCTCCGGATCCTCTCGCGAGTCCGGGTCGAGGGACCGTCCTGGGTCCTCGGGTTGTGGAGGAGGGCTGTTTATTTCTTTAATAGCCTGGCGCAGTTCCTGCATCGAAATCACTAAGATTAAATATTTAACAATGGGGATATAAAATGGATGGGAAAGATGTGATCACTCACCCAGCTTGGAGGATTGTACATGGAAAATCCACCCTTTGGGTCAACGCGGAGAAAATCCTCCTCTTCTCCCTTGTACAAAGCGGACAAGGTCTTTATTAGAGCTGCAGCCGAATCCGGCCCCTTGCGGCCGTAGTGGGTGGTGTCGTCCTCCCCGTTGAAATCCCACATGGGGTAGCCTCTATACTGTAGCGGCTGCACCCCTCGCATGATGCATGCGGCCATGACCCCGATCATGGTTAGTCCGGAATGAGCTAACAATCTTATCCGGCCAATCAGGTAAACAACGTCCCTGTCACTTTCCCTCTGAGGGCTCCATGGGCGCCAGCTTAGGCGCTTCTTTAAGGGAGCATTGTTGAATTCAGGGAGGCCGATCCGGACAGGATCCGGTAGCGGGACGTCTTCTATGTAAAACCATTCCGAGGGCCAGTCTTCAGACGCCTTCTTTGGGGTTCTGGGCAGATAGCCGGTCCCGGCGATGCGCCATACTTCGGCTCCACCCACTTGATACATAGACCCCTTCTTGGAACGGGACACGAGGCAA
This sequence comes from Triticum dicoccoides, assembly GCF_002162155.2. Lineage (NCBI taxonomy): Eukaryota > Viridiplantae > Streptophyta > Magnoliopsida > Poales > Poaceae > Triticum > Triticum dicoccoides. The sequence continues at coordinate 286,077,585 of NC_041390.1, forward strand.
AATAGCTCCCTCCATAGTCCGAAATGAGCTTCGACACCCAAGAACAGCTCGCAGAGGGCTACGAAGCCCGCGATATGCAACACTGAGGTAGGCGTGAGATGATGTAGCTGGAGGCCGTAGAACTCCAGCAGCCCCCGGAGAAATGGATGGATTGGAAATCCGAGCCCCCTTATTAAATAAGGGACGAGGCACACCCGCTCTCCTTTGGAGGGATTAGGGGCGCTCTCCGCTTGCTCTCCGCCGTTATAGACGGCAAGACCGGCTCAAACCGGGATCATATAGGCTGGGGGAGAAATCCCTTGGTCTGGAGCGTCACTAACTCGCTATGCGGGATGGAGCATCTTTCCCAATATCCAGGCTTATGGCTGGAAGGGCGGGAGGAGGAGTCGCGACGGCTGGCCATGGTGGAATGGATATTTGTCGAATGCGCTCTGATGAACACTCGCGAAGGGGGAAGGTGTGGTTTGGATCTAAATCCTCGTCTGCTTAAATAGGTCAGCTTGTTTACACGGCTAGGGGTGTGAATGTAAAAACACTCAGACCTTTCATATTCGTTTGACACGTGGGGAGCGCCCATTATTGGGCGCATAAGCCAAGGAGCGCAACATCTACAAGAAACCGGACTTTATTCAACAGGTACATGGAATTTGGAGGAGAACCCGCCTTGCAATGCCGAAGACAATCTGTGCGCCGGACTGATCGTCATTGAAGCCTGCTTCGAGGGCTACTGAGGGAGTCCTGGATTAGGGGGTGTCCGGATGGCCGGACTATACCTTCAACCGGATTCCAGGACTATGAAGATACAAGATTGAAGACTTCGTCCCGTGTCCGGAAGGGACTTTCCTTGGCGTGGAAGGCAAGCTTGGCGATACGGATATTCAGATCTCCTACCATTGTAACCGACTCTATGTAACCCTAACCCTATCCGTTGTCTATATAAGCTGGAGGGTTTTAGTCCGTAGGACAACATACACATCAACAATCATACCATAGGCTAGCTTCTAGGGTTTAGCCTCTCTAATCTCGTGGTAGATCTACTCTTGTACAACCCTTATCATCAATATTAATCAAGCAGGACATAGGGTTTTACCTCCATCGAGAGGGCCCGAACCTGGGTAAAACTTCGTGTCCCTTGCCTCCTGTTACCATCTGGCCTAGATGCACAGTTTGGGACCCCCTACCCGAGATCCGCCGGTTTTGACACCAACAACCAGGTCAACAGTCAACGTTGACTGTTGACGTCATGCTGATGTCATGCTGACGTCATGATGATGTCAGCAAACACTATTCTGGATAATGTTGAATTAACTTAATTTAATTAAATAAATTCTAAAATTAATTTAAATCTTTTAAAATTAATATAAAATAAACCACAACTCGGATGGAAAAACTTTGTACATAAAAGTTGCTCAGGACGACGAGACGAATCTGGATACGCAGCCCGTTTGTCCGCCACACATCCCTAGCATAGCGAACACACAACATTCCCCCTCTGTTTCATCTGTCCGAAAACGCAAAACACTGGGGATATTTTCCCGGATGTTTCCCGCCTTCACCGTTACCACCTCATACCGCGTTAGGGCACCCTAGCACCGATACTTGTCATGTCATGCATCACTATGCATCTCTTTGCTTAATATTTATTGTTTCTCCCCTCTCTTCTCTCCGGTAGACTACGAGACCGACGCCGCTGCTACCCACTACGACTACGGTGTTGACGACCCCTCTCTCTTGCCAAAGCAACCAGGTAAGCCCCCCCTTGATCACCAGATATCGCCTACTCTTCTCTCTACTGCTTGCATTAGAGTAGTGTAGCATGTTACTGCTTTCCGTTAATCCTATTCTGATGCATAGCCTATCATTGTTGCTACAACTATTGATACCTTACCTGCAATCCTAAATGCTTAGTATATGATGCTAGATTATCATCAGTGGCCCTACATTCTTTTCAGTCTGCCATGCTATACTATCGGGCCGTGATCATGTCGGTTGTTGATCACAGGTATATACTTTACATACATACTATACATGTTGTGACTAAAGATGGGTCGGCTCGTTGAGTACCCGCAAGTGATTCTAATGTTGGGGGCTGAAGGGGCAGGTGGTTCCACCCAGGTAGTGGTGGGCCTTGGTTCCCGACGGCCCCCGACTGTTACTTTGAGGCGGAGCGGCAGGGCAGGCGGAGACCACCTAGGAGAGAGGTGGGCCTGGCCCTGGTCGGCATTCGCGGTTACTTCACAATAACACGCTTAACGAGATCTGGGTATTTGATCTGAGTCTGGCTACTGGCCTATACGCACTAACCAACTACGTCGGAACAGTTATGGGCACTCGATGTCGTGGTATCAGCCGAAGCCTTCGTGACGTCAGCGATTGAGCGACGCGCGCCGGGTTGGACTGGAACGCCTGCTCTTGTATAAGGGAGGCTAGGTCTGCTCACCGGCCGTGTACGCAACATGCAGGTGTGCAATGGGCGATGGACCCAGACCCCTGCACCATAGGATTTAGACCGGCGTGCTGACCTCTCTGTTGTGCCTAGGTAGGGCTACTACGTGTTGATCTTCCGAGGCCGGGCATGACCCAGAAAAGTGTGTCCGGACAAAGGGGATCGAGCGTGTTGGGAAATGTGGTGCACCCCTCCAGGGAAGTTAATCTATTCGAATAGCCGTGATCTTCGGTAACAGGACGACTTGGAGTTGTGCCTTGACCTTATGACAACTAGAACCGGATACTTAATAAAACACATCCTTCCAAGTGCCAGATACAACCGGTGATCGCTCTCTCATAGGGCGACGAGGGGAGGATCATCAGTTAGGATTATGCTACACGATGCTACTTGGTGAACTTACCTTGTACTCTCTTCTTCTGCTGCAAGATGGAGGTTACCAGAAGCGTAGTCTTCGACAGGACTAGCTATCCCTGACGCGGAGCATCCTACGGACATCACCATGTCAAGAGTCCGTTTGGCAAGTGACACGTGCGACCTCTACTTCACATACACAAAGGTGAATCATATCCTTTACACGTGCTCACTTGACCCCTTCGAGGATGGTATACTACTTGACACTTCTCCCGTGTGCATGCATAGGTATTGTCGAAATGCTGCGGACGACGTGGAGGAGTGCAAGCGCCAAGGAACACCTACACCATCCGCGAGGGAAGCATGGAAACGAAGACGCAAAAAGAAGAGCTGTCGAAGAAGCTCCAGCCATCGGACGACTGGTCGGGTCCGGATGTCCGGCGCCTGAAGATCCACCGGACGACCGGTCCAGACTGGACGACCGGTGTCCCTGCACCCGAGCCAAACGAGCGGACGTCCGACGCCACCGGACGACCGGTCTAGACCAGAAATCCTCTACACCAGCATCCGAGCCAGAACGAGCGGACGACCGGCCCCTACCGGACGTCCGGCCGCCCATGAGCCACCGGACGACCGGTCCCCAGCGGACGTCCGGTACCTGGCTGTGTCCAGTTGCAGGCCGAGGCCCATGTACCCCTTCACTTCACCCCCATTTGCACTAAGACTATAAATAGACCTCTCCCTCCTCCTTTCTAGGGTTAGCGTTGTGATAGCTCATACTTAGAGATAGAGCTACGCTCATCCATATCGGATCTCCTCCTTGCGAGAGACCGCGGCCTCTTCACAGAAGATCCCTTTGGATTCAAGCCCCCTTTCTAAGGAAAGATCCCCCCGTGGATTCAAGACCTCCTTACGGAGAAGACCGGCTATCTATGTATTGTCCCTAGTTGATTGTGGATCGTGTATCTTCTCTTATGTATTCGAGGTTCTAGCGCATGTGTGATCATTTCTTGTTGGTTGAGTGATTATCTCGTGTTTCCCCTCGTGATTTCCCTCGTTTTCCCCTCGTGTTCCTCGTGTTCTTCGCGGGATCCGCTCCTTTCGTGAAAGATCGGGCGATTAGGGTTCTACCCTACATCATCTTGGTATCATGAGCCACGTTGATCACGATTTCGGAGCCTCCCCCACCTTTTTCTAGCCTTCTTTTGCTTGATTTTGTCCTAAATTCGGAAATCCCCACCAAAAATAGCCCCAAATTTTTTTTTGATTTGTTGGTTTGATGATGTTTTGTTGATTTTGATCCATGGATTTGCTTGGTTTCGAGTGGATCTAGCATCTCCCCAAGTTTCCCCATCTTTCATCCACGAAATATCATCAATTTTGACCCCAAAATCCCCAAATTCCGCCCAAATTCGCGTCCCGAATCTCGGATCTGTAGTTGACCCCGATACACCGGACGACCGTCACCTTACCGGACGTCCGGAGCCGCAGGAACCACCGGACGTCCGACCTTACTGGACGACCGGAAACCCCTAACCCGAGCAGAATCAGCGGATTTCCGACCCGACCGGACGTCCGGCGACCGGACGACTGTTATTTCCGGACGTCCGCTACTTGTAGATATCAACTTCGGCTGATTTTTGTTTCGGCCATAACTAATTCATCCGGAGTCCGATTTTCGCGTTCTTTAGCTCGTTTTGAAGCTCTTGACATCACCCTTCGCACAAAAATACCACCAACATCTTTTGACTCCATAAAAGTTTGTGAAGTTTGGCATCTTTGCCTAGGGCCTCCACCACATCATCCGCTACACCACCACCGACTTCCGCAACCTAACCCATATTGATCCCCAGCGCATATGTGGTTGCTTGAGGAGTGATTTGAGTCTCCTAAGGTGTCTAGGCTACTTAGGTATGGTTGCTTCTTCATCAACCACCACCACCACTTCCGCATAGGCTTACCCACCATACACTTCCGCCACCCCAACTTAACCCAATTTTGGTTGTGTTGTGAGTTGTGTCTCCTAAGGCGGCTACTTAGGGACCGTGCTTTCAACTCTGACACCGTGTATAGTCCACCACCATAACCTCCACTTCCGCATTGCCTAGTGCAACACCACCACTTCCCGCTACCACCATTTGACTTTTGTCCTTGAGATTTTGAGTTGTGGTTTTTCCGTTTCCTAAGGTGTTTCGGCTACTTAGGGACGAGTCTCCATCATCTTGGTATCTACATCAAGAACACCGCTACTCATCATCGCCAAGGACGGTAACCTCCATATCATCTTGGTATCGTGGTACCCCTCCACTGTACATTCCCCTTGCAATTGCATTGTTAACCCCTAGCCCATTTTGCATTACTTGCCTATCGAGACTAGCCATTTGAGTATTGCCGGCAACATTACTTGTGCACATTAGTGATCTACACCATACATTACATTCATACCATATCATATTGGTATCATATCATCTCGTGTGCCTCAAGTTTGTTCCCGCATATACACAATTACTATCTTGGTTTGTGCATTTCACAAAGTGGATATATATATATAAAAGAATAAGCTTTTAAGCAAAAGAGAAAGAGCAAAGAAGCTTGTAAGCAATAGCCATAGCATCCACCACATTGCATAAGATTGTCATATCCGATCATCTTGGATCAAACACCGGGAACCATACATACATAGCATACTTGGGATAGAAGTTGCTACATTTTGCATCTTATAGGTTGTGCACAAGTGTCGTATCCGCCTATTGAGCAATCGTGCTAGCGTCTCTCTTGAGTTGTGCAACACGAGCGTTTTCCGTGGACTCCACATTTTTTGCTCATTCCTTGGTTGCACGACCCCATTTATCTATCTGTGTGTGCGTTTCCGTGTGCCACATATTGCTATTTGACTACTTGTTACACTTGCGAATTTGTGAATCTCTTTCAACATTATTGAATCTTGCTAACATTTTACATCAATTTTTTGTGCCACTATCCTCACCGAGCTCCACCATAAGCCTTATTTGTGTAGGTGTGAGAAACCAACAAGAATTGGTACCAATTGTGCTATTTCCTTGTCCACATTGGAGTGATCATTGATCCACTTTCAACTTCGGTCAAGGTATATTTGGTATTCGTTCTTCTCTTTCTCCACTCATATTGGCTCGAATCTTGTGATGGATAGGCAAGGCATTTCATCTCCGGTCTTCCACAACAACGACAGCGTGTAAAACTACATCAACAACAAGCTTTCCGCGCAAAAGGAGGAGCAAGATGCAAGGATGGAGGAGATTCGGACCTTGTTGACCAACCATTCTTCCCCTTCATCATCCTCAAGGCGGCGACGTTCAAGTCACAAGTCTTCGGAGCACAAAAATGATGCAAGCGCAAGTCGTCCTCGTCCACATCTCCATGGCGACCACCATCACGTTTGTGATCCACCTCGTCATGAAGGGCAAGTCACCTCCAAGCAACATGTGCACGACGACGACGAACGACATCTACATCGAGATCAAGCACGCCAATGACAACATCATCATGAAGATGCTCGAGATGCGCCTACCTACAAGTCGCAACAAGCCCTACTTCATGCCAAGTCCAAACTTCATGACCACAAGGGAAGACCGCGAGACAAGCACCACCAAGACGGAGCTACGGCTACACCAACCACTTTGGCATCTTCGCCAAGCGACTTCAAGGCATCTTCGCCTTTGGATATATGGCATCTTCGCCAACAAGCACCTCAAGACTACGCTCAAGAGAAGCTCCCCAAGCTCAAGTCCGCGACTTCCACGAGCTACTACGACCTCGACATCGACCACACGATTCCTTTCTATGGGACTCAAGAACCCGAGGAGTATCTCGAGTGGGAGCGTTTGATGGATGACTACCTCATGCTACATCAAGTCCCTCCCGAAGATCAAGTGAAGTGCGCCACAAGGAACTTCCACGACTACGCGTCAACATGGTGGCTTCACACACCTTCGGAGAGCTATGACATGAGTTGGCCCAAGACGAAGAGAGCTTTGCGGCGAGGGTTTGTGCCTCCAACCTACACGGAACAACTTCAACGCCAATTGGAGAACACCATCCAAGGATCCAAGTCCATCGACGAGTACTTCAAGGAGATGAAGATTGCCTTGCGACGAGCTAGCGTGGACGACCCCATTTCGATGAAGTTCCACTTCATGATGGGATTGCACAATGACATCTCCAAGACGATCTTCCTTGAGAACTACAAGTCCCTCGACGACAACTACATTGGTGTTCTCAAGGCAGAACAAGAACTCATGAAGGCCAAGGCTTCTCGACCCCAAGCTCACTTCGCGACGACCAAGCTCCATGAGAACGAGCATGAGGATAGTACCACCAAGATGTCCAAGCCCGGCGAGCTCCAAGACGATGCTCCCATGGTCGACTTCACCGACATTCCTCTTTGTGGCATTGATGATGCCGAGTACTCCATGACTCTTTTTCAAGACGGTGCGGCGACGAGTACGACTACAGAGACGCTCAAGGACCAAGCTTTGGAGGCGAGCGACAAGGTGGCGAGCAAGGATGATGCTTCCATCTTAGGAGGCGAGAGTGATGATGTGCCATCTTCGGCCTTCATACACGGTGACGACAACGGATGGTTGAGCATGGGATTTTCCCTTCGACCACAGCGACGTATGATGACTTGAGTGACTTGTGCCACCATATTGAGAGTGAGAGTGACTTTACCACTAGCCCCATATATGTGTTGCCACAATTCCCATGTGAGGAGAGCCACTACCCCCACCACTTGAGTGAGATGAGTGACTCCACCATATGTGAGTTTGAGTTCACCTATTTGGAGGGAGTGAGTGAACCACCACATAGAGAGAGTGAGATAGTTGATAGGTCATGCGCAGCCACTTTCAACACTAACGACTTGACCTCTACCTCTATTGTGTCTTCTCATTTGGTTCTAGGTCCCTTATATGATGACGCGCCGATTCTCGACGACTTCGTCCTACCTTTGGACAAGACGATGGCCATGGTGGAATATGATGCACCCCCCACATGGTTCCATCAAGATGAAGATGACCACCATTCGGTCTTTCCCACCTCACCTACGCCACATGAGTGGAATGAAAAAGGTAACATAGGTGACGGTGATGCTCTAGTCCCACTAGTGGACATTCTTGACATTGATTGCTTGCATGATGTTGATCCCCCTATTGACATGCTTCATGCTAGTATGACTTCCCCATGCGTTGATTTACCCATTTATGATGAGTATGATGATTGCCATGTGGAGTATCTTAGTTGTGATGCCATGTTACATAGGATTTCTTGTGCTAATTCTCTCGGTCACATCATGTTTGCCAATCCACTTGACTTGTCATATGCTATGCATGAGATCAATCATATGTCATATTTGCAATCTCTTCATAGTGACTATGCATATGCTATAAAAATGAACCCAATTTTCACATATGGCATAGATGACAAGCCCATGGTTATCGGCATTTGTTTTTCTTGTGATGATATTGATATGCTTCCTTTGCATCATTTATCTCATATGCCATGCCATGACCACCTAGCTTCAGATATGCATTGTTTTGGGTGTTGCCCATTTTCTCCATATGATGTTTCCAATATTGCACATGAGGAGACCCCCATAGTTTCCTCATACATTTTAAGAGATTTTGATCACTCCCATCCATTGCATGATCCTCATACTTATGTGCACACTATGCTCCCCATGACTAAACATGATATTGACATGCCATATATTTGTATGCTCAATTTGCATCCCCATTGTGTTATACACAATAACTATTATTTCATGATGGATGACATGTTCTTATACCATGCATCAAATTTCTTTGAGCAACGCTTATCTTGTGCTAACTTTCACATGCACAGACACATCATGATGGATGATGTGTACATTTACCACACACACAATTTCTTTCATTTGTGTTTCTTTTGTGTAGGTACCCATGAATACTTGTCAACCTCGCAATCCAACGAGTTGACAAAACGAGCTCTAGAGAGCAACGATGACTTGGTATCCCATGGATTGTCTTTCCCACCGCTCTCTTCGCACAAAGACTTCACACAATTCTTCTACATGACCCTCACTAGGCTATGGGTTATTGTGCACTACATATTCTGTGCCCATCTTGCCATGTTCACTTTGCATGATATGCTCATTACTATGCTTTTGCCATGCATTCGTGACCCATGCTTTGCATTACACATGATGATTGATTCTCATACTTGTATGTGTATTTGCAAGCTTGGTGGAGACATTGCTTGTTATTGCCATGTTTGCTTTGTGCCCCATGCCCATGATTATACTATGATCTTGCTTTGTGTTCGTGCTTGAGATATGTCATGTACATTGCCTATGACTATTATTTGCTCACATGACATGATTGCCATGCTTTCCTCTAGTATGTTGCATCTTTGCACTACTAGCTTGAACGACTTGATTCCTATGATTGCTTGCCTTGTTGCATCACCAATGATTCATACTTTCTCACTTAATACGGTTGATGACAACCATTTACATGCTTGTCCCCATGATATCTTTGCTTGTGCTCAATTTATGCGCTTATATGCCATGTCACAATCCTTTGTCACACCATATGCTTTGCATGATGACGACACTTGTTTGGTGAATCGCCTCTTGAACGCTTGGTTTTGCACTAACGTTAACCAAATTCATTTTTCCAAGTGTTTGTTGTCCTTGCTCATTTTGAAGGAACCCCAAGATGGTGTGACATTGGAGAGTGCCCACTTCAAGCTTGAAGATGATGACTACTTGGTGAACGTCCACTCCTACACGGCGAAGCCATCTCTTTCCCATGGTGATTTGGTTTTCGATCCGGGGTCAGATCTTTCCCAAGGGTGGGGAGATGATGCGGAGCATCCTATGGACATCACCATGTCAAGAGTCCGTTTGGCAAGTGACACGTGAGACCTCTACTTCACATACACAAAGGTGAATCATATCCTTTACACGTGCTCACTTGACCCCTTCGAGGATGGTATACTACTTGACACTTCTCCCATGTGCATGCATAGGTATTGTCGGAATGCTGCGGACGACGTGGAGGAGTGCAAGCGCCAAGGAACACCTACACCATCCGCGAGGGAAGCGTGGAAACGAAGACGCAAAAAGAAGAGCTGTCGAAGAAGCTCCAGCCACCGGACGACCGGTCGGGTCCGGACGTCCGGCGCCTGAAGATCCACCGGACGACCGGTCCAGACCGGACGACTGATGACCCTGCACCCGAGCCAAACGAGTGGACGTCCGACGCCATCGGATGACCGGCGACCGGACGACCGGTCCAGACCGGAAATCCGCTACACCAGCATCCGAGCCAGAACGAGCGGACGACCGGCCCCTACCGGACGTCAGGCCACCCACGAGCCACCGGACGACCGGTCCCCAGCGGACGTTCGGTACCTGGCTGTGTCCAGTTGCGGGCTGAGGCCCATGTACCCCTTCACTTCACCCCCATTTGCACTAAGACTATAAATAGACCTCTCCCTCCTCCTTTCTAGGGTTAGCTTTGTGATAGCTCATACTTAGAGATAGAGCTACGCTCATCCATATCGGATCTCCTCCTTGCGAGAGACCGCGGCCTCTTCGGAGAAGATCCCTTTGGATTCAAGCCCCCTTTCTAAGGGAAGATCCCCCCGTGGATTCAAGACCTCCTCACGGAGAAGACCGGCTACCTATGTATCGTCCCTAGTTGATTGTGGATCGTGTATCTTCTCTTATGTATTCGAGGATCTAGCACATGTGTGATCATTTCTTGTTGGTTGAGTGATTCTCTCGTGTTTCCCCTTGTGATTTCCCTCATTTTCCCCTCATGTTCCTCGTGTTATTCATGGGATCCGCTCCTTTCGTGAAAGATCAGGCGATTAGGGTTCTACCCTACATCAATCCTCCTCTTATTCTGGCATTCTGCAGTTCAGTCCACATATGTTACCCCTTTTCCATTTGATACCAATGCATACATATGTAGTGTAGTTCCTTGGTGCGAGTACTTTGGATGAGTACTCACGGTTGCTTTGCTCCCCCTTTTCCCACTTTCCTATACCCGATTGCTGCGACCAGACGTTGGAGTCCAGGAGCCAGACACCACTGTCAATGATGACTACTACTACTCGGGAGGTGCCTACTACTACGTGCAGGCCGCTGACGATGACCAGGAGTAATTTAGGAGGATCCCAGGCAGGAGGCCTGCGTCTCTTTCGATCTGTATCTCAGTTTGTGCTAGCCTTCTTAAGGCAAACTTGTTTAACTTATGTCTGTACTCAGATATTGTTGCTTCGCTGACTTGTCTATGATCGAGCTCTTGTATTCGAGCCCTCGAGGCCCCTGGCTTGTAATATGATGCTTGTATGACTTATTTTATTTGTAGAGTTGTGTTGTGATATCTTCCCGTGAGTCCCTGATCTTGATCGTACACGTTTGCGTGTATAATTAGTGTACGGTCAAATCGGGGGCGCACAAGTTGGTATCAGAGCCGACTGCCTGTAGGAATACCCCTTCCAACTCCTTGGCCGAAGTTGATTCTAGTCATTACAAAACTTTTACTAACATGGTTGTGTGGCTTACGGGCCCACGTCGCCATTTGGGTGGTATTAGGATCTTTCACTCCTCGATCTATACTCTGGGACTCTAATCTCTCTTCTATTCGGGTTAAATGATATTACTAAATTTGACTCTAGGTTCTCGTAACTACTTCTCCCGGAGAGCTGTAAGTGCATCTAGTGCCACCCCTAGTTGGTTTTGGAGTATTGACGACAAACCTGGTTGAGGGACTAATGTGTTTGTGAGAATTGCAGGATAACACAGGTAGAAGTCCCTCATTGATTCGGTTTTCCTACCAGAGATGACCCCTAAAAATGTATGAAGATAATGAAGTCAAAGGTGGTATGTGAAGACATTCACATTGAAGACTATGACAAGAGAAGACATCGCGTGAAGACTATGGAGCGCGAAGACTCAGTTGTTTCGTCGTTCTTTTTCTTCTTTGTTGAGTCATAGGAACCACCGCACTATTAAGTGGGGTCCAAGTAAACCAGTCAGAATGACTGAAGTGATGCTTAACCAAAATCCTATGTCTTCGAGCGAAGACAATGAGAGAAAATCTTATCCAGAGCTGGATAAGTCAGCTTTGCTTGTAGCTCAAGTAAAGTTGTCGTGTGTGTGTGTTTGAAATCTGACCGTTGGAACACGTGTCAGTTCCTTAGTGACCCAGGGTCATTTCGGACAAATCAGGTCGGGTTGCCTAGTGGCTATAATAGCCCACCCCTACACCATAAATTGGTTGGCTGCTTAGAGTTAGTGCACGACTTTTGTCGTTTGAGAGCAACCCACCTCGAAGCCTTTGAGAGAGAAATCCTTGCGAGGACAAAGCGCTAAACACCCAGAGCCAAAGAGTGTTAGGCATCACTTAAGTCTTCTTGTCTGTGTGATCTGAAGACTTATTACACTTGAGGATTGTGAATCCTCCAGCCGGTTAGGCGTCGCGTTCTGAGCATCCAAGAGTCATTGTGGATCGTCGGTGAATGAAGTCTGTGAAGGTTTGGAAGTCTACACTACTAGGGAAAACCCTATACACAGAATCTTAGCAGCAGCGCGGCTCAAAAAGGAGCGCTGCTGCTAATTAGCAGTAGCACGGGTGTGGAAAACCCGCTACTGACAAGTGCTTAGCAGTAGCGCGCTCGGCGTAACCCGTGCTGCTACAAATATCGACCGACAGTGCCCACCCAACTCCATTTAGCAGCAACGCGGTGCCGCGAGCCACGCTACTGCTATAGCTGTAGCAGTAGTGCGGTTTTTCTGAGGTCGCTGCTGCTAATTTTCAAATTGGGCACACTTTTGGTCCCGGTTAGTAGTAGAGCTTGTACCGAAAGCGCGCTGCTGCTATTTTCTTAGCAGCAGCGCGTTTTACGTCCCGTGCTACTACTAATCCGCACCCACCACCTTTTCCCCACCCGTCCTCCCCCTCCCCCTCCTCTCCCTTTCCCCTAACTCTCCCACTCTCACTCTTCTTCTTCCTCAATACTACATTACCTACCATGACTAAGAATGTCGAAAGTGAAAACCGGATTTTCACTACCATGACTATACCCGACGCCAAGAGCGCTACCGTGAACGCTATCGCCAAAAACAAGCCATGGGTACACGCTAAGCACGTGACGCAATGCTTCTTCATAACTGACCCATGCAATCCCAGTTGTGTTGTCGTGAGGAGAGGCAAAAGGCACATCATTGGAATGGATGGAGTCGCCAACGAGGAAGACTATGATCAGTCCGACAACCAATGAGGGAAGATGACGATGATGATGAAGTATACGTCAAAAGAAGAATCAATACTACATTACCAAAGAAAAATCGTACTCCATGGAAAAGGCAAAGTCACAATGAGGGGCTCAATTATTCTTCAACGAACAAGAAGGGAAAGAAGCTGACTCAAAAACGAAAACGTCAGCGCTGAGGAACCGTATGTTATCGGTCAAATGATGTAATATATATATATATATATATGTTCCTGTTTTGTATACAAACTTAGCCATTATTATGCATGGGTCCAATGATGTAATATATATGTTCCTATTTTGTATACATATTTAACCGTCAAATGATGCAATATATACCGCCTTCCCTTCGTTCACTACTCTCGGGAAATAAAAGTGGGAGAAAATAAAGGAAAAGAAAAAGGAAAACTGGCAGTAGCGATTTCCTTATAAAACAACTACAGTCAAGCTAGCAGTAGCGATTTCCTTATAAAACCGCTACAGCTAGTGAAGGTACTAGCAGCGCGTTTTATCTAAACCGCTACAGCTAGTGAAGGTAGTAGCAGCGCGTTTTATCTAAACCGCTATAGCTAGTGAAGGTAGTAGCAGCGCGTTTTGTCTAAACACGCTACTGCTACGTCCACTTAACCCAAAATTCTCACTCTCCCTGCTTCATCCCGCCTCTCCCCCCAAATCCCCACTCTCTCTTCCCCCGTCGCACCGCTGCGCCCCGACGCTCGCCCCCGACCCGACCCTCGCCCCCGATCCGGCGCTCGCCCCCAACCCTAGTGCTCGCCCCCGACTCGGCGCTCGCCCCCGACCCCGGCGTGCTCGCCCCCGACCCCGGCCTGCTCGCCCCCGACTCGTCGACCCTCGCCTCCCTCCTCTGCTTCCTCCCCTCCGAACCTCGGCCGTCGTCGGGCCTGCCTCCTCGCCCCTGCACCCTTTGTAAACCCCCCTCTCTCTCTCTGCTAGCTAGGGTTCTTTGGTTAATTTACTTAGGTTTTAGTTAGGGCAGTAGGTTAATTAGGTTATCTATTTAGTTATGAATTTAGCTAGGTTTTAAAATAGGACAGAAATTTACAGCTAAGCAATTGTAGTTAAAAGAAAAGGCAGCATTTAAGCAATTGTCCAAATCAACATCCTTTGTTAAAGCAAATTTAGGTAGGCTAAATTTATATGCAAATTTGAACTGGACATGTGATATGTGGATATGTCATGTTTTGGACATGTCATGTTTGGAATTTGAACATGTCATTTGGACATGTGATGTTTTGGTTCAATTTTGGTAAATGATCCGAGTGGCCTATGTTACGCCGGAATGTTGATTCATTTCCGTTCCGATGAATTTTAGGTGCTCGATATGTCCATTTTTAGCAAAGGTCATGCCGAAATTTGCCGTGAATAAAGGCATGATTTGTGCTACATAGTTGGCATATCGAGTGCTGGCACATAGATTTCTTTTTTATGTCATTTCTCATTTATTCATACTTTTAGAAATAAATGAGGACACTTAATCATAGGAAACATGTCGAACAACGAAGAAACTGGGCCTTCTGACCAAGATGCAGACGAGATGGATTATGAGGGTGAACAAGAGTACCTCAACTATTTGACTGCTAAGCAAGGTTTGCAGGTCGGCCTCGATGATGGTACTGACGACGACATCAACACTGACGGCGCTGGCACCGATGGCGGCGCCGAGACCGGCGGGGAAGATACCGGCGGGGAAGGTACCGGCACCGATGCCGCTACCGAAAAGAGGAAGCATAAGAAGCAGAGGATACGAAAACCTAACAAACAAGATGCAGATCAGGAAACAAAGGAACAAGAAGATGGGTTTCACGCATAAAACTAACTTCTCCTGCATCCATGTCCCAAAACCAAGCAAGAAGGATGGATTCTACATCGTCCATCTCATGATTCAGTTCAACACGGATCACCAAAAGCTTCGCATGAGAAGCAGAAATGATGATCATATCCACAAGTGGCTAGAATCTCATGGGGAAGCGGATTATAAACTTAGAGATGACTTCTTTCGCATCCAAAGCGACATTACAACGATCATCATGAAAGAAGTCGTCGATGAGAAGGGGATGTTCCACCACGGCCCTATATCGTGAGCTGACGTCCAAACTCGCATAGGCATGCAATGTCTAGACCTCACGCTGTTCAAGAAGCTAGGGTCCATCCTCGATGATATGGAAGGATGGAACTTCTAGTGATTTATGATGCCGATGATGATGATATGTGTCGGTTGAACTTGTATACTTTTTGTAGCGATGAAACTTTGTGATGTCCATGGTCCCTGCCAAACTTGCGTAACGCTACTTTGTTAGTTTGCGTACGATGACCTGCGTGCCTCTAGTTAATTAATTTGCGTACTATATGTTGCATCTAGTTGCTAACCCTTTATTTTTCGGTGTTGCTCTAGTATATTTTGTTGCATATATATGATTGTACATCCTCTTCATGAACATGCATCTCTAACAGGTACCTAGTTTCTTGATGGCGAGATGGAAGTGCTATGTCGTGTACAAAGGGAAGGTTCAGGGGGTGTACAACGAGTGGCATGAGTGTCAGGCACAAGTGAATGGGTTCTCGGGCGCCAGCCATAAAGGCTTCAAAAGCAGACAAGAAGGAGAAGCTAGTTACTTGAGGCTCACGCTAGCGCGAGAGAGGACTCGTAACCGCCACCTCATGTACTGCATAGTTCCGCTCTCACTCATAGTGATAGCTCTTCTCGCGTATGCCTTTGTTTAGATGGATGACGTTGTAGTTGCAAGTATTCGAGACTTGCATGTATCGCTATTTTCGAGATGATGACAAGATACCACTTTGTGTTGGATGATGATTATGATGAGACTATTTGTATGTACATGCTATGATTACATTTGTGGTCTCGCAGGCATTTGTATGTGTATCATGATGACATTTGTATGTTCTAAAGATTCTTCTAGAAAGCCTGTTCAAATACAAAACAAATATGCTGAAAAAACAAAAAAATACTAAAATTAGCAGTAGCGAGTGGAGAAAAGTTAGCAGCAGCGCGGTAGTAGCAGTAGCGTGCACAGGAGAAGCATGCTATAGCTATTAGCTGTAGCGAGCTTCCATTAAGCGCGCTGCTGCTACACTTGTGTAGCAGT
This sequence comes from Triticum dicoccoides, assembly GCF_002162155.2. Taxonomy (NCBI): domain Eukaryota; kingdom Viridiplantae; phylum Streptophyta; class Magnoliopsida; order Poales; family Poaceae; genus Triticum; species Triticum dicoccoides. The sequence goes on from NC_041390.1 coordinate 286,093,809, forward strand.
AGCGCTGGTGAGCACGCGCTGCTTCTACGTGTTAGCTGTAGCGCCTTATTAGTAGCGCCGGTCCCCGCGCTACTGATATACCTAAAACCTGCGCTGTTGCTAGCCTTTTCCCTAGTAGTGCTACCTTGAAGACTTATCAGAGTAATTGGGCGAGGACTGGGTGTCCTTAGCTCAAGGGGAATAAGGTGAAGACGCGGTCTTCTGAGTTGAATCTCAGCCTCCCTAACCAGACATACAGTTGTCACAAGAACTGGAATTGGTCCAACAAATCATTGTCTTCAATGAGCCACTGGTTCTATCCTTCCCATCTCTTTATTTGCATATTGGTCCTTGTGAAGTCATTGCCTGTTTGCATTATCTATTTGTCTTCACTATGTGACTGCTTGTTCTGATTGGCTTCATACTATCTTCCATCCTGATCTATACTGCCTAGTTCTATTAGTCTTTGTGCTTTCATTTCATTGAATACTTGACTATGGCTTGCTTAGTGTAGTCTACCTTCCGCTGCATGGTAATAGGTTTATTTCTATCATTTGTCTTCGAAACTTCCATGTTTTGAAGACTTCCATAAAAATCGCCTATTCACCCCCCTCAAGTCGATCACTAGCACTTTCAATTGGTATCAGAGCATGGTACTCCCTTGTTCTGTGTGATTCGGTTTAACCACCTGGAGTTTTAGCTATGTCGACTGCAGGGATAATCAAAGTCTCTGTTGCGTGCCTAGTCTTCGATGGAACTGAATATCCCTACTGGAAGAATATGATGCACATGCATCTGGAAGCCATTGATGTCGACCTCTCGTATGTCGTCAAGAATGGCATCCCCAGGGCTGGTGAAGGTGTCACCGCTGCTGATGTCAAGAAGTTCGTTCAACTGGGTTCCACTGCCAAGAACATCATCTGTGGTCATCTGACCAAAGGACAGTATGGCCGTGTGAGTGCTCTGGAAACATCCAAGCTAGTCTGGGACCGGCTCTCCAAGGTCAACGAAGGCGCCTCAACCCAAAGAGATCAAAGAATCAGTGTCCTTCACAACCTCTTCAACAGCTTCAAGAGAAACGACAATGAGAATGTTCAACTCACGTTTGATCGACTCACTGACATCACAAATGAGCTTCAAGCCCTCGGCGCTACTGAGATCACCAAGCATAAAGTCATCAAGACACTCCTGAGATCACTTGACAGCTCGTTTGACACCCTAGCCCTGATGATTCAAAACGCCCTAACTTCAAGACACTCGATCCGTCTGACATACTTGAAAGGCTCAACACACATGAGTTCCAGCTTTCTAAGAAAAGAGACATCTACGGTCCCAACTATGGGCGAACTCGTGCTTTGAAGGTAAAAACTATTTCCTCATCTGAAGAAGAATCTGATTGCAGTTCTGATGATCCTGAAGACATTGGAAAGGAGCTTGCTATGCTTGTGAAGAAGTTCCAGAAATTCACCAAGAAGAAAGGCTTCAGAAATTCCTCATGATCCAGCTCAAGGAATGATGAAGCTTCTGCTCATGACTACAAGAAGAGAACATGCCACAAGTGCAAGAAAGCTGGTCACTACATCTCTGAGTGTCCGAAGTGGGACAATGAGAACAACAAGAAGAAGAGCAAGGAATATGATTCTGATGACAAGAATAAGAAGAAATACTCAAAGTCTTCTTCCAAGTCTTCATCAAAGTCTTCATCACACAAGAAGAGCTCATCTGGCAAGGCTCGTGCGTTTGTTGGCAAGGAAATGGATTCAGAGGAGGAGTCTGCTTCTGAGGAGGCGGAGATGGAGTCTGAGGAGGAGTCTGATTCTGGCGTTGCAAGTCTGGCTACAGCCTACGTTGCCAAGTCCATCTTCAACACTGAAGACAATGACTTCATCACCGACGCCGATGCTAATGACAAGGACAACTCCGCTCCCACCTACTGCTTCGTGGCACGCGGTGCCAAGGTAAACTCACGCACTACTCACTATCAAACATCCAGTGAATATGACTCTGATTGTGGTTCCAAACCCAGCTACAAAACACTTGCTAAAATTGCAACTGAACAACAGAAAGCTATGGAACATATTCAAAAACTGTTAGACAAAAGCGATGACCTATTAGACGCTGAAATGACTCAATCTTAGTCCTTAATTGAAGACATAAAAAATCTTCATGTTAAGTATGAGGAACTTGAAAGTCGTCATGAAATGCTCTCAACAACTCATGAAAAGCTGTCCTATGATTATCTTAAAAGGAAGCAAGATCTTGAGAAATTGAGAGCGACTCATGAAGATCTTCAAAAGGAAAATGAGTCACTTCGCGCCAAACAGACCAGTTCCGCTCAGGAAGGATTTGAACCACCATGTCTTAAATGCATTGAGCGTGACAACGCTACTTCTGTTGCTGGATGTTCTACTGCTGTTACTGTTGCAATATCTTCAATTGTTGATGTGGTTACTAACCCCTCTGCTGAGGATGCCACCACTATTGCTGATGAAAATGCTAGGTTGAAGACATTGCTTGAAACAGGGATGTACAAAAGTCTCAAAGGGCATCAGACACTATGTGATGTCCTCAAAAGGCAGATCCTTAACCGAAACCCTAGGAAAGAGGGTGTTGGGTTCGAAAGGAAAATGAATGCTGATGGCTCTTACTAGAAACCTGAGCAGTACCCCAAAACCACATGGGTTGCTGCAAAGGAACCTTCAGTGGATCCATCCACCCTATCTAGCTTCACTTGTGCTAATCCCATTGTTATTGATGAATCCTTTGATGCAAACTATAAACTGTTTAAGAATCAGAATGGTGAAGTGTTTGCCAGGTATATTGGTACTAACTGCAGGAATGGGCCACCTATGAAGAAAGTCTGGGTGCCGAAAAAGTGTCTGGAAAATCTTCCTATGTATGTCGTCATGACACCACAAGTGAAGAAGACAAACCCCAGACCACGGGCTTCATATGGTCCAAAGGCTTCATACAGACAGAGGACTCACCTGAGTCGCACTAACGCAAATGTTTTGCAGGGAAACCATACTCAGGCCTATGAATATGAGCGCATTTCATCAAACCGCCATGTTCATAAGACCAAGAACTACTCTGCTTATTCTTATGAGTACTATTGTCCACCTGCAAGACTATTTGCTAGGGCTCCAAAGCCAAAGTTCTCAAATGCTGCACTTAGACTCCTTGCTTTGAAGCCACCCTTGAAGATGTGGGTGGCTAAGAAAGCTTAACTTTTTTGCAGGGAAGGGTCTCCAGCCGAAAATCAAATGCATCTGAAGCTATTGTTGGGGACCCTAAACATCTTGTAGGGCGCAAGATCAAATGCCCAAATGGTCTAATTATGTATTTTGTTCCTGAGTCGCTTGCTACTTGCCCTATCAGTCCTAACCTCGATCTAAGCTTTCATAATCCACTTGCTCGTCAAATGTTTAGGCTTCACAATTCTCTTTGTGAAGCCTATCCCCCTAACTGCACTGTAGGGTATGACACCAGCTGCTTCAGAATGGATTATTGATAGTGGATGTACTAATCACATGACTGGCAAGCGAAGTCTTCTCATGGATTCAACCTTACGTCCATCTGACAAGAGCCACACCACATTTGATGATACTGGTAAAAGCAAGGTATTGGGTCTAGGTAGAGTTGCAATCTCAAGGGATCAGCACATGGATAAAGTGATGCTTGTTGAATCCCTTGGTTTCAACTTAATGTCTGTCTCAATGCTTTGCGATTTAAACATGATTGTGATGTTTGGAAAATATCGTTGCCTTGTTCTAATGGAATCTGACAAGTCTCTAGTCTTTGAAGGGTATCAGAAAGATGATTTGTACATGGTAGATTTCTCAGCAGGACCACAACTTGCCGTATGTCTTCTGGCAAAAGCTTCAGAATGCTGGCTCTGGCATCGGAGGCTAGGGCATGCTGGCATGAGGAATTTGCACACACTTGCAAAGAAGAAGCATATCATAGGCATCGAGGGCGTCAAGTTCAAGAAGGATCACTTATGCGGTGCCTGCGAAGCTGGAAAGATGACGAGGGCCAATCATCCCTCGAAGACAATCATGACAACAACTCAACCCTTCGAACTGCTACACATGGACCTCTTCGGTCCCACTCACTACTCAACTCTTACTTCTACTGCTTGTCTCTATGGCTTCGTCATTGTTGATGACTATTCAAGATATACATGGGCGCATATAATCCTCTACAAGACTGAAGCGCAGGATGTCTTCAGACGCTTCACCAATCGAGCCATGAACAACTATGGCGTCAAGATCAAGCACATCAGAAGTGACAATGGCACTGAATTCAAGAACACCGATCTCGACACTTATCTTGATACTTTGGGCATCACTCATGATTTCTCACACAATGGCATCGTGGAACGCAAGAACGGAACACTCATTGAGATGGCCCGGATGATGCTCGATGAATACAAGACTCCAAGAAAGTTCTGGCCTGAATCCATTGATACTGCATGGCATATCATCAACCGTGTTTATCTTCACAAGCTTTTGAAAAAAACATCCTATGAGCTCCTCACTGGTAAGAAGCCAAATGTCAGTTACTTCAGAGTAATTGGTGCCAGGTGCTGGATCAAGGATCCACATCACACTTCAAAATTTGCACCGAAAGCACATGAAGGTTTTATGCTTGGATACGGAAAGGATTCCCACTCCTACAGAGTCTTCAACCTCTTTCACTATAAAGTGGTTGAAACTGTGGATGTGTGGTTCGATGAGACTAACGGCTCACAAAGAGAGCACCAGCCAAATGTGCTAGATGAAGTTCCATACAGTGAATCCATCAAGCTTATGGGAACTAGAGAAATCATACCGTCTGAAGCACAGCCCGAAGAGGAACTTATCATTTCTGCACCTAATCAACCTGAAGATAATGCTCAGCCTGAAGTCAATCCTTCCAATGATGACAATGATCAGCAAGAGCAAAATCTTCGTCCAGTTCATCCTCGTGTCGCAAATGAAGTACAGATTGAGAAGATAATTGACAGCATAAATGCGCCTGGTCCACTCACTCGTTCAAGGGCAACACAACTAGCAAATTTCTGTGGGCACTTTGCTTTTGTCTCAATATCTGAACCCAAGAAAGTTGCTGAAGCCTTCATGGAACCTGAATGGATTCAAGCTATGCAAGAAGAGCTTCAACAGTTTGAGTTGAATAATGTATGGGAACTGGTCAAGCGTCCTGATCCTCGTAAGCACAATATCATAGGCACTAAATGGATATATCGCAACAAGCAAGATGAGCATGGTCAAGTTGTCAGAAACAAGGCTCGTCTCGTTGCTCAGGGATACACTCAAGTTGAAGGAATTGACTTCGATGAAACATTTTCTCCTGTGGCTAGGCTTGAAGATATACGCATACTGCTGGCCTATGCAAATCATCATAACATTCTTCTGTATCAAATGGATGTGAAGAGTGCCTTTCTCAATGGCAAGATTGAAGAAGAAGTGTATGTTGCACAACCGCCTGGCTTTGAAGATCCAAAACATCCTAACATGGTTTATAAGCTTAACAAGGCATTGTATGGCCCCAAACAAGCCCCTCGTGTTGGTATGACACACTCAAGGACTTCCTGAAGAGCAAAGGCTTCAAACCTGGTTCCCTGGATCCCACACTCTTCACGAAGACATATGATGGTGAACTGTTTGTGTGCCAAATATATGTGGATGACATTATCTTCGGCTGCACCAACCAGAAATATAGTGATGAGTTTGGACACATGATGCAAGAGCAATATCAGATGTCCATGATGGGTGAGCTGAAGTTCTTCCTTGGTCTTCAAATTCGTCAGCAAAGAAATGGCATCTTCATATCTCAAGAGAAATACCTCAAAGATTGCCTGAAGAAGTTTGGAATGCAAGATTGCAAAGGTTACACGACGCCAATGCCAGCTAAACACCATCTGGGTCCCGACGACAATGGTAAAGAGTTTGATCAAAAGGTATACCGCTCCATGATAGGTTCTTCACTTTATCTATGTGCATCTAGGCCAGATATTATGCTTAGTGTTTGCATGTGTGCTCGATTCCTAGCTGCACCAAAGGAATCGCATCACTTAGCTGTGAAGCGAATTCTTCGATATTTGGCTTACACCCCAACACTAGGATTATGGTATCCAAAGGGATCGGAGTTTGATCTAGTTGGATTCTCGGATGCTGATTATGCTGGTGACAAGGTGGATCGCAAGTCTACATCAGGGACATGTCACTTTCTGGGACGATCACTTGTATGTTGGTCTTCAAAGAAGCAGAACTGTGTATCTCTCTCCACTGCTGAATCTGAATACATTGCTGCTGGGTCTTGCTGCGCTCAGCTTCTATGGATGAAGCAAACACTCAAAGACTATGGCATTCATCTGAAGCAAGTGCCACTCTACAGCGATAACAAAAGCGCCATCAAGATTGCCAACAACCGAGTTCAGCACTCGAAGACAAATCACATTGAAATTCGTCATCACTTTCTCAGAGATCATGTCATGAAGGAAGATATTGATATCATACACGTCAACACTGAAGAGAAACTGGCAGATATCTTCACAAAGCCCTTGGATGAGAAAAGGTTTTGCAAGTTATGGTGTGAGCTAAATATCTTGGAATCCTCAAATGTCCTGTGATCAGGCACACATCCTAACACTTATGCATGTTGATGACTTAGATGTGCAACACACGAAGTAAAGTATATCTTCAATCAATGAAGACTTACATTCTGAGTGTGAATACATTAACGTGTAATTTGACTTCGGAGCTCCACGATAATTGTGTGCCGTGTCTGGGTCTAATACTTCCTATACAGTGGGTAACGCCACCACAAAATTCTTCCTTTAGAAGTGTTTTTCTCATGGCGTTACTTTTGCAAAGTCTTCACACTTGATTTGTCTTCAACATTGATTTGCTTTCTTGATTATCTTCACAATGTTGACTTGGTATATGCATATATTAAGTGTTATGTCCTCTACAACATTCACTTATAGCTATGTCTTTTCATTTGAATCTTTTGATCTAAGTGAATGTGATCGGACCCTAACCTCTCTATACTTCTACCTCAAATCTATCAATCCAGATCATATGCATTCTATTGAAACTGTCGAATGTCTTCTCTGCGTCCTTGTTAGCGGAAGACATAGAGACAAACATTCAATCTGTTTTAAATGCTTAATCCTTATTGCTTGAAACCTGGAGAAGCCGAAATGACCGCCCGACAATCCAGACGGGCGTGGGAACAAGGAACTGCTTTCAATGTGTTGCATGTTTGCCACGTGTCCCTTAGATGTGAACCGCCAGGGGCACCTGCGTAATTGCGCCATGCCGTTCTTTTCCTTATAAATACATGTCCCCTCACGGTCAAAAATCCTTCTTCCACTTCTCCACCTTGTTAAAACCCTAGCGCCTCCGCTAGCTATCGACGACGCCGGCGACGAAGCGCTTAGCTGCCGCGACTTCACTGATGCCGTCCTCACGCCGGCCGTGGACATCGTCTTCTCCGCCACCGCCGTAGGTGTCCTTCGTCGCCAAGTTAGGGAATGGTGGATCGAACTGCTTGGTCTCCTACTCTTCCCATCTAGCAGTTCATCGTGTGGTAATTAAAATCTCACTTTTTACCGTCGTTTGATCTAATCGATTCATCCTTCTTCACCAAAAGTGGTTTCTGTGACTACAAACTTGGATCTATCTAGTTCTGCATCTCATACTGTGCCTAACATCTTCACTTATGCATCTAAACTAGTTAGATTCCTCACTTGTACCTATTCTTGGATTCGTACAAATCTGGAACCAACTTCAAAAACATAAGTGAATGTCTTCGCGTTATGAGGTCAATGTCTTCAAACTGATTTATCTTCAAAATCTTCTGAGAATGCATATGACCTCTTCCCCTTCCCTCGCATCTTTACTGCTGTCACAGGTTCATGTCCGTGGGAGAATCCCTTGGTTCTCATAGTCTGCATTCATTTGCAGAATTCTTACAGAATCATATCTGAAAGTGCTAGTGATCGACTAGAGGAGGGGGGGGGGTGAATAGGCGATTTTTATGAAAGTCTTCAAAACATGGAAGTTTCAAAGACAGACGATAGAAATAAACCTATTACCATGCAGTGGAAGGTAGACTACACTAAGCAAGCCATAGTCAAGTATTCAATGAAGTGAAATCACAATGACTAATAGCAGCTAGGCAGTATAGATCCGATAGGAAGATAGTGTGAAGCCAATCAGAACAAGCAGTCACTCAGTGAAGACAAAAGATAATGCAATCATACAATGACTTCACCAGGGCCAACAGTAAGTAAAGGAAAGGGAAGGATGAAACCAGTGACTCGTTGAAGACAATGATTTGTTGGACCAGTTCCAGTTACTGTGACAACTGTACGTCTGGTTAGGGAGGCTGAGATTCAACTCAGAAGACCGCGTCTTCACCTTATTCCCCTTGAGCTAAGGACACCCAGTCCTCGCCCAATCACTCTGGTAAGTCTTCAAGGTAGACTTCCAAACCTTCACAGACTTTGTTCACCGGCGATCCACAATGACTCTTGGATGCTCAGAACGCGATGCCTAACTGGCTGGAGGATTCACAATCCTCAAGTGTAATAAGTCTTCAGTTCACACAAATAGGAAGACATAAGTGATGCCTAACACTCTTTGGCTCTGGGTGTTTAGGGCTTTATCCTCGCAAGGAATTCTCTCTCAAAGGCTTCGAGGTAGGTTTCTCTCAAACGACAAAAGCCGTGCACTAACTCTAAGCAGCCAATCGTTTATGGTTGTAGGGGGTGGGCTATTTATAGCCACTAGGCAACCTGACCTAATTTGTCCGAAATGACCCTGGGTCACTAAGGAACTGACAGTGTTCCAATGGTCATATTTCAAACACACACGACAACTTTACTTGGGCTACAAGCAAATCTGACTTATCCAACTCCGAATAAGATTTCCTCTCATAGTCTTCACTCGAAGACATAGGATTTTGGTTAAGCATCACTTCAGTCATTCTGACTGGTTCTCTTGGACCCCACTTAACAGTACGGTGGTTCCTATGACTCAACAAAGAAAAAATAAAGAACGACAAAACTGCTAAGTCTTCGCGCTCCATAGTCTTCACGCGATGTCTTCTCTTGTCATAGTCTTCAATGTGAATGTCTTCACATACCACCTTTGACTTCAATGTCTTCATACATTTTTAAGGGTCATCTCTGGTAGGAAAACCAAATCAATGAGGGACTTCTTCCTGTGTTATCCTGCAATTCTCACAAACACATTAGTCCCTCAACCAGGTTTGTCGTCAATACTCCAAAACCAACTAGGGGTGGCACTAGATGCACTTACAATCTCCCCCTTTTTGGTGATTGATGACAAATTGGTTGAAGTTTTCAACGGGGAATAAAATATGTGAAATTGTAAATGATAGGGTATTGTCTTCATAAGTTGCAAGGGCTCCCCCTGAAGATGTGCATATAAGTAATTTGCTTTTGGAATGCAAATGCACATGGCAGGTTGTACTTGTGGAGATCCTCTTCAACCTATGATGACAATTCATTATGCAAGATATGATGTAACGAAGATAATGAAATGCATAATGAAAAATGGACGTCTGCAAACTGATCTAAGTGCGGAATTTATCGTCGCACATGCGGAATTTATCATTGCATCACAGAATAGCAAATAAGTAGCAGACGACCATCGATTTTAAGTGTTACAACTCAAAGAACCAAATGTATCGAAAACGAGAGTTGTAAGCACTTGGCAGAAGTAGCAAAAAGTGAAGCAACCACCCATATGGACCCGCTTGAAGACTATCAACTCATATGCTTCTCCCCCTTTTGTCAGTGAGGACCAAAAAGGTTTGAAGACATAGAGTGCCTACTCGTTCCCATGAGGTGCAGGCGAGGCAACAGGGTCGTCGTTGAGATCCGGTGGTGCAGAGGAACTTGGTGCAGTGTCGACACGCGCTGAAGTTGGAGGAGGTGAAGTTGCATAATCTTGGTCATCGATGACTCTGGCATTTACGGTCGCAGCTGAGGACGAGTATTCAGAGTCTTCAAGTGAGGGAGTCCGACGCAAGTGAGCATTTCTGGGAGGAGTTGAGTCAAACTTGAAGCGTTCGGTGAAGCCATCGTCGTGCAGATTAGCTTCAGCACTAAGTAGGGTCAAACTCTTCCACGACCTCCGACAGGTTTCATGAGTGACAAAGGCATTCTTGGTGGCAAGATTGCGAATGTGGTTGACATCCACCAAGAGGCTTTGCATCTGACGCTTAAGCCAGTCGTGATGTTTGTCCTATTTCTGATGCAGCGCGAGAGAAGCTCTGGGTCATTTAGGACACGAGATTGTCGTCGAGGCCTTTGCGCAATGGTGCTACCAGTGGCATCAGTTTGAGCACGAGGGGCACGTGTGTTTCCAGCAAGGGGATAAACACGAGAGACTGCTGGAACTCCTTCAATGGGCTGGGTGAAGCTTTGGTGATCAACATTGTGAAGATGGGATCCTTAGCAGGCTCTGGGTAAATGGCTTCAACTGACAGATCAACCTCGGGCAAGAATATAAGATGATTGCGCGCAGACGGCTGATAGTTGAAGGCTGAGTGACGCTTGATCAAACGCATGACCCATGGAGCATAGAATTTCAACCCAAAGATGTCGGAGCCAGACACAGCCAACTGCCTGATGAAGAAGTCTTGAGCATTGATGCTGATGCCATTGAAAATATAGAAGACCAAAGTCTTCATTGCTCCTTCAAGCTTCGCTGCAGATGAGTGTCCTTTGACAGGCCATAGAGTCTTCCTGATGATGTGGTAAATGGTGCGAGGCAGGTACTCTAGGTCTTCGACAAAGAACTTAGATGGGTATTCAGCGTTGTGAGGCAAAGGCTTCATCATGCTCAGCATTTGACTCATGTTGGGTTCTGGCTTCTAAAAGATGCTTTCCAGGGCATTTTGGTGTTGTTGACAACATGGTTCATAGTATTCACCAGGAGTGGGCAGGCCTGTGAGCTCAATGGTATCAAGAGCTTTAGCTTCATGATGGACATTGCCTGTCATCCACTCAAGGACCCAAGTCTTCGGATCCCTGTTGTATCCTCGAATGTGGAGAGTTGCATAGAACTGTAGCAGAAGCTCTTCATTCCAGTGCTCCTTATCTGAAACAAATTGCAACAACCAGCATCTCTGAAACAATCAATGCTTCTTCAAGGTAGGGCAGTCCAACTATAGCTTCAGAGTCGAGGCGCATATGTGGAAATATGCGCCCTTGATTGTATAGGACACAGGAATAGTAGTTGCGCTGTTGATAGCTCTAGAACCGATCTGAGGAACTGCGCGGTCTTGTATAAGGGTTCTTAGAGCTGTTGAAGAAGGTATTATGTGCCACGAAGCCATTCACATTGAAGACCCCACGTGAAGTGGCAGTGCCTGGGAATCGTGGAAGTCTTGGCTTGGGCTTTTGGACTTGAGGTATGTGCTCGACGTGATACTCAAATTGTGGACCCGCAGCAGGCGGAGGAGTCAGAATGGGCCATCGGACCATAACAGGCTGACCACGATTAAATTCAAGCTTAATTGTATGAGGTCTTGCAGGGGGAACAGGAGCATTGGCATTGTCTTCATGGGCTTCAGGGGCCACAGTTGCTTCAGGTGCTTGGACCTCAGGTGCTTCAGCAGTGACTTCTGGTGCTGCATTGACTTCTGGCACCACAGTAGCTGCAGGCGCCTCATTGGCTTCAGGCGCCGCATTGGCTTCAGCCATGACGACATCATTGGCGTCAGCGGTGATGTTGGTGGCCGCCTCAGGGTGATGAGGACATCAATACCATGGTTACACCCACAGCCCCTACTGTTACATATACTGGACCAATTACTAGAGCTCGCGCACGCCAATTAAATTACCAGGTACTTTCGTTTCTTGGTAATGATTCTAATGTTCATGAGATTATGATGCTGCCTAAATTGGATACATTTGTTTTGCTTACAAATGAAGGGCCTAGCTTGGAGAAGGATGAACATTGGAGCAAGAACACGCATGGAGTTGATGGCATGCGCAAGGGGATCAAGAACGGAGTTACAAGTGATGATTTCAGGACTTTGAAGCCGCCATAAGGAGTGCATGAAGCCTTGGACGAAATATACAAGATGCCACTTCATAATATTCGTCCATAGGCTATTCTAGGTGCTGCGTCACCTTATTAATGGGCCAGGCCCATGTAATTTCGAAATACTTAAGTATAGGCTATTTTTAGAGTCCGTATGTGTGGGGAAACAAGGGTTAGGGTTGGTTTCGGACCCCACCCTCAAGGGCCACGAAATTCCCCCCTCTTCCTCCATATATACAGCCCTTAGGGCATCGTTTAGACTTTGGGTTTTGTTTAGATTAAAAGTTCGCCATAGCTGCAACTTCGCGTACTTCGTTTGTGTCCAACGACCAGACCAAGACGTCACAGAACCCCACCTTGATCAATAAAGCTTTCATCTTATATTCGCAATATACCGATTGCAATCTCAGTTTCTTGCTTGTTCTTCGTTTGTTCGCAGGAAACAGACCCTCGTGGTCAGGTTGATCGTGCTCCGGCATGGTCAATAACCCTCGGAAGTTGGTTTAGCGATTGCTAAGGCGCGACGTCTCGCACGTTCGTAGTTGGATCGTCAAGGTCAACTCCCACACAAAACGATAGCCACCATCTCATCGAAACATCGGGACACCTTAGCCTCTATCAAGTGGTATCAGATTTCCAGGTTGCTCGGTGAGATTTTACAGTTTTTCATAGATTAGATCGAGTCTGTTCTTCATACCTACAGTCCATGAAAAAGCCACAAAAAAATTAGGGTTAGTTCATCATATCCGAACCAATCTGAGCCTTTGCATAATCTTTTTAGGGCTTTTGCTTTGTTGAATTTGCGGTTGCATCGTCGTGTCAAGTTGCTGGTCTTAGAGTCTAGTCTTTTAGAGTTTCGAGTTCTGGTCATAAGTTGTCACGCCGCCGCCGCACCATCATCATCACCTTGCCATCTACCACCATTGCTTATCCGCCACCGCTCTGAATCTCTATCCATATACCACCACCGCTGCCATATACCACAACCATATATTCACCACCAATCCGAGTTCTTCTCATATTAGGTTGGTTCTTGAGATCAATCTAAATTCCGATTCGTGTTTCCTTGCCTGCGTAGGTCTCAAAAAAAAAAGAGTCTGGAGACCCCCGGGCAGTTTTTAGGCCAAAATTTTCACGGGAAATTTTTTCCCTATCCTATTTTTAGGCTTTTCTGAGTCTTTTGAGCCACGTGCCATCATAGTGATTTTTTGTCGCACTTTTTCATCGTCGCTGCCCTGATTTTCGAAAAAAGTGAAAACAAAATTTCGTGCCCATCCTATCAGTTTGACGAGGGAAGAGTTTTGAGACACTCGCCATTATAGTGATTTTTCGCAAAAAAAAGAGGAGCGCAAAAAAAAGGAGCGCAAAAAAAAGAGCGAAAAAAAGAGAGTTCCAGAGTGTGCTTTTCCCTTATTTACGTGCAGCGCCGTGATTTTGTTAGTGTTCTAGGCTCGCGTCTCTAGCACGGTCTAGCCTAGGACCAGCACAGTACCGTCGTTGAGCGTTTATTCAACTTTGCATCTCTGAATTGATTATTGCTGACCCTTTTTGCTACCATACTATAAGCCTTCCCAGCTCCACATACATCTACGTCGTGCGTTTGACTCTCCCTGGCAATCGCTCTATCCAAGCTTTTGAGAGTTCTGACTACAACGGTTGCCGATCACCGCCTGCTGCTGGGTAAGAACTGGTAAGAATTTGAGATTTGCTTGATGGATTTGTGACACCCGCCACCACCACCACTTGTTAGTAGTCTGTAGGATCATATTCTTGTGTGTTTCTATTGCTGCTAACCATGCCAGGATCACAAGCCGACGAGACTGACTGGGAGAACTTGACGAACAAGGAGCTTCATGATACGTTTCAGCAAATGATGAGTGGACAGGTGCAAGATGTGATAAACAGATTTGAAGAGGCCATGGAGAAGATAGATGGCATGGAGAAGACGTTTGAAACAAAGCTCGATAACAAGTTTGCTGAATTGCTTTCGCGTTTTCCACCACCACCACCGGCTGCTCCTGCCGCACCTCTGCAACAACAACAACAACACCGACTACCTCCACGTCGGGAAATAGCCCTCCGCCGAGCGAGCCGTTTCCCTCTTCAGTCGGGCCAAACTGCTGGTGCTGTTGTTGATACTTCTGTGGCTCCTACTGCTGATGTGGAGGAGGATGATTATGTGGGAGATTATGAGTATGAGGTTGATCAAAATCAGAACTACGTGCCACCACCAGCACAACAACCACCAGGTCGTCCACATGCAAATAATGGCAATGGTAGGGCTCACCCTCAGGTATGAGATCATGACCATCTCCCTAAACTAAAATTGAATATTCCACCATTTGAGGGTAGATATGTTCCTGATATATATCTTACTTGGGAGTTAGAAACTGAACAACGATTTACATGTTTACAATATCCCGAGGAGAGACGTGTTCCTGCTGCTGTTTGTGCTTTCACTAGTTTTGCATGTGTTTGGTGGTTTGAGCATTGTAGATTATATCCTATTCCGGCTACTTGGGCTGCTTTGAAAACTGCTATGCGTACTCGTTGGGTTCCACCATATGATCAACGTGGATTACTTCAAAAATTGCAGCGCTTAAGACAGGGAAAAATTCTATAGAAGAATATTATCAGGAATTACAAACTGGCATGATTAGATGTGGTATTGTTGAGGAGAATGAAGCTATGCTTGCACGTTTTATGGGTGGATTAAATAGAGAGATTCAGACGATTCTAGAGTATAAGGAGTATACTAATATCACTCGTTTATTCCATCTTGCTTGTAAAGTTGAACGTGAAGTGCAGGATCGACAGGCATTGGCGCAGACTAACTTTTCTGCAGGTCGACCTTCATCATGGACACCACGTGCATCATCTACTTCCACACGTTCTGCTACACCGCCGCCTCCGTCGGCTGCCACCTCCAACCGTGATACAATAAAGTAGGCACAATCACCACTATCTGCCAAGAGCACACCTTCTGGGCCTGCAAAGAGCTCTTCTTCATCCATGGCATCAACAGGGCAAACACATGATATTATTTGTCGACGTTGCAAGGGTGGAGGTCATTATGCGAGAGAATGCCCATCTAAGCGTGTGATGATTGTTACTGAGGATGGTGGGCATGAGTCCTCTAGTGACTATGATGAGGAGACTTTGGCTCTTATTACATGTGACGAACACGGTGGAGACGATTCTGATCATGAGACACAATACATGGCTCCTGAAGATGCTGACAGGTATGAATGTTTAGTTGCTCAACGTGTTTTGAGTGTGCAGGTTACGCAAGCTGAGCAAAATCAGAGGCATAATTTGTTCCATACAAAGGGAGTTGTGAAGGAACGTTCTGTTCGCGTGATCATAGATGGAGGGAGCTGCAATAACTTGGCTAGCATGGAGATGGTGGAGAAGCTATCTCACACCACAAGACCACATCCACATCCTTACTACATCCAATGGTTCAACAACAGCGGCAAGATTAAGGTAACATGTACTGTTCGTGTGCATTTTAGTATCTCTACATATGCTGATTATGTTGATTGTGATGTGGTACCTATGCAAGCATGCTCCTTATTACTTGGTAGACCATGGCAATTTGATAAAAATTCTGTACACCATGGTAGAAACAATCAGTATACTCTTGTTCATAACAATAAAAATATTACTTTGCTTCCTATGACTCCTGATTCCATTTTGAAAGATGATATTAATAGAGCTAATAAAGAAAAACAGGAGACAAATAAGAGTGAAAATCAGATTGTGGCAAAAGAATTTGAGCACCAAATGAAGCCTAATAATAAACCATCTACTGTTGTTTCTGAAATTAAATTGAAAAGTGCATGTTTACTTGCCACCAAATCTGATATTGATGAGCTAGATTTTAGCAAATCTGTTTGCTATGCTTTTGTGTGCAAAGAGGCATTATTTTCATTCGAGGACGTGCCTTCCTCTTTGCCCCCTGCTATCACTAACATTTTGCAGGAGTTCGCTGACGTCTTTCCACAAGACGTGCCATCGGGATTACCACCTATTCGAGGGATTGAGCATCAAATTGACTTAATTCCCGGTGCTTCGCTACCCAACCAAGCACCATACCGTACCAATCCAGAGGAGACGAAGGAGATTATGCATCAAGTACAAGAACTGCTCGACAAAGGTTATATACGCGAATCCCTTAGTCCTTGTGCTGTTCCTATCATTTTAGTGCCGAAAAGGATGGTACGTCGCGTATGTGCGTTGATTGTAGAGGCATTAATAATATTACTATTCGTTATCACCATATTCCTAGGTTAGATGATATGCTTGATGAATTGAGTGGCTCTACAATATTCTCCAAAGTTGATTTGCGTAGTGGATACCATCAAATTCGTATGAAATTGGGAGATGAATGGAAAACAGCATTTAAAACTAAGTTTGGATTATACGAGTGGTTAGTCATGCCTTTTGGGTTAACTAATGCACCTAGTACTTTCATGAGGTTAATGAACGAAGTTTTACGTGCTTTCATTGGACGATTTGTGGTAGTTTACTTTGATGACATATTGATTTATAGCAAATCTTTGGAGGAACATTTGGAACATTTACGTGCTGTTTTTATTGCTCTACGTGATGCACGTTTGTTTGGAAACCTTGGAAAGTGCACCTTTTGCACCGACCGAGTATCTTTTCTTGGCTATGTTGTTACTCCACAGGGAATTGAAGTTGATAAAGCCAAGATTGAAGCCATTGAGAGTTGGCCGCAGCCCAAAACGGTCACACAAGTGAGGAGTTTCCTTGGCCTCGCTGGTTTCTATAGGCGTTTTATGAGAGATTTCAGCACTATTGCTGCACCTCTCAACGAGCTTACAAAGAAGGATGTGCCTTTTATTTGGGGTACCGCACAAGAAGAACCCTTCACGGTATTGAAAGATAAGTTGACACATGCTCCTTTACTCCAACTTCCTAATTTCAATAAGACTTTTGAGCTTGAATGTGATGCTAGTGGAATTGTATTAGGAGGTGTGTTATTACAAGATGGAAAACCTGTTGCATACTTTTCTGAAAAATTGAGTGGGCCTAGTCTGAACTATTCTACTTATGATAAAGAATTATATGCTCTTGTTCGGACCTTAGAAACATGGCAACATTATTTATGGCCCAAGGAATTTGTTATACATTCTGATCATGAATCTTTGAAACACATTAAAAGTCAAGCAAAACTGAACCGTAGACATGCTAAATGGGTTGAATTCATTGAGACTTTCCCTTATGTCATTAAACACAAGAAGGGTAAAGAAAATGTTATTGCTGATGCCTTGTCTCATCGTTATACTATGCTTTCACAACTTGACTTTAAAATATTTGGTTTGGAGACCATCAAAGATCAATATGTTCATGATGCTGAATTTAAAGATGTATTGCAGAATTGTAAGGAAGGGAGAACTTGGAACAAGTTTGTTCTTAACGATGGATTTGTGTTTCGTGCTAACAAGCTATGCATTCCAGCTAGCTCCGTTCGTCTTTTGTTGTTGCAGGAGGCGCATGGAGGAGGATTAATGGGACACTTTGGCGTCAAGAAGACGGAGGATATACTTGCTACACATTTCTTTTGGCCAAAGATGAGACGGGATGTTGAGCGTTTTGTTGCTCGCTGCACTACATGTCAAAGAGCTAAGTCACGACTCAATCCTCATGGTTTATATATGCCTTTGCCTGTACCTAGTGTTCCTTAGGAGGATATATCTATGGACTTTGTTTTAGGTTTACCTCGAACAAAGAAGGGGAGGGATAGCATATTTGTTGTCGTGGATAGGTTCTCGAAAATGGCACACTTTATACCATGTCATAAAAGCGATGATGCTGTTAATGTTGCTGATTTGTTCTTTCGTGAAATTATTCGCTTACATGGTGTGCCAAATACTATTGTTTCAGATCGTGATACTAAATTTCTTAGCCACTTTTGGAGATGTTCATGGGCTAAGTTGGGGACTAAGCTGCTTTTTAGTACTACTTGTCACCCCCAAACTGATGGACAAACTGAAGTAGTCAATAGAACATTGTCTACTATGCTTAGGGCTGTTTTGAAGAATAACAAGAAAATGTGGGAAGAATGCTTGCCTCATATTGAATTTGCTTATAATCGTTCATTGCATTCTACTACTAAGATGTGCCCTTTTGAAATTGTGTTTGGTTTCCTACCTCGTGCACCTATTGATTTGTTGCCTCTTCCATCTTCAGAGAAGGTTAATTTTGATGCTAAAGAACGTTCTGAATTGATTTTAAAAATGCATGAGTTAACTAAGGAAAACATTGAGCGTATGAATGCTAAATATAAACTTGCTGGAGATAAGGGTAGAAAACATGTTGTGTTTGCGCCTGGAGATCTTGTTTGGTTACATTTGCGTAAAGATAGATTTCCTAATCTGCGCAAATCAAAGCTAATGCCACGTGCTGATGGTCCTTTTAAGGTGTTAGAGAAAATAAATGATAATGCATATAAACTTGAGCTACCTGTAGATTTTGGGGTTAGTCCCACTTTTAACATTGCAGATTTGAAGCCTTATTTGGGTGAGGAAGATGCGCTTCCGTCGAGGACGACTTCATTTCAAGAAGGGGAGGATGATGAGGACATCAATACCATTGTTACACCCACAGCCCCTACTGTTACATATACTGGACCAATTACTAGAGCTCGTGCACGCCAATTAAATTACCAGGTACTTTCATTTCTTGGTAATGATTATAATGTTCATGAGATTATGGTGCTGCCTAAATTGGATACATTTGTTTTGCTTACAAATGAAGGGCCTAGCTTGGAGAAGGATGAACATTGGAGCAAGAACACGCATGGAGTTGATGGCATGCGCAAGGGGATCAAGAACGGAGTTACAAGTGATGATTTCAGGACTTTGAAGCCGCCATAAGGAGTGCATGAAGCCTTGGACGAAATATACAAGATGCCACTTCATAATATTCATCCATAGGCTATTCTAGGTGCTGCATCACCTTATTAATGGGCCAGGCCCATGTAATTTCGAAATACTTAAGTATAGGCTATTTTTAGAGTTCGTATGTGTGGGGAAACAAGAGTTAGGGTTGGTTTCGGACCCCACCCTCAAGGGCAACGAAATTCCCCCCTCTTCCTCCATATATACAGCCCTTAGGGCATCGTTTAGACTTTGGGTTTTGTTCAGATTAAAAGTTCGCCATAGCTGCAACTTCGCGTACTTCGTTTGTGTCCAACGACCAGACCAAGACGTCACAGAACCCCACCTTGATCAATAAAGCTTTCATCTTATATTCGCAATATCCCGATTGCAATCTCAGTTTCTTGCTTGTTCTTCATTTGTTCGCAGGAAACAGACCCTCGTGGTCAGGTTGATCGTGCTCCGGCGTGGTCAGTAACCCTCAGAAGTTGGTTTAGCGATTGCTAAGGCGCGACGTCTCGCACGTTTGTAGTCGGATCGTCAAGGTCGACTCCCACACAAAACGATAGCCACCATCTCATCGAAACATCGAGGACACCTTAGCCTCTATCACAGGGTTGTTAACCTCCACTTCAGAAGCTGGAGGGTCGGACACATTCTCCTTGAGAACAACATCTTGGTGGGACAGGGGTGTGGCAACTCTTTCAACTCTTGGGGCTTCTTCTTCATCAGCTGATGCAGCCGGAATTTCTTCAGCCATTTTGGCTTCGGACTCAGACACGTGCATTGTGGGAGTGACTTGGGGCCTTGGTCCTTTGCGAAGCCTGCGTAATGCGGGCGACGCTTGTGGAGATGGAGTGTGCTGGGCCTCGAAGTCATCATCATCTTGCACTGCTGGGATAGCTTGCGGTTGGGGAGAGCTTGGAGTGTCTTGTCTCTGTGGGTGATCAGCCCACGATGCATCCTGAGCAGTTGGCGTCAGAGGACGACCAATGCTGATGAGTTCGCTATGCGTGAGCACAGGCGATGATACCAATTGGTGCTCTATCTAAGGAAGGACTTCATCATCTTCAACATTGTCGTGAGGACCAATGTCTTCAGCTGCGATGGGGTCAACAACTGGATTAACTTCAGGATTTTCTTCAGCTTCAGGAGCCTCTGTGGAAGCAGGCTCATGAACTATCAGCTGGCGCTCATGATGTTCAAATGCAGGAAGAGCCACTGAGATTGGCTCGACATTAAGGGGCTCTGTGGGAGCAGCCCGATCTCTCTTCTTGGTTTTGCGTTTCTTGGTTGGAGGAGCATCATTAGTAGTGCCCTTGGTTTTGCGCTTTCTGGCTTCAGTTTTAGCAACCCTTGTTTTCTTCAGTTCTGAAGCCACTGTGGGGACCTTAGGCTTCAAGCCTGTCATACTGGCTGGGAAGACAATTGGATGTACTTCCTGCCTTGGTGCTTCGGGTTCTGCCACAACTGGCTTCTTCTTCTTGGCCGCCATTCTGGGGTCGATTTCTGGTCTCCCCAAGGCCTTGCGCTTTTTAGCCTCATTGTATCCATGGACACATTTAGCAGCAAGATCCTTCATGCGCTCATGAGAACCTTTGGCTTCTTCGCGTTTGGTTCGGAATGCTTCCTTAAGCTCATGCATCATGGTCTGAAAGTTCTGAATGTCTTCAACATTGAGCTTGGCCATGTGCTTCTTGAACTAAGCATTTTCATAATCAATCTTATGCTTCAGTTCAACAATATTCTGAGCTAGAGTCAGCTCAGTAGCAATGGCTCCGTGGAAGGCGACGCTCAGGCCAATCGGAAGCTGAAGATCATCAAAGCTGACATTTGGGCTGTCAAACCACTCATCAATGAAGGTGTTGATGATTTCAACATCAAAGAGAGGGAGGTCATTGAAGATTTTTGCCTCTTGCTTGCTCTTGATCAACTGCTCAAGAGCATCATCACCAAGATCATTGTCGCTGGACAGATCAATGGCGTCATTGCGCAGAATGGCAGCAGCGGTCAGTGCTTGGCTAGTGGGTTGCAAGGGCATCTTCACTTTGGAGGGCTTGGAGATGCGTGACAAATCTTCAGACTGCACACTATGTTCAGGAGGTGCAGTGGCCAGAGGCTTCGCCCATGAGACCTTTGGTGCTGGGGCAGGCTTTGAAGCTTTAGGCTTCTTCAGCTTCTTTGGCTTTGGTGGTGCAGGTGCTTCGTCAGATTCAACATCGTCTGCAGGTTGATCCACGACTGCCCCTTGAACCATAATATGAGTGATGA
Organism: Triticum dicoccoides; assembly: GCF_002162155.2. Taxonomy (NCBI): domain Eukaryota; kingdom Viridiplantae; phylum Streptophyta; class Magnoliopsida; order Poales; family Poaceae; genus Triticum; species Triticum dicoccoides. Next base: position 286,115,056 of record NC_041390.1, read on the forward strand.
GACCTTCTAGGTTGTAGAAGGGCCCAACCAGATTGGGTTCAGCTTCTCGTGTGCCATCAGCACGTGGCGCAGAGGGGCCTGGGTTGAAGTCTAATCCCAATGACTTCTTGTTTTCCTTGGCAGAGTTCTGTGCAAATTGATAGTTGCGCTTGAAGAGATTGTCTTTGCGACACCATAACAGAGAGGATGGGTCGGCATTAGCAGGCTGAGGTCCACGAAGCATGCAGGGGTAAAAGTCTTGAGCAATAGGTTCGGACTATGATTTGGGCTGAAGACCTTTGTATATGATATCTCCCCAGGGGCCCTTGATGGCACTCTTCTCAGCATATTCGTCGGTGACGAATCTGTACTTGAACCATTCCTCTGCCCAATGTCTTCGAATCCATTGGATTCGGTTCTTGCGTTCTCCATAGGTTTCTTCTGGATCTGACTTGTATAGCTCATAGAGATCTGGTGGCAGGTCCTTAGCAGTGTTTCCATGGCGCTGTCTGCCTCCCTTCCTTGTAGATTTTTCTGATGCCATGAAGTTTAAACTGAAAGGCTTCAAAACTGTCAAAGTCTTCCGTCTACTGGTCAGACAAGAATTGGCTCCAGGAGAATTTATATGATGCTATAAGAATTCTGCAAATGAATGCAGACTATGAGAACCAAGGGATTATCCCATGGACATGTACCTGTGACAGCATTAAGGTGCGAGGGAAGGGGAGAGGTCATATGCATTCTCAGAAGATTTTGAAGATAAATCAGTTTAGAAGACATTGACCTCATAGTGCGAAGACATTCACTCATAGATAGAGAGTTGGTTCCAGATTTGTACGAATCCACGAATAAGTACAAGTGAGGAATCTAACTACTTTGTGAAGCATAAGTGAACATACTAGGCATATTATGAGATGCAGTATGAAATAGATCCAACTTGTGTGAACAGAAATTGCTTGTGGTAGAAAGTGATGAATCTATAGGATCAAAGGGGCCGTAAAAAGGAGGTTTTTTTTACCACACAAAGAACTGCTAGACGGAGTGGGCGAGGAGGCCGAGCAGTTCGATCGTCCATGCCCTAACTTGGCGATGGAGGACACCTACGGCGACGGCAGAAAAGACAATGTCCGCGGCCGGCGTGAAGACGACATCGGTGAGGTTGCGGCAGCTAAGCGCTTCGTCGCCGATGTCGTCGAGGGCTAGCCATGGCGCTAGGGTTTGTGCGAGAGTGGAAGAAGGGATAATGACTGTGGTGAGGCGTGTATTTAAAGGGATAGGGATGGCACAGTGTTATTACACAGGTTCCCCTGGCGATTCACATCTGAAGGACACGTGGCTATCATGCAACAAATCGGAGGTTGTTCCATGTTCCCACACACGCCTGGATTGTCGGGTGGTCGTTCCCACTTCTCCAGGTTTTAGGTGAAAAGGATTTGGCATTGAAAACGGATTAATGTTTTTCTCTATGTCTTCCGCTGACAAGGATGCAGAGAAGACATTTTAACAGTGTCAATAGAATGCATATGATTTGGATAGATAGACTTAGGAAAGAAGCATAGATGGGTTAGGGTCCGATCACATTCACTTAGTTCAAAAGATTCAGCAAGAAGCCATCGCTATAAGTGAATGCTGTAGAGGACAGAAACCAAATCAGTACGTTGAAGATAAACAGGAGAACCTTTTAATCATTGAAGACAAACAAAATGCGAAGACTTTGCAAATGTGACGCCATGAGATAGACACTTTAAAGGGAAGAATTTTCGTAGTGGCATTACCCACCGTATAGGAAGTATTAGATCCAGACACGACGCACAATTATCGTGGCGCTCCGAAGTCAAATTCCACATTAATACATTCACACTCAGAATGTAAGTCTTCATTGATAGAAGATATACTTTACTTCGTGATAGAGGCAAAGGTGTCCCGTCTTTCGATGAGATGGTGGATTTCGCTTTGGTGGAAGTCGACTTTGACGATCCGACTACGAACGTGCGAGGACGTCGCGCCTTAGCAATCGCTAAACCAACTCCGAGAGGTTATTGACCACGCCGGAGCACGATCAACCTGACCACGAGGGTCTGTTTCCTGCGAGCAAACGAAGAACAAGCAAGAAACTAAGATTGCAATCTGGATATTGCGAATATAAGATGAAAGCTTTATTGATCAAGGTGGGGTTCTGTGACGCCTTTGTCTGGTCGTTGAACACAAACGAAGTACGCGAAGTTGCAGCTATGGCGAACTTTTAATCTAAACAAAACCCAAAGTCTAAACGATGCCCTAAGGGCTGTATATATGGAGGAAGAGGGGGGAATTTCGTGGCCCTTGGTGGAGGGGTCCGAAATCAACCCTATCTCTTGTTTCCCCACACATACGGACTCTAAAAATAGCCTATACTTATGTATTTCGAAATTACATGGGTCTGGCCCAATAATAAGGTGACGCAGCACCTAAAATAGCCTCGGGACGAAATTTAGGAAGTGGCATCTTGTATATTTCGTCCAAGGCTTCATGCACCCATTATGGTGGCTTCAAAGTCCTGAAATCATCACTTGTAACTCCGTTCTTGTTCCCCTTGCGCATGCCATCATCTCCATGCTTGTTCTTGCTTCAATGTTCATCCTTCTCCAAGCTAGGCCCTTCATTTGTAAGCAAAACAAATGTATCCAATTTAGGCAGCATCATATTCTCATGAACATTAGAATCATTACCAAGAAACGAAAGTACCTGGTAATTTAGTTGGCGTGCACGAGCTCTAGTAATTGGTCCAGTATGTATAGCAGCAGGGGCTGTGGGTGTAACAATTGTATTGATGTCCTCATCACTAGATGATATGCTTGATGAATTGAGTGGCTCTACAATATTCTCCAAAGTTGATTTGCGTAGTGGATACCATCAAATTCGTATGAAATTGGGAGATGAATGGAAAACAGCATTTAAAACTAAGTTTGGATTATATGAGTGGTTAGTCATGCCTTTTGGGTTAACTAATGCACCTAGTACTTTCATGAGATTAATGAACGAAGTTTTACGTGCTTTCATTGGACGATTTGTGGTAGTTTACTTTGATGACATATTGATTTATAGCAGATCTTTGGAAGAACATTTGGAACATTTACGTGCTGTTTTTATTGCTCTACGTGATGCACGTTTGTTTGGTAACCTTGGGAAGTGCACCTTTTGCACCGACCGAGTATCTTTTCTTGGCTATGTTGTTACTCCACAGGGAATTGAAGTTGACAAAGCCAAGATTGAAGCTATTGAGAGTTGGCCGCAGCCCAAAACGGTCACACAAGTGAGGAGTTTTCTTGGCCTCGCTGGATTCTATAGGCGTTTTGTGAGAGATTTCAGCACCATTGCTGCACCTCTCAATGAGCTTACAAAGAAAGATGTGCCTTTTCTTTGGGGTACCGCACAGGAAGAAGCCTTCACGGTATTGAAAGATAAGTTGACACATGCTCTTTTACTCCAACTTCCTGATTTTAATAAGACTTTTGAGCTTGAATGTGATGTTAGTGGAATTGGATTAGGAGGTCTGTTATTACAAGATGGCAAACCTGTTGCATACTTTTCTGAAAAATTGAGTGGGCCTAGTCTGAATTATTCTACTTATGATAAAGAATTATATGCTCTTGTTCGGACTTTAGAAACATGGCAACATTATTTATGGCCCAAAGAATTTGTTATACATTCTGATCATGAATCTTTGAAACATATTAAAAGTCAAGCTAAACTGAATCGTAGACATGCTAAATGGGTTGAATTCATTGAGACTTTCCCTTATGTCATTAAACACAAGAAGGGAAAAGAAAATGTTATTGCTGATGCATTGTCTCGTCGCTATACTATGCTTTCACAACTTGACTTCAAAATATTTGGTTTGGAGACCATCAAAGATCAATATGTGCATGATGCTGATTTTAAAGATGTAATGCAGAATTGTAAAGAAGGAAGAATGTGGAACAAGTTTGTCGTTAACGATGGATTTGTGTTTCGTGCTAACAAGCTATGCATTCCAGCTAGCTCCGTTCGTCTTTTGTTGTTGCAGGAAGCGCATGGAGGAGGATTAATGGGACATTTTGGCGCGAAGAAGACGGAGGACGTACTTGCTACACATTTCTTTTGGCCAAAGATGAGACGGGATGTTGAGCATTTTATTGCTCGATGCACTACATGTCAAAAAGCTAAGTCACGACTCAATCCTCATGGTTTATATATGCCTTTGCCTGTACCTAGTGTTCCTTGGGAGGATATATCTATGGACTTTGTTTTAGGTTTACCTCGAACAAAGAAGGGGAGGGATAGCATATTTGTTGTCGTGGATAGATTCTCGAAAATGGCACACTTTATACCATGTCATAAAAGCGATGATGCTGTTAATGTTGCTGATTTGTTCTTTCGTGAAATTATTCGTTTGCATGGTGTGCCAAATACTATTGTTTCAGATCGTGATACTAAATTTCTTAGCCACTTTTGGAGATGTTTATGGGCTAAGTTGGGGACTAAACTGCTTTTTAGTACTACTTGTCACCCCCAAACTGATGGACAAACTGAAGTAGTCAATAGAACGTTGTCTACTATGCTTAGGGCTGTTCTGAAGAATAATAAGAAAATGTGGGAGGAATGCTTGCCTCATATTGAATTTGCTTATAATCGTTCATTGCATTCTACTACTAAGATGTGCCCTTTTGAAGTTGTGTATGGTTTCCTACCTCGTGCACCTATTGATTTGTTGCCTCTTCCATCTTCGGCGAAGGTTAATTTTGATGCTAAACAACGTGCTGAATTGATTTTAAAAATGCATGAGTTAACTAAGGAAAACATTGAGCGTATGAATGCTAAATATAAACTTGCTGGAGATAAGGGTAGAAAACATGTTGTGTTTGCACCTGGAGATCTTGTTTGGTTACATTTGCGTAAGGATAGATTTCCTGATTTGCGCAAATCAAAGCTAATGCCACGTGCTGATGGTCCCTTTAAGGTGTTAGAGAAAATAAATGATAATGCATATAAACTTGAGCTGCCTGCAGATTTTGGGGTTAGTCCCACTTTTAACATTGCAGATTTGAAGCCTTATTTGGGTGAGCAAGATGAACTTCCGTCGAGGACGACTTCATTTCAAGAAGGGGAGGATGATGAGGACATCAATACAATTGTTACACCCACAGCCCCTGCTGCTATACATATTGGACCAATTACTAGAGCTCGTGCACGCCAACTAAATTACCAGGTACTTTCGTTTCTTGGTAATGATTCTAATGTTCATGAGAATATGATGCTGCCTAAATTGGATACATTTGTTTTGCTTACAAATGAAGGGCCTAGCTTGGAGAAGGATGAACATTGGAGCAAGAACAAGCATGGAGATGATGGCGTGCGCAAGGGGAACAAGAACGGAGTTACAAGTGATGATTTTAGGACTTTGAAGCCACCATAATGGGTGCATGAAGCCTTGGACGAAATATACAAGATGCCACTTCCTAAATTTCGTCCCGAGGCTATTTTAGGTGCTGCGTCACCTTATTATTGGGCTAGACCCATGTAATTTCGAAATACATAAGTATAGGCTATTTTTAGAGTCCGTATGTGTGGGGAAACAAGAGATAGGGTTGATTTCGGACCCCTCCACCAAGGGCCACGAAATTCCCCCCTCTTCCTCCATATATACAGCCCTTAGGGCATCGTTTAGACTTTGGGTTTTGTTTAGATTAAAAGTTCGCCATAGCTGCAACTTCGCGTACTTCGTTTGTGTTCAACGACCAGACAAAGGCATCACAGAACCCCACCTTGATCAATAAAGCTTTCATCTTATATTCGCAATATCCAGATTGCAATCTTAGTTTCTTGCTTGTTCTTCGTTTGCTCGCAGGAAACAGACCCTCGTGGTCAGGTTGATCGTGCTCCGGCGTGGTCAATAACCTCTCGGAGTTGGTTTAGCGATTGCTAAGGCGCGACGTCCTCGCACGTTCGTAGTCGGATCGTCAAAGTCGACTTCCACCAAAGCGAAATCCACCATCTCATCGAAAGACGGGACACCTTTGCCTCTATCACAACAACAAAAGACGAACGGAGCTAGCTGGAATGCATAGCTTGTTAGCACGAAACACAAATCCATCGTTAACGACAAACTTGTTCCACATTCTTCCTTCTTTACAATTCTGCATTACATCTTTAAAATCAGCATCATGCACATATTGTTCTTTGATGGTCTCCAAACCAAATATTTTGAAGTCAAGTTGTGAAAGCATAGTATAGCGACGAGACAATGCATCAGCAATAACATTTTCTTTTCCCTTCTTGTGTTTAATGACATAAGGGAAAGTCTCAATGAATTCAACCCATTTAGCATGCCTACGATTCAGTTTAGCTTGACTTTTAATATGTTTCAAAGATTCATGATCAGAATGTATAACTAATTCTTTGGGCCATAAATAATGTTGCCATGTTTCTAAAGTCCGAACAAGAGCATATAATTCTTTATCATAAGTAGAATAATTCAGACTAGGCCCACTCAATTTTTCAGAAAAGTATGCAACAGGTTTGCCATCTTGTAATAACACACCTCCTAATCCAATTCCACTAGCATCACATTCAAGCTCAAAAGTCTTATTAAAATCAGGAAGTTGGAGTAAAGGAGCATGTGTCAACTTATCTTTCAATACCGTGAAGGCTTCTTCCTGTGCGGTACCCCAAACAAAAGGCACATCCTTCTTTGTAAGCTCGTTGAGAGGTGCAGCAATGGTGCTGAAATCTCTCACAAAACGCCTATAGAATCCAGCGAGGCCAAGAAAACTCCTCACTTGTGTGACCGTTTTAGGCTGCGGCCAACTCTCAATAGCTTCAATCTTGGCTTTGTCAACTTCAATTCCCTGTGGAGTAACAACATAGCCAAGAAAAGATACTCGGTCGGTGCAAAAGGTGCACTTCCCAAGGTTACCAAACAAACGTGCATCACGTAGAGCAATAAAAACAGCACGTAAATGTTCCAAATGTTCTTCCAAAGATCTGCTATAAATCAGTATATCATCAAAATAGACTACCACAAATCGTCCAATGAAAGCACGTAAAACTTCGTTCATTAGTCTCATGAAAGTACTAGGCGCATTAGTTAACCCAAAAGGCATGACTAACCACTCATATAATCCAAACTTAGTTTTAAATGCTATTTTCCATTCATCTCCCAATTTCATACGAATTTGATGGTATCCACTACGCAAATCAACGTTGGAGAATATTGTAGAGCCACTCAATTCATCAAGCATATCATCTAGCCTAGGAATAGGATGACGATAACGAATAGTAATATTATTAATGCCTCTACAATCAACACACATACGTGATGTACCATCCTTTTTCGGCACTAGAATAATAGGAACAGCACAAGGACTAAGGGATTCGCGTATATAACCTTTGTCGAGAAGCTCTTGTACTTGACGCATAATCTCCTTCGTCTCCTCTGGATTGGTACGGTATGGTGCACGGTTTGGCAGTGAAGCACCGGGAATTAAGTCAATTTGATGCTCAATCCCTCGAATATGCGGTAATCCCGGTGGCACGTCTTGTGGAAAGACGTCAGCGAACTCCTGCAAAATGTTAGTGACAGCAGGAGGCAAAGAGGAAGGCACGTCCTCGAATGAAAATAATGCCTCTTTGCACACAAAAGCATAGCAAACAGATTTGCTGAAATCTAGCTCATCAATATCAGATTTGGTGGCAAATAAACATGCACTTTTCAATTTAATTTCAGAAGCAACACTAGATGGTTTATTATTAGGCTTCATTTGTTGCTCAAATTCTTTTGCCACAATCTGATTTTCACTCTTATTCGTCTCCTGTTTTGCTTTATTAGCTCTATTAATATCATCTTTCAAAATGGAATCAGGAGTCATAGGAAGCAAAGTAATATTTTTATCCTTATGAACAAGAGTATAGTGATTGTTTCTACCATGGTGTACAGAATTTTTATCAAATTGCCATGGTCTATGATGAGGACATCAATACAATTGTTACACCCACAGCCCCTGCTGCTATACATACTGGACCAATTACTAGAGCTCGTGCACGCCAACTAAATTACCAGGTACTTTCGTTTCTTGGTAATGATTCTAATGTTCATGAGAATATGATGCTGCCTAAATTGGATACATTTGTTTTGCTTACAAATGAAGGGCCTAGCTTGGAGAAGGATGAACATTGGAGCAAGAACAAGCATGGAGATGATGGCATGCGCAAGGGAAACAAGAACGGAGTTACAAGTGATGATTTCAGGACTTTGAAGCCACCATAATGGGTGCATGAAGCCTTGGACGAAATATACAAGACGCCACTTCATAAATTTCGTCCCGAGGCTATTTTAGGTGCTGCGTCACCTTATTATTGGGCCAGGCCCATGTAATTTCGAAATACATCAGTATAGGCTATTTTTAGAGTCCGTATGTGTGGGGAAACAAGAGATAGGGTTGATTTCGGACCCCTCCACCAAGGGCCACGAAATTCCCCCTCTTCCTCCATATATACAGCCCTTAGGGCATCGTTTAGACTTTGGGTTTTGTTTAGATTAAAAGTTCGCCATAGCTGCAACTTCGCGTACTTCGTTTGTGTTCAACGACCAGACAAAGGCGTCACAGAACCCCACCTTGATCAATAAAGCTTTCATCTTATATTCGCAATATCCAGATTGCAATCTCAGTTTCTTGCTTGTTCTTCGTTTGCTCGCAGGAAACAGACCCTCGTGGTCAGGTTGATCGTGCTCCGGCGTGGTCAATAACCTCTCGGAGTTGGTTTAGCGATTGCTAAGGCGCGACGTCCTCGCACGTTCGTAGTCGGATCGTCAAAGTCGACTTCCACCAAAGCGAAATCCACCATCTCATCGAAAGACGGGACACCTTTGCCTCTATCAAAGAGGAAGGCACGTCCTCGAATGAAAATAATGCCTCTTTGCACACAAAAGCATAGCAAACAGATTTGCTGAAATCTAGCTCATCAATATCAGATTTGGTGGCAAATAAACATGCACTTTTCAATTTAATTTCAGAAGCAACACTAGATGGTTTATTATTAGGCTTCATTTGTTGCTCAAATTCTTTTGCCACAATCTGATTTTCACTCTTATTCGTCTCCTGTTTTGCTTTATTAGCTCTATTAATATCATCTTTCAAAATGGAATCAGGAGTCATAGGAAGCAAAGTAATATTTTTATCCTTATGAACAAGAGTATAGTGATTGTTTCTACCATGGTGTACAGAATTTTTATCAAATTGCCATGGTCTACCAAGTAATAAGGAACATGCTTGCATAGGTACCACATCACAATCAACATAATCAGCATATGTAGAGATACTAAAATGCACACGAACAGTACGTGTTACCTTAACCTTGCCGCTGTTGTTGAACCATTGGATGTAGTAAGGATGTGGATGTGGTCTTGTGGTGAGAGAAAGCTTCTCCACCATCTCCAAGCTAGCCAAGTTGTTGCAGCTCCCTCCGTCTATGATGACGCGCACAGAACGTTCCTTCACAACTCCCTTGGTATGGAACAAATTGTGCCTCTGATTTTGCTCAGCTTGTGTGACCTGCACACTCAAAACACGTTGAGCAACTAAACATTCATACCTGTCAGCGTCTTCAGGAGCCATGTATTGCGTCTCATGATCAGAATCATCTCCACCATGTTCTTCACGTGTAATAAGAGCCAAAGTCTCCTCATCATAGTCACTTGCGGACTCATATCCACCATCCGCGGTAGCAATCATCACACGCGGAGATTTGCATTCTCTCGCATAATGACCTCCTCCCTTACAACGACGACAAATAATATCACTTGTGTGCCCTGTTGATGCCATGGAAGAAGAAGAACGCTGTGCAGGCCCCGCAGGTGCGCTCTTGGCAGATAATGGTGGTTGTGCCTGTTTTCTTGTATCACGGCTGGAGGTGGCACCGGATGGAGGTGCTGGGGCAGTTGAAGTAGAAGATGCACGTGGTGTCCATGATGAAGGTCGGCCTGCAGAAAAGTTAGTTCGCCCCAATGCTTGTCGATCCTGCACTTCACGTTCAGCTTTACAAGCAAGATGGAATAAACGAGTGATATTAGTATACTCCTTATAGTCTAGAATGGTCTGAATCTCTCTATTTAATCCACCCAGAAAACGTGCAAGCATAGCTTCATTCTCCTCAACAATACCACATCTAATCATGCCAGTTTGTAATTCCTGATAATATTCTTCTACAGAATTTTTCCCTTGTCTTAAACGCTGCAATTTTTGAAGCAATTCACGTTGATAATATGGTGGAACCCAACGCGTACGCATAACAGTTTTCAAAGCAGCCCAAGTAGTTGGAATAGGATATAATCTACAATGTTCAGACCAGCATACACATGCAAAACTAGTGAAAGCACAAACGACAGCAGCAACTCGTCTCTCCTCAGGATATTGTAAACATGTAAATCGTTGTTCAGTTTCTAACTCCCAAGTAAGATATATATCAGGAACATATCTACCCTCAAATGGTGGAATATTCAATTTCAGTTTAGGAATATGGACATCATCTCGTACCTGAGGTGGTGGTGCAGGCCTACCATTACGAATATATACCTGAGGTCGACCTGCTGGTGGTGGTACAGGTGGCTGCACGTAGTGTTGATTTTGATCAACCTCATCCTCATAATCTCCCACATAATCATCCTCCTCCGCATCAGCAGCAGGAGCCACAGAAGTATCAACAGCAGCACCAACAGTTTGGCCAAACGCAAGAGGAACACGGCTTGCTCGGCGGAGGTCTGCTTCGCGACGTGGAGGTAGTCGTTGTTGTTGTTGTTGTTGTTGTTGGAGAGGTGCGTTAGGTGCAGCGGGTGGTGGTGGTGGAAGACGCGCGAGCAATTCATTAAATCTGTTATCGAGCTTTGTTTCGAACGTCTTCTCAAGGCCAGTGATCTTCTCCATGGCCTCTTCAAAATTGTTCAGCACATCTTGCACCTGTTCAGTCATCATTTGCTGAAACTTATCATGAAGCTCCTTGTTCGATAAATTCTCCCAGTCAATCTCGTCGGCTTGTGATCCTGGCATGGTTAGCAGCAATAGAAACACACAAGAATATGATCCTACAGACTACGACCAAGTGGTGGTGGTGGGTGTCACAAATCCGTCAAGCAAATCTCAAATTCTTACCAGTTCTTACCCAGCAGCAGGCGGTGATCGGCAACCGTTGTAGTCAAAAACACTCAAAGCTTGGATAGAGCGATTACCAGGGAGAGTCAAACGCACGACGTAGATGTATGTGGAGCTGGGAAGGCTTATAATATGGTAGCAAAAAGGGTCAGCAATAATCAATTCAGAGATGCAAAGTTGAATAAACGCTCAACGACGGTACTGTGCTGGTCCTAGGCTAGACTGTACTAGAGACGCGAGCCTAGAACACTAACAAAATCACGGCGCGGCACGTAAACAAGGGAAAAGCAGACTCTGAATTTTTTTTTCGCTCTTTTTTTTTGCGCTGTTTTTTTTTTGCGAAAAATCACTATAATGGCGAGTGTCTCAAAACTCTTCCTAGCTCAAACTGACAGGATGGGCACGAAATTTTTTCGACCAATTTTTTTTTTTCGACTGCCCGGACCCAAAAACTGGAAACGGGTCAAAAAAAACTTCCTATAATGGCACCTGTCTCAAAACACTCAGAAACACCTAAAAATAGGATAGCCAGAAATTTTTTCGAAAAATGCGTTTTCGAAAAATTTTGGGCCTAAACGGAGCGTGGCTACCCGACTCTTTTTTTTTTTCCGAAACCTACTCCGGCAAGGAAACACAAATCGGAATCTAGATTGATCCCGAAAACAAACCTAATAAGCAAAGAACTCGGATTGGTGGTGGATATATGGTGGTGGTATATGGCAGCGGTGGTGGTAGCGGTGGTAGTATATGGATATGGATCGGTGGTGGTATATGGACACGGATTGGTGGTGGTATATGGATACGGATTCGGTGCGGTGGTGGTAGATGGCAGGGGCGATGATGATGGTGCGGCGGCGGCGTGACAACTTATGAACAGAACTCGAAACTCTAAAAGACTAGACTCTAAGACCAGCAACTAGACACGACGATGCAACCGCAAATTCAACAAAGCAAAACCCTAAAAAGATTATGCAAGGCTCAGATTGGTTCGGATATGATGAACTAACCCTAATTTTTTTGTGTCTTTTTCATGGACTATAGGTATGAAGACAGACTCGATCTAAACTACGAAAAACTGTAAAATCTCACCGAGCAACCTGGAAATCTGATACCACTTGATAGAGGCAAAGGTGTCCCGTCTTTCGATGAGATGGTGGATTTCGCTTTGGTGGAAGTCGACTTTGACGATCCTACTACGAACGTGCGAGGATGTCGCGCCTTAGCAATCGCTAAACCAACTCCGAGAGGTTATTGACCACGCCGGAGCACGATCAACCTGACCACGAGGGTCTGTTTCCTGCGAGCAAACGAAGAACAAGCAAGCAACTAAGATTGCAATCTGGATATTGCGAATATAAGATGAAAGCTTTATTGATCAAGGTGGGGTTCTGTGACGCCTTTGTCTGGTCGTTGAACACAAACGAAGTACGCGAAGTTGCAGCTATGGCGAACTTTTAATCTAAACAAAACCCAAAGTCTAAACGATGCCCTAAGGGCTGTATATATGGAGGAAGAGGGGGGAATTTCGTGGCCCTTGGTGGAGGGGTCCGAAATCAACCCTATCTCTTGTTTCCCCACACATACGGACTCTAAAAATAGCCTATACTTATGTATTTCGAAATTACATGGGCCTGGCCCAATAATAAGGTGACGCAGCACCTAAAATAGCCTCGGGACGAAATTTGTGAAGTGGCATCTTGTATATTTCGTCCAAGGCTTCATGCACCCATTATGGTGGCTTCAAAGTCCTGAAATCATCACTTGTAACTCCGTTCTTGTTTCCCTTGCGCATGCCATCATCTCCATGCTTGTTCTTGCTCCAATGTTCATCCTTCTCCAAGCTAGGCCCTTCATTTGTAAGCAAAACAAATGTATCCAATTTAGGCAGCATCATATTCTCATGAACATTAGAATCATTACAAAGAAACGAAAGTACCTGGTAATTTAGTTGGCGTGCACGAGCTCTAGTAATTGGTCTAGTATGTATAGCAGCAGGGCCTGTGGGTGTAACAATTGTATTGATGTCCTCATCATAAGCGGTGGTGGTAGATGACAGGGGTGATGATGATGGTGCGGCGGCGGCGTGACAACTTATGACCAGAACTCGAAACTCTAAAAGACTAGACTCTAAGACCAGCAACTAGACACGACGATGCAACCGCAAATTCAACAAAGCAAAACCCTAAAAAGATTATGCAAAGGCTCAGATTGGTTAGGATATGATGAACTAACCCTAATTTTTTTTGTGTGGCTTTTTCGTGGACTGTAGGTATGAAGAACAGACTCGATCTAAACTACGAAAAACTGTAAAATCTCACCGAGCAACCTGGAAATCTGATACCACTTGATAGAGGCAAAGGTGTCCCGTCTTTCGATGAGATGGTGGATTTCGCTTTGGTGGAAGTCGACTTTGACGATCATACTACGAGCGTGCGAGGACGTCGCGCCTTAGCAATCGCTAAACCAACTCCGAGAGGTTATTGACCACGCCGGAGCACGATCAACCTGACCACGAGGGTCTGTTTCCTGCGAGCAAACGAAGAACAAGCAAGAAACTAAGATTGCAATCTGAATATTGCGAATATAAGATGAAAGCTTTATTGATCAAGGTGGGGTTCTGTGACGCCTTTGTCTGGTCGTTGAACACAAACGAAGTACGCGAAGTTGCAGCTATGGCGAACTTTTAATCTAAACAAACCCAAAGTCTAAACGATGCCCTAAGGGCTGTATATATGGAGGAAGAGGGGGGAATTTCGTGGCCCTTGGTGGAGGGGTCCGAAATCAACCCTATCTCTTGTTTCCCCACACATACGGACTCTAAAAATAGCCTATACTTATGTATTTCGAAATTACATGGGCCTGGCCCAATAATAAGGTGACGCAGCACCTAAAATAGCCTCGGGACGAAATTTATGAAGTGGCATCTTGTATATGTCGTCCAAGGCTTCATGCACCCATTATGGTGGCTTCAAAGTCCTGAAATCATCACTTGTAACTCCGTTCTTGTTCCCCTTGCGCATGCCATCATCTCCATGCTTGTTCTTGCTCCAATGTTCATCCTTCTCCAAGCTAGGCCCTTCATTTGTAAGCAAAACAAATGTATCCAATTTAGGCAGCATCATATTCTCATGAACATTAGAATCATTACCAAGAAACGAAAGTACCTGGTAATTTAGTTGGCGTGCACGAGCTCTAGTAATTGGTCCAGTATGTATAGCAGCAGGGGCTGTGGGTGTAACAATTGTATTGATGTCCTCATCACTTCGTGTGTTGCACATCTATGTCATCAACATGCTTAAGTGTTAGGATGTGTGCCTGATCACAGGGCATTTGAGGATTCCAAGATATTCAGCTCACACCGTAACTTACAAAACCTCTTCTCATCCAAGGGCTTGGTGAAGGTATCTGCCAATTGCTCTTCAGTGTTGATGTGTATGATATCAATATCTTCCTTCATAACATGATCTCTGAGAAAGTGATGACGAATTTCAATGTGCTTTGTCTTCGAGTGCTGAACTGGGTTGTTGGCAATCTTGATGGCGCTTTCGTTCTCGTAGTAGAGTGGCACTTGCTTCAGATGGATGCCATAGTCTTTGAGTGTTTGCTTCATCCATAGAAGCTGAGCGCAGCAAGATCCAGCAGCAATGTATTCAGATTCAGCAGTGGAGAGAGATACACAGTTCTGCTTCTTTGAAGACCAACATAAAAGTGATCGTCCCAGAAAATGACATGTGCCTGATGTAGACTTGCGATCCACCTTGTCACCAGCATAATCAGCATCCGTGAATCCAACTAGATCAAACTCTGAGCCCTTTGGATACCATAATCCTAGTGTTGGGGTGTGAGCCAAATATCCGAGAATTCGCTTCACAGCTAAGTGATGCCATTGCTTTGGTGCCGCTTGGAACCGGGCACACATGCAAACACTAAGCATGATATCTGGCCTAGATGCACACAAATAAAGCAAGGAACCAATCATGGAGCGGTATACCTTTTGATCGAACTCTTTACCATTGTCGTCGGGACCCAGATGATGTTTGGCTGGCATTGGCGTCGTGTAGCCTTTGCAGTCTTGCATTCCAAATTTCTTCAGGCAATCTTTGAGGTATTTCTCTTGAGATATAAAGATGCCGTTGCATTGCTGACGTATTTGAAGACCAAGGAAGAACTTCAGCTCACCCATCATGGACATCTGGTATTGCTCTTGCATCATATATCCAAACTCTTCACTGTATTTCTAATTGGTGCAGCCGAAGATAATGTCATCCACATATATTTGGCACACAAACAGTTCACCATCATATGTCTTCGTGAAGAGAGTGGGATCGAGGGAACTAGGTTTGAAGCCTTTGCTCTTCAGGAAGTCTTTGAGTGTGTCATACCAAGCCCGAGGGGCTTGTTTGAGGCCATACAGTGCCTTGTTGAGCTTGTACACCATGTCAGGATGTTTTGGATCTTTAAAGCTAGGCGGTTGTGGAACATACACTTCTTCTTCAATCTTGCCATTGAGAAAGGCGCTCTTCACATCCATTTGATACAGAAGAATGTTATGATGATTTGCATAGGCCAGCAGTATGCGTATGGCTTCAAGCCCAGCCACAGGAGCAAATGTTTCATCGAAGTCAATCCCTTCAACTTGAGTGTATCCTTGAGCAACGAGACGAGCTTTGTTTCTGACAACTTGACCATGCTCATCTTGCTTGTTGTGAT
This sequence comes from Triticum dicoccoides, assembly GCF_002162155.2. Lineage (NCBI taxonomy): Eukaryota > Viridiplantae > Streptophyta > Magnoliopsida > Poales > Poaceae > Triticum > Triticum dicoccoides. Next base: position 286,130,907 of record NC_041390.1, read on the forward strand.
ATATCCATTTAGTGCCTATTATATTGTGCTTACGAGGATCAGGACGCTTAACCAGTTCCCATACATTATTCAGCTCAAACTGTTGGAGCTCTTCTTGCATAGCTTGAATCCATTCAGGTTCCATGAAGGCTTCATTAACTTTCTTGGGTTCAGATATTGAGACGTATGCGAAGTGCCCACAAAAATTGGCTAGCTGTGTTGCCCTTGAATGAGTGAGTGGACCTGGTGCATTGATGCTATCAATTATTCTCTCAATCTGTACTTCATTTGCAACACGAGGATGAACAGGACGAAGATTTTGCTCTTGCTGATCATTGTCATCATTAGAAGGATTGTCTTCAGGCTGAGCATTGTGTAACACCCTCGATGCTACTATATCTCCCACGTGTCGAGGCATGACTTAGAGACATAATCGCATTGAAGGCATATGTCGCAAGGTAGGCAATCTTCACAAACATCCCATGTAATATAATAATAAAAGGGGAGATAACATAGTTGGCTTACACTCGCCACGTCAATCAAGTACATAAATAACATTACATCATCCAAACACTCATGGCCCGACTACGTCGCCAAAATAAAAGAGAACCCAACATGCGACATGGTCCCAATCACCCCAACTGGGCACCACTACTGATCATCGGGAAAGGAAACATAGTAACGTTGAGAGTCTTCGTCGAACTCCCACTTGAGCTCATACGCGTCTGCTGGAGCGGAATCATCAGGCCCTGCATCTGGTGTAATAGTAATCTGTGAGCCACAGGGACTCAACAATCTCGCACCCTCGCGATCAAGACTATTTAAGCTTAAAGGTATGACAGGGTAAAAATATGTGGAGCTGCAGCAAGCGACTAGCAAATATGGTGGCTAACTTATTCGCAAAAGAGAGCGAGAAGAGGAGGCAAAGCGCGAGCGAGAAACTAGAGAACAACCTACGCAAACATTACTCCAACACCGTGTCCACTTCCCGGACTTCGTCGAGAAGAGGCCATCACGGTAACACACTCAGTTGATTCATTTTAATTAAATTAAGGTTCAAGTTATCTACAACCGGACATTAACAAATTCCCATCTGCCCATAACCGCGGGCACGGCTTTCGAAAGTTCAAATCCCTGCAGGGGAGTCCCAACTTAGCCCATGACAAGCTCTCACGGTCAACGAAGGAATAGACCTCCTCCCACGACGTTCCGATCAGACTCGGTATCTCGGTAATTCAAGACACATCGACAGGTTAAAACAAGACCAGCAACACCGCCCGAATGTGCCGACAAATCCCGATAGGATCTGCACATATCTCGTTCTCAGGGCACACTCAGATGAGACATCCTACGAGTAAAACCAACCCTCAAGTTGCCCCGAGGTGGCCCCGCAGTCTACTCGGTCGGACCAACACTCAGAGGAGCACTGGCCCGGGGGGGGTTTAAATAAGATGACCCTCGGGCTCCGGAAACCCAAGGGAAAAAGAGGCTAGGTGGAAAATGGTAAGACCAATGTTGGGCATTGCTGGAAAAGCTTTAATCAAGTTACGGAGCCACGAACATGAGCATATGGATCTGTGATTTACGGGACTTAGGGAAAAAAATCACCACCTAGGGTTTCACTGTTCACCCGATCCGGATCTGGATCGCGGCACACGACCCGAGGATGGCCGGGGAAGACCTTGCCGGAGACGGGGCGACGGCGGCCGGAGTTGGACGGGGAGCCACGGCGAGGCGGATCCGGCCACGGGCTCGCCGGAGAGGCGGCGGGGCGAGGGCGGGCGAGGTGGCGGCGGCGGCCGGCGGGGCCTTGGGCGGCGCGGGCGAGCGGGCACCGGTGAGGGGCGTGGAGAGGCGGCAGCGTGCGGCGGCC
>NC_041390.1:286133228-286142722 GCF_002162155.2 Triticum dicoccoides
TGGCGCGCGTTCACTGGCTCGGGGCGGCGGCGCGGCGTGTCTGGCGAGAAGCGGACATGTCCGGCGCGCGCGGGGTGAATTTAGGGTTTCGGGGAGAGGGGATCCGGAATATTTCGAGGGGGACCTATTTATAGGCATAGAGGGAGCTAGGAGAGTCCAAATAAGGTGCGGTTTTTGGCCACGCGATCGTGATCGAACGCTCTAGATGATGGAGCAGAGTTAGGTGGGTTTTGGGCCAAATTGGAGGGGTGTTGGGCTGCAACACACACGAGGCCTTTTCGGTCCCTCGGTTAACCGTTGGAGTATCAAACGAAGTCCAAATGGTACGAAACTTGACAGGCGGTCTACCGGTAGTAAACCAAGGCCGCTTGGCAAGTCTCGGTCCAATCCAGAAATGTTTAATCCCCACACATGAAAGAAAGCTAGAAATGACCACCGGAGGAGAACGAAGCGCCGGTATGCAAAACGGACAACGGGGAAAATGCTCGAATGCATGAGACGAACACATATGCAAATGCAATGCACATGATGACATGATATGAGATGCATGACAACAACAAAAACACACGGAGACAAGGACCCGAACCCGAGAAAATAAATATAACTTAACGCCGAAACGGCAAGAGCGGAGTACAAATTGGGAAAGTTACATCCGGGGTGTTAAAACAGTCCACCACTATGAAAGGATCTCGTCCCGAGATCTAGGACTGAAAGAACACCGGGTGCTCAGAACGGAGGTGATCCTCGTGTTCCCAGGTAGCTTCACGGTTGGAATGGTGTGACCACTTGACTTTGAGAAATTTGATTGACTTGTTGCGAGTCTTGCGTTCAGTCTCTTCGAGAATAGCAACTGGGTGCTCACGATAAGAGAGATCTTCTTGGAGCTCAATGTCCTCGAAGTTGACGGTGCGGTCAGGAGTCTTGAAGCACTTTCGAAGCTGAGAGACATGGAAGACATCATGAACATTTGCAAAGTTTGACGGATGCTCGAGTTGATAGGCGAGGTCGCCTCTCTTGCTGACAATCTTAAAAGGTCCCACGTATCTGGGGGCAAGCTTCCCTTTGATACCGAAGCGACGAGTACCTTTCATAGGAGAGACGCAGAGGTAAACATGATCTCCGATCTCGAAAGCCAAATCACGGTGCTTACTATCATAGTAGCTCTTCTGACGGGATTGGGCTACTTTGAGGTTATCACGAATGACTTTGCACATTTCTTCTGCTTCTGTGATTAAGTCATTACCCAACAGGTGACATTCACCGGTTTCAGACCAGTTGAGAGGGGTACGACACTTCCTGCCATATAGAATTTCAAAAGGGGCCTTGCCCGAACTTGCTTGAAAACTGTTGTTATAGGAGAATTCAGCATAAGGAAGACAATCCTCCCACTTCATGCCGAAGGAGATCACACAAGCCCTGAGCATATCTTCAAGAATCTGGTTGACACGCTCGACTTGACCGCTAGTTTGAGGATGGAAAGCTGTGCTGAAGCGGATGTTGGTGCCCATGGCCTTCTGAAAAGAATCCCAAAACTTGGAGGTAAAGATGCTACCACGGTCTGAAGAGATCACTTGTGGAATACCATGCAGAGAGACAATACGAGAGGTATAGAGTTCCGCCAATTGAGCTGCAGTGATCGACTCTTTGATAGGCAGAAAGTGAGCCACTTTGGTGAGTTTGTCGATGACAACGAATATAGCATCATTGCCACGCTTGGACTTTGGAAACCCAGTCACGAAGTCCATTTCAATGTGGTCAAACTTCCATTCTGGAATGGCAAGAGGTTGGAGGAGACCAGCTGGCCTTTGGTGTTCTGCCTTCACTCTTCTGCAGACATCACATTCATTCACGAATGGAGCGATCTCGCGCTTCATTCGAGTCCACCAATAAGCCTGCTTAAGGTCCTGATACATCTTCGTGCTCCCAGGGTGGATGGAGAGGAGAGAATTGTGAGCCTCGTTCATGATCACTTTATGAAGTTCACCTTTGGGTACAACAATACGATCCTCGAAGAAGAGAGTGTCCTTGTCATCAAGGCGGTAGCACTTGTACTTGGACTGACTCTTGGCAATCCCAATCTTCACCTTTCTCACCATAGCATCAAGAAGCTGGGCTTGGCGAATCTGGTCTTCCAAGGTAGGAGAGACTAGAAGGTTGGCGAGGAAACCTTGAGGAACAACTTGCAGATTAAGTTTGCGGAAAGCTTCACAAAGCTCGGGTTGATAAGGCTTGAGAATCAGACTGTTGCAGTAAGCTTTCCTGCTCAAAGCGTCAGCAATCACATTGGCCTTGCTTGGAGTATACTCGATACTCGGATTATACTCTTGAATCATTTCGACCCATTGAGTTTGCCTGAGGTTGAGATTAGGCTGAGTAAAGATGTACTTGAGACTCTTGTGATCAGTGAAAATGTCCACTTTTCTTCCCAATAGAAGATGTCTCCAAGTCAAAAGAGCATGCACAACTGCCGCCAACTCGATATCATGAGTGGGGTAGTTCTTCTCATTAGGCTTCAACTGGCGAGATGTATAAGCAACAACTTTCTTCTCTTGCATCAATAATGCGCCAAGACCTTGGAGAGAGGCATCACAAAAGACCTCGTATGGTTTGGATTCATCAGGCGGAGTCAGAACCGGAGTAGTGATCAATTTCTCTTTCAAAGTGTTGAAAGCAATGTCACACTCCGGAGACCAAACGTACTTGACGTGCTTCTGGAGAAGATTAGAGAGAGGCTTCGCGATCTTGGAAAAGTTTTCAATGAATCTTCGGCAATAGCTTGCGAGACCGAGGAAGCTACGGAGTTGCTTCACGTTCTGAGGAGGTTCCCAATTCATAATTGCAGACACCTTCTCAGGATTCACGGCAATGCCCTTGGCAGAGATGATATGACCAAGATAAAGAACCTCATCGAGCCAAAATTCACACTTGGAGAACTTGGCATAGAACTGATGTTCCCTGAGCTTATCAAGAACCAAACGAAAGTTCTTGGCATGATCTTCCTTGTTCTTGGAGAAAACCAGAATGTCGTCGAGATAGACCAAAACAAAGTAATTGGTGTAGGCATTGAAGATGAAGTTCATCATGCGAGAGAACATCGGAGGAGCGTTGACGAGACCAAAAGACATGACAGTGTATTCATATGAACCAAAGCTTGTCCTGAAAGCCGTCTTGGGAATATCTTGCTCACGGATATGAATCTGATGATAACCCATACGGAGATCAAGCTTAGAGAATACTTGGGCACCTTTGAGTTGTTCGAACAGATCGTTGATGTTGGGAAGTGGGTATTTGTTCTTGATGGTCTTCTTGTTCACTGGACGGTAATCAACACAAAGTCGGTCCGTTCCATCCTTCTTCTTCACAAAAAGAACACCACAACCCCACGGAGAAGAACTAGGCCGGATGAGACCCATTTTCTCTTGAATATCGAGTTGCTTCTTTAGCTCCTTCAACTCTTCAGGTCCGAGCTTGTAAGGACGTTTGCACACAGGTTCCGTGCCGGGCTCAAGATCAATAACGAATTCAACTGGCCGGTGCGGAGGCATTCCTGGAAGCTCTTCTGGAAAGACGTCTTGATATTCGCAAACGACTGGAATTTGCGAGATGGCATCCAATTCACCCTTCTCATTGAGAGAAAACAGACGAATTATATTATCACGAGCGGCAAAGACAATTACATCCTCAGACGAATGAGTCAATTGAATCTGCCTGGCTGCACAATCAAGATGTGCCTTGTGCTTAGAAAGCCAATCCATTCCAAGAATAAGATCAATATCCGAGTTATCAAGAACAATTGGGGAAGAAAGGAACTTGTAGTCACCCAAAGTGATAGAGATGTCGGGAGCAACCAAACTAGAAGTCAAAAGCTTGCCAGAAGAAACAACTTGCATGACTTTGGGCATGATCTCAGTCTCAACATTGTGCTTCGATGCAAAAGGGCATGACAAAAAGGAATGCGATGCACCAGTGTCAAAAAGAACTTTTGCAGGAACATCGTTAACAGGAAGGTTACCCATGATGACATCTGACGAGTCCTCTGCCTGAGCTGCATTCATCAAATTGACCTTGGCGTGCTTGGGGTTATGCTTGACCACAGCTGTACTTGCCGATCTGACAGGAGGAGGAGGAGGAAGACGCCTCTGGTTGAAACATTTGTTCGCATAGTGACCCTTTTGTTGGCACTTGTTGCACGTGACCTCTGAAAGCGGACGGTGATACGGAGCACTCAATCTTGGAGCTTGAGACGAAGTCTTGTTCTGAAAGCCAGGGTTGGGTGGGTGGGAAGAACCACTGCCACCTTTGCTCTTCTGCTGATACGGCTGACGGAACGGAGGAGGAGGAAGCCAATACTTCTGCTGCTTGGCCACTTGAGTAGAGGAAGAAGGAGTAACATCTCTGGCTTGCTTCTTGGAAGCATCACACTTCAACTGAGCAGCCTCTTGCTTCAGTGCCATGTTGTAGAACTCACCGTATCTCAAGGGCTCGAAGAGAACAAGAGCTAGCTGAATTTCTTCTCTGAGACCACCCCTGAACTGATATATCATGCTCTTCTCATCAGGGACGTCCTGCATGGCAAAGCGGGCGAGCTTCTGGAACAACTTGTTGTAGTCATAGACAGACAAAGAGCCTTGCTTCAGATTGCGGAATTCCTCACGCTTACTTTCAACCACGCTCTGTGGAATATGATGAGCTCGGAAATCTCGACGGAAATCATCCCAAGTGATAACACGTCCACCTCGGGAATCCTTGTATTGCTGGAACCATTCTGCAGCTTGATCTTTGAGTTGGAAGGAAGCGAACTTAACAAAGTCCTCAGGCCTGACGTTACTGCACTCGAAATGCTTGCACAGATCCACAAGCCAATCGTCAGCATCGGTTGCCTCAACACAATTGCTGAAAGTCTTTGGCCCGTTAGCAAGGAATTGGTTGAGTGTAGCAAAGTGATTCTGATTGCTGCCTTGATTCCCTTGGTTGCCTTGATTGCGCTCTTGGAGAATTTGCATGATCAACTGTGTGTTTGCATTGGTTGCGGCCATCACAGCTTGCCATGCCTCCGGAGGAGGTGGAGGTGGTGGCGGATCAGGATTCGGAGTCGTGCGCGTTGGAGGAGCCATCCTGAAGAGGTTGACCACCATTAGCACATTGACAGACAAATATTGAAGCTGAATCCAACGGAATGAAAATTGCAACATATATTCTTCACATCCGAACAAAATGAACGAATGCATTCCTCTTGAAATGGTCACATATCCATAAATTGAGAAGTCACGTAGAATTAAGGTAGAGAAATAAATCAACAAGGTACGGATCAAGAATGAATAATCGGTAAGAAATCCCAATCTCAAACCAATATCCATGGAAGAAGAACTAGAGCTACTAGAATTCCCACCTACGAAACTCCCGAACCTTTCCGGTTATGCAATCAGGTGTTGGGGATACAGGGGAAACATAATATCTCACCCAAATCTAGCAAATCCTACATCCAGCTATATCCATCCTTCAACACATAACCAAGAAACCTTCGGAAACCATCTACCTCAACCTTCGAAAAGCATCCGTTATACAAGTTATGGCGATACTCCCGAACTCCCGCCCCAGTACTGGGTGGCGTCGAGGTTATCTCACCAACGAACTGCATAAAAGAGATTTTCGACGTCGGCGTACTAAACTCAGGTATTCTAGAACTGCAACGATAAAATTATGATGACAACACCTCAGAGCTCAACTCCCCGGGACACTTCCACTAAACCCCTGACAGGAGGCACCAAGACAATCTTCTCATCATAAAACCATCGGAACGATTCCAAGATACCCTCGTGATCCTAAATTTTTTTTAGTGAAATTTGAGAAGAGAAGAGTCAAAACTCTACGTCAGGATGCCTTACCAGAGCGATGTGGAGACTGGGAAGTAAAAAGAATTCCTAAACTCTCCGATATATAATTCCTAAAAGACTCAAAACATTTTTCTAGACACAACTCGGCCGCTAATAACGATCAAGCAATGGGGATCCTAAGGTTGGGGAAGGCTCTGATTACCAACTTGTAACACCCTCGATGCGACTATAGCTCCCACGTGTTGAGGCACGACTTAGAGACATAATCGCATTGAAGGCATATGTCGCAAGGTAGGCAACTTCACAAACATCCCATGTAATATAATAATAAAAGGGGAGATAACATAGTTGGCTTACACTCGCCACATCAATCAAGTACATAAATAACATTACATCATCCAAACACTCATGGCCCGACTATGGCGCCAAAATAAAAGAGAACCCAACATGCGACACAGTCCCAATCACCCCCAACTGGGCACCACTACTGATCATCAGGAAAGGAAACATAGTAATGTTGAGAGTCTTCGTCGAACTCCCACTTGAGCTCATACGCGTCTGCTCGAGCGGAATCATCAGGCCCTGCATCTGGTGTAATAGTAATCTGTGAGCCACAGGGACTCAGCAATCTCGCACCCTCGTGATCAAGACTATTTAATCTTAAAGGTATGACAGGGTAAAAATATGTGGAGCTGCAGCAAGCGACTAGCAAATATGGTGGCTAACTTATTCGCAAAAGAGAGCGAGAAGAGGAGGCAAAGCACGAGCGAGAAACTAGAGAACAACCTACGCAAACATTACTCCAACACCGTGTCCACTTCCCGGACTCCGCCGAGAAGAGGCCATCACGGTACCACTCTCAGTTGATTCATTTTAATTAAATTAAGGTTCAAGTTATCTACAACTGGACATTAACAAATTCCCATATGCCCATAACCGCGGGCACGACTTTCAAAAGTTCAAATCCCTGCAGGGGAGTCCCAACTTAGCCCATGACAAGCTCTCACGGTCAACGCAGGAATAGACCTCCTCCCAAGACATTCCGATCAGACTCGGTATCTCGGTAATTCAAGACACTTCGACAGGTTAAAACAAGACCAGCAACACCGCCCGAATGTGCCAACAAATCCCGATAGGAGCTGCACATATCTCGTTCTCAGGGCACACTCAGATGAGAAATCCTACGAGTAAAACCAACCCTCAGGTTGCCCCGAGGTGGCCCCGCAGTCTACTCAGTCGGACCAACACTCGGAGGAGCACTGGCCCGGGGGGGGGTTTAAATAAGATGACCCTCGGGCTCCGGAAACCCAAGGGAAAAAGAGGCTAGGTGGCAAATGGTAAGACCAATGTTGGGCATTGCTGGAAAAGCTTTAATCAAGGCGAAATATCAAGGGGTTCCCATTATAACCCAACCGCGTAAGGAACGCAAAGTCCGGGAACATAACACCGATATGACGGAAACTAGGGCGGCAAGAGTGGAACAAAACACTAGGTGAGAGGCCGAGCCTTCAACCCTTTACCAAGTATATAGATGCATTAAGATAACAAGATAATATAATGATATCCCAACAAGTAAATAAATAATGTTCCAACAAGGAACGGCCTTCAATCTTCACCTGCAACTAGCAACGCTATAAGAGGGGCTGAGCAAAGCGGTAACATAGCCAATCAACGGTTTGCTAGGACATGGTGGGTTAGAGGTTTGACATGGCAATTTCGGAGGCTTGAAAAAAAGTGGTAGGCATCATAGCAATGGCGTAGCAAAAGAGCGAGCAAACTAGCATAGCAAAGATAGTAGTGATTTCGAGGGTATGATCATCTTGCCTGCACAGTTGTCAGAGTTGACTGGATACACGAAAGCAAACTCAACGGGCTCCTCATTAGCGAACTCGTCTCCCGGCTCTACCCAAACAAGACAAACAAGCAACAAGGATACAATCAACCACGTGCAAACTCATACAACGCAATGCAAAGATGGTATGCTATGCGGGATGCGATGCGGGATGCAAAATGCAAGATATGACAGGAAATGCATGAACCTGGACTCAACTTGGAAATCCAAGTGTGCCACTGGAAATATGAGATGAAATCTCTTGAAAACGATATAAAGAACGCCGGAATCGGAGTTACGGTTTGGAAATGGCAAGCGATTCAAATATGACACGGGTCTGCGATTTACAGCAAGTAGCCATCTAAATGCAATGAGATGAACATGCTACAACACCCAAACATGACTACAAAATACATGGAAGGGATGCACTCAAGATGCTTAACAAAAGTCTAGCACTGAGCTACGGACAATTCATCCATTAACAGGTTCAAACAAGCATGACAAAAATGCATATGACAAACAGATCTCAGACTTAGTGAAATCAACACTTGTCTGGAATTTCAGATCAGGTAGCACTCTTCGGAGCCACAAAACTACATGCTACAGGACCTGAAAATGGCAAAGTAAAGCATGGCCTGGAGCTACTCAAAGAGCTTAACAAAAGTCCCTTAGTGACCTTGAGCCAAAAGGGATCAGAAAATACAATTGCAAGCATGTGAACATAGCAAAAACATAATCAGTTTTCAGACTTAGTGAGAACTGACACATGCTGAAATATAACTCAAGTAGGCATGTTTACGAGCTCGATGCACTCACTACGATGCAAGTCATGGCAAGAAAATCATATACCCAACAAGAAGGCACAAAATGCAAGCTAGACATGGCAAGAATAATAGCATAGCATGCATGAATCAACTACAACATCATCGGCAAAATTGCAAACAAGTTGACAATCTGCCCAGATTCGCGGAGTAGCAAAAGTAGAGCTCGATTGACTCAAGCTAGAATGCTCCATAATTGCAAACAAAGACATGGATGGATAGAGCACTACAATATTAACAAAACATCCTTACTGACCATCCTCAAAAGAGGCACGGATCACTAGGAAACAACATGAACATATGGCATCATGAGATAAACAGCTCAAGGACTTAGTGAATTTGCTAAGTCCCTGAAAACAAAATTAGCAAGTGCACCACTTTGCAAGCTTGCACTAGTCACCACACACATCACAAAAATACATGGGTTGCACCTCTGGAAAGATGACAAAACCCTTAACAAAACATATGTAGAGCATCAGGGCATATCATGCACACATTAATCATGGCGAAAATGACAAAAACATAAACGGAGGAGCAGATCTGACAATTATCTCAAGTAGCCCTCTTCTAACAGCATTTAGGGCATCAAGATGAACTCAAATGAAAATGATGCAATGGAATGAAATGATGTACATTCTGAGATGAACATTTTGATATGCTATATGCATGAATCGGAGCTACGGATGCAAAGTTACGGAGCCACAAACATGAGCATATGGATCTGTGATTTACGGTACTTAGGGGAAAAAAATCACCACCTAGGGTTTCACTGTTCACCGGATCCGGATCTGGATCGCGGCACACGGCCCAAGGATGGCCGGGGAAGACCTCGCCGGAGACGGGGCGACGGCGGCCGGAGTTGGATGGGGAGCCACGGCGGGGCGGATCCGGCCACGGGCTCACCGGAGAGGTGGCGGGGCGAGGCCGGGCGAGGTGGCGGCGGCGGCCGGCGGGGCCTCAGGCGGCACGGGCGAGCGGGCACTGGCGAGGGGCGTGGAGAGGCGGCGG